>NC_088650.1:8251090-8278590 GCF_964019385.1 Sycon ciliatum | reverse complement strand
ATGGCTGCCCTTCCACCGAGCTGACTCACACGCTCTGTTGCGATGGGGAATACACTACCTGAGCTACTAACACCACTGAACACAGACTCGACCTAACATGAACATGATGTACTAGTACTAGTAGTAGTAAATAGTTTGATGAATCTTCACCATCTTCACTGTCCTCCTTTTGTCCTTGGCCATGATGTGGTCTCCATGGTAGCAGATATGGCGTCTGGCAATTAATATTTATAAAGGGTGGAAATCAACTGAACACTGTGCAGAATGAATGGATCGGAAATTATTTTCGTGCAGTCCACATTTTTCAACCTACGCCATGGCGCCAGGGCCTAATGGGGTACCTCGTACAAAGAGTGAACGAGAGCTCTATACATCAGTCATCAGTGCATGCTGCAGATAGTCATTCCCCTCACTGTGTGGATCTGCAGACCGTGTGTTTCAATTCAGGGCTCTTGACCCTCAACCAAAGTACCATAGTTTACATTACAATGTCTTGAGGACATGTTTGCAATAACAACTGATGCTGTGTAGTCCCTTCATCAGCCCACAAGTCCTCGCCATCACGATCAGCTTCGACACTCATGACCTGGAGAACTACATTTTGTTATGTTGCCATCAGCTTCCTGGTACATGTACATACAAACATGGTCGTTGTCCTTTTTCGCCACGAACCGTGCTCGGAGAAGCTATGGAGCACCAGTTGTTTCTTTGAATGTGGTTCAGCTCTGCGCTGCTCACATTGAGTACAGTTTCGGCAGGAACTAGTTGTCATACTTACATGTACATACTTCACCATTAGCACGATGCACTCTGCACTTCTCATGTACTGATGTAGTTGTACATGATTGTACTACATGTATTATGATGATGTATGTGAGTGTCTCCACAAGTAAACAATGTTTTCTCAAAGGCAATACCGTGACCCCAGGGGGGGGGCCCGGGGGGGGGGGGGGTGGTACTCTTCCTTCTCGATTTCACGAATCATCATCAAGCAGTTCTAGTCCAATCATCCCTTGCCTTCTTCCATGGCCAGTGGTGATGTCTAGCATCCCCTGAAGACATTTGTTGGAAAAAGATTGAAGAAATGCGAAGTTTGGCGTATTAATAGTACTGTATTTGGCGTCCATCATGTCTGAAATCAGATGGCATGATGTTCCTCACTCATTCATCTTTGGGGTGTCATCAATGTAGGTTTGCTGTGGTTTGACTGTCCGCGCATGATCAGCTTCAAATCAAACCTTGGCCTGACACGTGACTGTGGTCAGAAGGACTGGGACGGGCACTAACCATGCTGTGTTGGGTAACACCAAGAGTCAATAAGCTTCAATATGTACTCTTGGTCAAGGATGCGGTTCATAGTGCTGTTACTATACTAGCCCTTTCCCAAAGATGCCAAAATATTTCGCAACTTATGCTTGTCGCAACCATGCCAAATGAAGTTGAAGACGCCACTGCGTGTGTGGGCAGGCGTGTGTTTACCGCCATATTGCCAGGTGTGTCTTTACCACCATATTTATCAAGCAACCATGCCAAAACAAGAGAAAGTTGCTGAAAAAGCATCCATATTCTCAGAAAAAGCTCGAAAGTTGCTGATATCGCAACTCAAAATGAGCGAGCTCTTGTGCATAATATCATAGCATCATTGCTCAGTGCTTACTACTACCATCCACGGTGGGCAGAGCCGGTTCAAATGGTCGCAAGACTAGGGCTCTGCCAACCATGGATGGTTGTAGTAAGGTCACTGTTTCCAAACACAGTGGTCCTCCGCCTTGTAACATGTTTTTGTTGTTGTTGTTGTTGTTGTTGACTTTTATTTTACTTCACCAATGGCACAGGCATGATTGCCTTCTCACCGTCCCATAGGTCCGGTTCTCACAGAAAGATGAAGGATGCTGTCAACCAACAATGTATGTGATAGTATAAAAATTGTGTACATGACCTTTGTTACATTTTGTACATGTACATGTACATCATGTACATGTTCTTCGAGAAGTACACTTGTTATTATTATTATTATTATTATTTATTCTTCTTTTACTAGGGAATTCCCAACAGGCGTCAGCGCCTTTTTACAGGGAACCCTAGGTATAATTTGATGGATGAGCGAAATTCAGCTGGTGAACTAGACATGCGGCAAGCCGGTGGAAGTGTATTCCACCTGGCAGCGCCCAAATAAGAAATTGCACTAAAGCCATATCGGGTGTTAGCGGGGGGGCAGACCAAGAGCAGCAGAGACTTGGCCACGGGTGGTGGCTGCAGTGCGAGCACCATGGGCGCGCAAGGTAAAGCGGTCTCGCAGAAGAGGACTAGCAAGTCCATTCAGGCAGCGGTAAACAAATACATAGGTTTTGAAGTTGAGACGTTTCTCAAGGGCGTACAAGTTAGTATGACTGTATAGAAGAGTGGTGGGAGTCATTCTATCCAACGAAAATATTCTCTTTAATGCTACGCGGCTGGCAGTAAGAAGCTTGTCATATAGGGTTTGTGATAAGCAATGAATATATGCAGTGCTGCCAAACTCAAATGTGGACTGATATGATGATTTGATGCAATTTTTCAGCACTTCTTCTTGAAGCGGAGCATCACGGATACTTCAATGGTCTCCTCCAAGGCGCTTCTCTGCTCACGGTTGCGGAAAGCTGCGAAGTAGTTCGTGAAAATGAAGAAAGTTGCGAAAGTTGCGATATCTTCCCAAACAACCAAAAAGTTGCGAAAAAAGTGGCGAGCATCTTTGGGAAAGGGCTAACTGTTACACAACGTTTGTTTGAGAGACTTGCTCCCTCTCCCTGATTCTCTAAGTCTCTTGTGAGGTCTGCATTCGACACTAGGATATATGACTCTTATGAGCGAAGTTAAAGTAGTGGCCCACCCGGATGCGAATGTCTTTGCTTGATGGGTTCATCAACATGTCAGGTGATGCGGCCGCGAATCCGGCCAACTACTTTTTTACAACTCTTGATAACACCCCTGGCATGTATGGTGTGTCTATGTTGTCATCAAAGAGGTTCCCTGGCTTAAAGGGAAAGTATACCCTAAAATCAAATTTTCACCAGTTGTAGTCTTCGGGGTGCTGAGTCGAATGGTCTTGGTCCGAGGAAGCTGAGACGCTCCCTTCCTACTTGAATCCCAATCGAACTCGCGCACTTCCACCGAAACTGGGTGACTGCGCCCTACTAGATGGGGATTTGTATGCAAAATGTCACTAAAAGCGCCATTTCGTTCTTATAAAAGCACGGATGACCGCGATTGGCCCATATGTTGTAGTCTTTTGGACGCTGAGTCGACTGGTTTTGGTCCGAAAAGGCTGCGATGCAGCGTTCCTCCTTTATTCCCAATCGAACATGGTTGAACAAGCGGTCACGTGCTCCTGCGTACACCAGTCACCTGGTCACCGTGCCTGCAGGGTACAACTTACTAGCCTGTTTGACCTTTTTTGGGTGCAGTCCCGTCACTCGAGTTGAACTCGAGTTGAACCTTGGTGTGAAAGTTGTCGCCTGCTGGCGCGGTGACCAGGTGATTTGGGCACCCAGGAGCACGTGACCGCTTGTTCAACCATGTTCGATTGGGAATAAAGGAGGAACGCTGCATCGCAGCCTTTTCGGACCAAAACCAGTCGACTCAGCGTCCAAAAGACTACAACATATGGGCCGATCGCGGTCATCTGTGCTTTTATAAGAACGAAATGGCGTTTTTAGTGACATTTTGCATACAAATCCCCATCTAGTAGGGCGCAGTCACCCAGTTTCGGTGGAAGTGCGCGAGTTCGATTGGGATTCAAGTAGGAAGGGAGCGTCGCAGCTTCCTCGGACCAAGACCATTCGACTCAGCACCCAGAAGACTACAACTGGTGAAAACTTGATTTTAGGGTATACTTCCCCTTTAACTGTTACTTAACCAGTGGAGAGAGCTCAACACAATCATGTAGAGCACGCTTACACACGCTCAAAAATAAGTCGTCTGATGATTGCATTGTGCAGAAAACTCGAGTTGTGACTTACTCTGCCAACAAACTTCCTTCGTGCCTTTTGTGTATGCTGTTGTCATGTACATGCTTGTATAAACTGCGGCGTTTCTGGACTATGCACTAGTGCCAGTGGTTTGAAATGACTGTGGCCAGCAGAATGTTGTGGGTACGTGTTCTCGCTGGTATGGGTACATGCGAACAATTACGTAGGCATATTTTACCCGTACACAAATGGTGGGAGACTGTGAAGATTTCGGGTGTGACTGAAATTCGAGGCATTGGGCCAATCTTTAGACAACATTGGTCACTGTGAACTTGTGTTCCTCTTCGTGTGTGGATCACTTTCGCAAGCTAGCCGAGGACAACTTCGCTTTGTGGTATCGTTAGTTTGGGCATCCTGCAACCCTCCATCCAACTAATACTTGTCTTGTCACGGATTGCCTCAAATGCCAGCTAAGAACACATACTACAGCAGCGCTGGAAACTAAGCTCCTCACTCCATTCCAAGACCCATTATGCTTTACACCGTGATCTCAGTCGAGCTAGTGTCGGAAACAATTCCAAATCTCCTCCACTCCACTCGCTCCAGTACTGTACTGCAAAATAACACCCGCTGTGGCACAGATATGGTACTTGGTAGCTAATGCCTGGTGGAACGGACTCTACTTTAGTCTGGCCGTCCAATTATGTGGCTATTCACATCAAACTCGCACTGACTGAGTGCATTGTGGTATGTGGAGTTGCTGCAAATGAAGCCTGCAAGTCCTGAGGATATCAGTTCAACTCCCACACGTACACGGCCGCAGTGGACATTTGAAACAGATCTAATAGTAATACCTGTTACAGGATCAGTAAACACAACCAAGAGTCAGCCTGGCAAAACGATCGTCCCTAGCATATACCGTAGACAGTCAAATAATTCAAGCTTTAGTCCAGTTTAGAGCTACATTGTACATGTCTGTTACTTACATCGCTTGTAGAAGGATTGGAGAATACACACTGACGCTTGAATCACGCTGTCCGTCGCACTCTCCTGCATGCACTGGGCCTGGGCGAGTGGGCGCTTTTGAGTGTGTTGCGCTCGCGGCTCCCGACACTAGCACTGTGGTCGGCACTTGACAACGGTCATCAGGGTCCAGTGACAGGTACGTACAGTAGGGGGGCCGACTTTCCAGTCTTCACAGTGCTGGTACGGGCTCGTGTGATACCCGGGTGCCTGTACTGTAGGGTGGCAGCTGGTTGTCACATTTTGTAGCCTCTGCGAAGGACATCAGGAGTCGCCAGCTGCAGCTGAACTCGCCGATCCGAGTCTTGACTTGCGTCCGAAGACCGACATCGCATGCATGCAGGAATCCACGCTGTTGATGGAGTAGATTTTATTGAAGCGGCGACTGCCTGTCGTACTTCCACTCCTTGGAACTCACCCAAGCCGATGAAGCTGTCCGATGACCATGTTTCGTCCTGACTCCTGATCTTAGGACAACACGGCCGTTCCGGGCTCACCCGAACATCTCCAACACAGCTCCAATTGAAGCCCAATCGCAGGGGTTGGGTGCGAGGTCCTGACACAGTCTGCTCTCATGCGGGCAACGGTCGGTCAGTGGATGATCAGCTGTCTCCGAATGAAAAGTGGCACGTCGGTGATCGATCAGTATCCAATACCCAGACACCATTATTCTCAGACCTAAGACGACCCATTGTACATGTACTAAAACATACGGAGTACATGCAACAGTACAGGCATTATTGGCAGCACACTTCTGTGCATAGAACGTGATACAGATTCGGTTCAGGATAGGCCCATCTGTACTGGCGATCCGTAGATCTACTGTACTGTTGAACCCCCACCTCTGTATGTATGTGCACTCTTTGGCATCTAGCCTATTCTAGGCCCACACTGTACACACGTTGCAGCGGTGCATTGACTGGCTGTGTGTGAGAGTGTGTGAGAGAACTGCTCCATCTCGCCTAGTGCTTGCCGATAGGCGAAAGAGGACGAGCCCGGTGCAAAGGCACCAACGAAGCTGAAATTGCTGCAGCTTTGGAGTCCGCTGGCAATATCATCCACCAACCATGGCGAATCGGTGAGTCCGGAGTTTGTTTAGCGATTTCTGTGCATTATTGTTCATAATGAGACCATATGCCACACACACATACATGTATGGACAATGGCTTTCATAGATCCATACAAACAGAAAGTTATGTTTGGATCAAGTAAACTCTAGTCAAGGCTGAGATGATCTATGCACGGGCACCAGGATAAAGACCCCTGCCGGATGCCTGCAAATGAGATCAGGTCCTCCCGGCAAGAAGGTCTGCAATGACAGGCATTCTTCTTCCACCATAATATGCATGCATGTACAATTGTACATACATGTACATTTGGACCCAGGCAAGAATATACATATCACGAGGCATCAAAGATAATACCTTACCAACGAAGGGAATATGTGCCTTCCAATGGGCACTTGAACTCGGCCATGCCAATGATCTGAGAAAGATACCTTGGTCACGGCGCTCACAATCACATGTAGTCATTTTGACATAAGTTACGTGATGGCAATGGCACTCATGTTCATGACAGCAAGGTGTGTTATAGTACAGTCAGACCTCGCTTATCCAGTCCTTTATTATCCGGATCCCTCGCCATCCAGAAGAAAATGGCTGGTTACAGATTTACAACACACGTGATGCATCCAACATAACCGGTGTTCGGTTATCTGGTTCCCTCGCCGATCCGGATGATTTGTGGAAAACGAACGTGTGCGGTTATGCGAGGTCTGACTGTACTGGCAATCCAAACTCATGAGCAAGGCAACACCAGGCAAAACATGCGTGCCACAGTTGCCGTAGTTGCATGCAAACCCGCATGCGGTTCTTCTGCCGAGACGGCGTTGGTGTTCAGATGTTGCAGGTGTATACAAATCAGTGTTGTGATTACGCTGGTCGAAAAGGCGTGCATTCCGGCATGGTATTGGTTTGGGTCGGTGATCAGTGCCCCACTCCGACCAAACATACTCAACGACTGCAGTAGCGTACACTGGCATGTATGCGTTTGCCCACGCGCATGTGTGTGTAAATGTATATGTGCACACACATGAAGTTTCTTGCCTGGTTAAAGGCATATACCTGACCTGGGTGTCATAGCATCCAGGGAGATGGCAGCCTTGGAGGCAAGCGGAAAGGGAGACAGTGTGAGTTACATCCCGGGAGTGCTCTTTCGAGGTTCTCTTGGAGTGGGACCAATTTTGAGCAAGCATGCATATACCATCACTGGCAAGAGTCATGCATGTGCCAGGTCACATTGCCGACTGCGGCCGTGTCCTGCATAGATCGAAGAGATCAAGTCGAACTTCCAGTTCCGGGTCAAAACCCGCATTGTTGTGGGCGCCATGGCCTCACGAGTCATGCTGTCTCCCCAGATGTTACGAGTCGCTGCTGTGAATGCACTGATGTACAAGCTGATGCCCACACATTCACACTAAGTCACTCACTCGTCCACAGCAGAGAGTCGTGCAGGTAGAGAGACGACCCAGGCGACTGCAACGGATCATGTGGAACACTTCCGAGTCCATGGTCAAAATGCACATCATTTCGGGCACTATGATCTAGTGTCGCCTCGCTAGGTACTATGGCTTCGGGATGTACCCCCCCCCCCCCTCACACACACACCTTGACCTTTGATGCCCCATCTCCAGTGGAGATGATAGGCTACCAAGTTGGGCAGTACTTGAGGTGATGCTTCAAATCGCCACACACACACACACACACACACACACACACACACACACACACACACACACACACACACACACCAGACGTGCGCCGCGGAACACGCACATACACGCACATAATGATTGTGCAGTCATGCATGGCCAACGCTACAGTCACGTTGGCAAATGAAGTAATTATGGGACGTGACTTGATCAGATCATGAGGCGCAGTCATGAGTCTTCTGGGCTACGGGGCCTCTGAAGTTACTTTGCTCATTGGCCACCACTGCAGTGCAGGCAGATGCACCACTGAGCACCAGTTTCACCAGTATACGGCATTTGTTGGCAATACTGGCCGAGGCGCTTAGTACTGGTTGCCGGCGCGGGATCATGCATTTTTTCAGATGCCCATGTCAATCACTTATACTGCTGGTGGCTGCATGTCGCTCTGATTGTCGGACTATGCCGGCAGAAAAATTGGCAAAATTCGGTACTTTTTCTGGTACATGTCATGCATGTTTGGAATGGGGATAAAAAAATGAAGCAGAGAAGGAATTGCCTGCCATAAGGTTTCAGTTGTATGGTTCGGCCAATTTCATTGCTTTTCGAGCAGAATCTGGCAATTTTTCGAGCATTATTATCCGCGAAGGCCCGAAGGGCTAGTGGTTACAGGAGGAAGCGTTTTCTGGCTTTGCCAATATCTGTGGCCCTACGTTTTAGTATAGCTGGCAAAATCCAAAATCCTTCCCGGGACCGCTGCCCGCTGGTGTGCATGTACATTCATACTGTGATGTGGTTACAGCGCCACTAGTACGCCGCACTAGCCGCAGACATGTCAAAACGTACATTCTACTTATCCTTCATACAATCCACTCTTGAGTATGCGAGTAATGCATATGTACACTGTCTTCGCACCACAGAATATGATAACCTGATCAAGATCAGTAAACGTGCATTACGGATAGTGTTTGGTTACCCCTCGTCCTCCCATTCAGCCCCAATTCTCGCATTCTTCTCTTTAATGCCAATTTCAGTCCGCTTCAGTTTAAAATTGTACTCAGTTGTTTTCCGTTGCGTCCTAGGCCAGACCAGTGTCCTTCTTCGAGACCTCTTTGTACTTCGCTCTTCAGCAGCTAACACTCTGCAATGTCGGACCCGCCTTCACTCCTCCAATGGTCTTGTTTTACCCCGAGTTTATTCACGCTACGGTCTGTTTTCTCTCTCTTATTTGGCTGCAGACAGATGGAATAGTGCTCCATCTGATATCCGCACTGCTGCATCGCCATCCCTATTTCGCCATGCATTACTTTCATTCTTAGGGTACCCTGTAAGAAGACCTTGAGTCTGTGGGGATTGCCCTATCAAAATATGAATAAAATTAATAATAATAATAATAATAAATATCCACTAAAAAGAAAACAGAAAACCTTCGTGTGTTCAAAACCTCTATCCTGCACATTTCCTAATCTTAGAGTTAGACACGACTGTATGCCGCCGGTAACGGATGGGTCCATTCTAGGGATTTTCTTTTACTACTTCCTTAGAATAACGGCATAGCTATCAGTATCCCTGCTTGATGTTTCGTGAACTAGCTGGCTGGATGAAGGGCAGAGCATTCACCATTTCACGATCATGCCAGTCATCTCCTGGCTAGGGACCGGCGGATAATGCTCGAAAAGGTGGCAGATTCTGCTCGAAAAGCAGTGAAATTGGCAGAACCATACAAACCTTATGGCGGGCAATTCCTCGAATTCTGCTCCATTTCTTTATCCACATACCAAACATGCATAAAACTTTCCAGAAAAAGTACTGAATTCTGCCAATTTTTCTGCCGGCAGAATCCGCCGGACCCTACTCCCGGGCCCTAGGCCTTGGCGGATAATGCCGGCAGAAAAATTGGCGGAATTCGGTACTTTTTCTGGTAGGTTTCATGCATGTTTGGTATGTGGATAAAGAAATGGAGCAGAATTCGAGGAATTGCACGCCATAAGGTTTGTATGGTTCTGCCAATTTCACTGCTTTTTGAGCAGAATCTGCCACCTTTTCGAGCATTATCCGCCAGGGCCTACTCCCGGCCCATGTCCCACCCCCATTTGCGAGACTTTGACCCCTGTAAGGTCAAAGTCCAAAGGTTGGACCGTACTGACTGACGTCATGACAGTCTGTGTTTCACCTACATGTATACCGGTATTCTTTCCATAAACGGAGGGATTTCCCCATATGTTCGACCCCCACGTGGCCTCCTTTCTTCAAAAAATCGGATCTGTTTACTTTTGCTGTTTGCAGTGTTTGAAGCCTCGAATTGCGAAGCGCAGTAGTTGTTCGAGACATGAAATTCCGACAGAAATCGCCCGAAGGGAGCGTGTGCTGGAAAGATATTGCCTTCGTTGAGTCATGCAGTATGCTTGGTCCAAGCTCATTCCATTTGCACAGTGAGCATTCTGTATAGTTGTGCTGATTTGACAGCAGGATAATCCGGCCATGATTGCAGATTCGACAATGAATTTTGTCGCTTCACCAAAATTCATGTAATAATTATCATTTTGAAACAAGAGAGGCACGCCGGGATGTTGAGGGTGGACCAGTTGTCTGTGAGACCTTCTTTTGTAAGTTGAGCTATATAATAGGCTAGAGTATACCTGCCACAACCGGAGGCGGAGAGATAGGTTAGCAACACTCCCGCAAGCGAAAGTGATTTGTACCATGTATTCCAGCCCTCTGTGGCAGGATTTGCCGGTGTAGTACCAATAGCATTTATTACGGAGGCATGGTCCCTATGGGGGTACAAGGGGGAGGGGGTAACTTTTGAATCTCATCTTGGGTCTTTCAGTTTTGGCCATGCTGCCGCAGTCGTGCGAATTTGTGATTTGATGTGTAAATGTATGCGCACTCGCGCGCGTGTGTGTGTGTGTGTGTGTGTGTGTGTGCACGCACGCGTGTTGTTTGTCTGTGTCTATCTACAGGCTAATCGTCATCCTCGCGCTAATAGGATTATGTGTATTTAGAATACATGGCCAGGGTATGTGTATGTGTATGTAGAATACGTGGCCAGGGTCTGTGTATGGTGGGCTCAATCTGAATCTCCAAGTGACGATTACCGGTATGACGTTAAGTTCTACACACACCACCCCATACTAGTAACTAGGTCCAATCACAATCTGGCCGGGATCCCATTGCCGAACATCATGTCCAGCACACGTACAGTGGCCGGAGCTCACTGAAATCCGACTCCAAGTGCAAAACTGGACCAGTTCCGATTACACCACTGTACTTGTACATGTGTGCGTCCAGCCGCATTCCTACCACTTACAGGGAGTCAATGGCCGTGCAAGTTGAGGGCGCCGAATGCGTACTCTTGGTCGGATATCACCGATCACAACTGTACATGTATGCATCACACTACTTGATCATAGCCTGGGTACAACGTACTGAGGATAGGAGTCGATGACGTACCTAGGGTGCTGGCGGCGAATAGTGCTCTATGCACTATCTAGGCCAGGGTGCACCACACAACAGTGAAAACAACAGAGACCCCGTAATCCTGTGGTGTGGCTGCACTCATGGCGTGTATCCAACCTGTGTGCATGTTTCTGTGTCTCTCTCATGTTGCAGTGGTGGATGTTGGAGGAGAGAACTTCGACCTCAACTCCGATGGTGAGCCCTACCCACCAGTGTGTGGCATGGCTATGTGTCTGCTGATAACACTATACAGGCGCGTAACCCGCACGGGGAAGGGGGGGGGGGCATGTGCACCCCCCCCCCCCCCCCGAACAATTTTGACCTAGGTTCAGCATGCACATAATGACCATGAATGACATGCACCAGCCATCCTACACATACCGGTATGCGGCCATACACCCCCTAAACCCTGCATACTAGTCAACCTCCTGAATAACGACCGCGAGCATATCAAAAACTCGCAAGTATTACACAATCTTCAGACCTAGTGGCCATTTGACAGCATACCAATATTTTCAACCTCACGAATAACGACACTTCTCTCTTGCACAATCGAGGGTTGTGATTCGCAAGTATGACTGTAATTCACAGTGTATGCAGTGAGTCCTTTTGTCCTTCTTTCATATCTGGCTGGCTAGTGTAGAGTTTTGGAAAGAGAAAGAACGGCAGTCAGGTGGCCTCATTTCCTAATACATTGAGTTACAATACGTAACATGTACAATAAAACCTGTCAAGGCGACCACTCGGATAAGGCAACCACCTGTTCCAGAAGACCACCGCAACCAGGACCAAGGGGTGGCAGTTCCAGTCAAATGACACTGGATAAGAAGACCACCTGGTTACAGAGACCACATGTTGAAGGTCCCTTGAGCGGTCGTCTTAGCCAGGTTTCACTGTATATCTGTTGTAACTCCCTTTCTGTTTATGGTGGGAGTAATTGTGCACCTTCCGTACAGTCTGGCGTAATGACAATGTTAAACTTACCGTCCTCTTCCTCTCTCTCTGCTCCGTTCTGCACTGTGTGTTCCTACAGTGGAAATTCAGCCAGCGCCAGTCGTAGCGGTAAGCAGCCGTAGGCCAACGAGACCTCGTGCACTGACAGCAGTACATGTACATGCTCTGTATGCTTCTATGGACCCGCTGTACCGCAACCTTGCTGCATGCTCGGTGTCCTCAACACAGAAAATAGACAGTAATTTAGCGTTTTGTACATTGAAGTTCCATCGTCAGAAATCGGGCTGTGGACTGATGGAGTACATGTACCAGGATAGTTATTATGACGGTGCCTATATGTCACAGTATGTGTGCTGTGGTACCGAGTGAAATCCAGCACATGGTTTCCCACCGTTTGGTGCGAGCAAGGTGGAAAGCATATGAGAAGCATGAATAGGACAGACGAATCCATGCTTGCACCGAAGCATGTGAAGCCTGGGGCTGGACTTCACTTGTCACATTGGTGCAGCTGCGGACTGATAGTGTAGAATGTGTTGGCGCCAAAGAAAAGGCCAGCAGGTGTAACGACGTGTTACGTAGGAGATTCAGTGTACAAGGCAAATATAGTATGAGAAACATGGTGGATTCCCTGCCGCCATGTGGAGGAGCTTGATACTGTGCTTGTTCTGGTTAGGATCTGGTAGCGATACTGTATTGGGGCTTTCCTTGCTAGTGTAAATCAGCAATTTTTCGTCAACATCTAACTTTCGCAAATTTCGTAAGGGTCTGCAGCTTTTCCAGAGTTTCTGCTTACGAAAACCTTGTATAATTCTAACATGCATACATTGGGTACCTGTCCAAAGTCAATTTTACTTTAAAAAAATTACGAATTGGGGATTTCAAGATTTACCAGCATCGTACGCTTAAGCTGTGTTCACAACTGGCGCGTGGACGCGGTACGCTTGCGGTTCATGCGTGCCCATACGCGTGCTCAAGCTTTCACAAAAAACAGCAATCCGAGTCGTATTTAGCGCGTGTGACACCTTCGAGTACTAATTTTTTGACCCCGCCGGTCAAAGTGACTGGCATGTACGCTGGTACGCGCCTGATACGCGCTGAAAATTCCAACATGTTGGAATTTCCATTTCAGCGCGTTTCCGTACGCATGGCGCCCCAAAAGCCAGCAAAAATACGCACAAACGCGTGGTTTCACGCGTACACGCGCCAGTTGTGAACACAGCTTTAGGTTTACCAACATTGCATGTTTCCGGAAAATCGTTGATTTGTAGTCCTGTTGGATTAGCATCATAATAAACTCTTCCAATATGCCTCCTCTGTGTGAGGGTAGCAAACCAGTCTATACTTGCATCTGCATCAGTTTCTTCCCGCACGATGATTTTGTGGACCTCTACCTCGCTAGAAGTAATGGCTAATGGCACCAGTGCCTTCTGATTTGTCCGTGTTCCCGTATATATTGTAGCCACCAGAAGATAGCACGGAAGTAGAAGAGCCTGCTGGTGTACCGCAGGTGGTCGCTCCTCCTGGCGCGCCCATTGCCGGTCCCTGCTGTACTGATAAGGGCCAAAAGGGACAGCCTGGCAAGGATGTTTATGGCACGGTTAGTGTTCATGCTGATCACGTTAATATGCTCATTCTTGGATGCATTTTCTGTAACTGTTGTCCTGGTGAGGGAGTCTTTCATTGAAGCGTGCATGCTTCTAAACTTCCGAGCGTGACGTTTAGCCGTCTTGTGTCATGTGTACGCATGCTTGTGCATACCGGTATGAGTGTGCTTGTATGTGTTGTGTCTGTCTGTTGTTTTTTTGCTTCTTGGAGACTCACTTGCTTCGTATTTGTTCTCTCCCTTGCAGCCCGGAGAGAAGGGACCCAAAGGCCCTGATGGCGCAGCAGTAAGTTTCATCAGTGTTTGTGTGAGCATGTGACTGGCTGCGACTGGACATGCGGTCGTTGACATGTACAGACGATGTGTTGCTGACAGCCAGCAGTCATGTTATCTTTAGTTCTTGTGCACCTAGCACTTGACTTAGGCCACCCTGTGGTGGCTGGTACAGTAAAACCTGTAACTAAAGACCACCGTGAATAGCGACCCACCTGGTACTACAGTAAAACCTGTAACTAAAGACCACCGTGAATAGCGACCCACCTGGTACTACAGACCACTTCGCCAGGCACGGTCGGTTTCATGTTCATATGATGGTTGTGCGGTGCAAACCTCTAACTAAGGACCACCTGCCACTAAAGACCGCTTTCTCTGGCCCCAAGGGGTGGTCGTTAGTCACAGGTTTTACTGTACATGCAGATTGGTGACTTGATGTGCATAGAACTCCTTCACTACTTCGCTCCTTCACTTTGTGCACTTTTAGAATCCAGTATCAATCGAATCGGGTCTGTCGGGTCATGCTGTGTATCTTCTCAGAGTGCTACTGTCAACATCATCATGCTGCAGTACTAGCACAGGCGATGCAAGTGGCACACCTTAGTGACCTTTTCCCCGAGCCCTCTTTTCACGACCAATAGATTTCGGGAGTATTGTCGTACTGCTAGTAGAAGTGCCTTGAGCGCTGGTGCAAATGTTGGCTTTGTAACCAAGTGCCCAGGCCAGCTTTGCTGCTGCATCACCACACGTTTCTGTGATCATGCCGGTGGCATATGCTTCCTCTGAACTGTGTTGCATGCTTTTTCATCTAAAGTAGTCAGTTTTTCTTCCGTGCTCCACGCTCCATCACTTACGTTTTGTTTCTTGCTCGGTGTGAATGTATTGTTGCAGGGTCTGCCCGGTCTGGATGGCGGCCAAGGTGATGCTGGTGCCACCGGTCCAAAGGTAACGCTACCAGTTTGTTTGCTTCATGGATGACGAAAGCCTCTTTTGCGGGCACAGAAACACAATGAATGGAAATGCAATGCAAAAATTGGTAAAAATAAAGAATGATAAAAATGAAAACCCAGTAAAACAAAGGATATTGAACCCAAAAGCAAAAGCTTTATGGATGTTCTCAAATAAGAGTCACTTTTTTCCGCACAATAAGCTTCAAGGCCAAAGACGAGTTGTGGCTTGCAACCCAGTATGCATTTCTATTCAAGTTAACACATGGCAATGGTTGGACAGGGACCTAGAACAAGGATGCGGCTTACATACCGCACATGTACATGTTGATATACGGTACATGCTGCTGGTGTTCTTACTTCGAAGCACATGTTTGTGGTGTGCTTCGAAGTAAGAACCGTACAAGCTCCATTGGCTTTACTCAAGAGAAGGCAGCGCTGATTGGTAGAGCCTTGTTCGCAGCCTTTTGAGCTCGTGAGGTCCGGCGTATATTGACCACCACTTCACTAGTATCTGTTCACAACCTTGTGCGAAGTCGCTATGAAACTCTCATGTTTCAGAGCGACTTCGCCTTGGGGTCGGAATGCCTGTTCTCTTTGTAGCATAATCTCGGTGTTATATTCCAACAGTTTCTGGAAGACGGCTATTTTCATCCATGGGAAGCCCAGTGTTGTGTGTTTGGCTAAACCGAGCAGTCCGCCAATGTATTGACCCTTGGCATTAGCTCGTCTGAGGTTGTGAAGAGATACTGATGAAATGGTGGTCAATATTGAATATACACCGGACCTCACGGGCTCTACAGGCTGCGAACAAGGCTTTACCGATCAGCGCTGCCTTCTCCCGAGTAAAGCCTATGGAGCGTGTACATGTATGGTCCAATGTGCGTCGACCACTATGTTACTGACCGTGAAATACTGCATGTGAATTTCCAATTCTCCATGAAGACCCTGGTTCAAGTCCTGGTGATGACAGTCAATTTTTTTCCAATTTTTTCCCCTTTTCCATTCCGTCAACTAGTGAATATCTCCATGAAGACTTGTTGATTTGGTGACTTCATGTTCTGAATCTCAGCGAGGTTGATACTGTTTTCTATAACCTTTACTGTGTCCTATGTTTGTGATTACAGGGTCGACAAGGTAGATCCGGCCAAGCTGGCGACCCTGGTCCTATTGGACCTCCTGGTAGACCGGGACGCAGGGTAGGTAGTCATGTGATTGCATGTGTATATGGGTGTGTGTGTGTGTGTGTGTGTGTGTGTGTGTGTGTGCGTGCGTGCGTGCATGCGTGTGTGTGTATGTGTGTGTATATGTGTGTTTGTGTGTGTGTGTGGGTGCGTGTGTGTGTGTGTGTGGGTATGTGTGTGTGTGTGTGGGTGCGTGTGTGTGTGCGCGCACGCGCGCGCGTGCGTGCGTGCATGTGTGTCCACTTGTATGAACATTGTATGCATGTGGATCTTGTTGTCTGCATCTGCTTGCAATAGAGCACAGAACCATCACAGACAGGCTGGTGAGCTCTGTGCATGATCTTTTTTTAACCCTGACATTTCAATTTCACCATCTCTCATGGCCATTTCGTGTCTCTACTGTATTTTTTTCAGGACGGCACACTAGCAATAAAATTTGAAGTCGGCCTACCGGTAAGCATTGACATGATTTGAGTTTGTACTTGGCTGTTTCTCTTCCGTTCTCTCCAACTCCATGGCTTCCATGGCAGTTGATGATAGTTTCAGATCACTAGTGCTCAGTGTTAGTTTTGTTTGTTTCGTGAGCTTGGTTTGGTTCTGGGTTACTAAATTATCGTGGTATGCTGTGTGTGTCTGTCCGTCTGTCTATGTGTGTGTGTGCGTGTTGGTGTGGCTGGCTGGTTGGCTGGCTGGCTGGCTTGCTGGCTTGCTGGCTGGCTGGCTGGCTGGCTGGCTGGCTTGCTGGCTGGCTGGCTGGCTGGCTGGCTGGCTGGCTGGCTGGCTGGCTGGCTGGCTGGCTGGCTGGCTGGCTCACCTTTAGCACTGGTTCTGCGTTTTTTCTCTGTTCTATGCATGAGGCATATTACTTTTGCTCATCAATCTTTTGAACATTGTCTCTGCTGTTGTTGTGTGCTTCATAGGGTGACCGTGGCCCACCAGGCAGACCAGGAAACCCAGGAACACCAGGATCTCCTGTAAGTCAGCACGGAAAGTGAACCGCATGTCCGCGTCTTTCCCGTTGTGGTTGCTGTTAATATTATGGGTATATGGTTAGTGCACACCCCATTTTTCGTTGTGCCATTGATGTCTGAAGGAATTCTCTCCAGTAGCACTGCCCGAGCACCCCTCCCCGCTTGCTTCACTGTCACTCATGATCTTGTTGTTCCTCTTTTTGTTGTTGTTAGGGTGTCCGCGGTACCGATGGTCGTCCAGGTTCTCCTGGAGTTCCTGGATCAATTGTAAGTGCTCGTATGTATGCCCCGCGTGAGAGAGAGAGTGTGTGTGTGTGTGTGTGTGTGTGTGTGTGTGTGTGTGTGTGTGTGTGTGTGTGTGTGTGCGTGCGTGCGTGCGTACGTGCGTTTGTGTGTGCTTGCGCGTGTTATGATACATGGTGCTTGCAGCACACTTTCTCTCTTGCTTCTTTCTGCCCTACAGCTTTTAAACGCCAACGGGCTTGATAATTGTGGTGAAGTTTAGCATGAAGTAATTCATCCGGCAGACTACCTGAGCTTTGCTTTGCTATTGAAATTACTTCCACTGTTTGTATGTTTATCTTGTAGGGTGAGCCAGGCATGCGTGGTCTTCCTGGATTGATGGGCGAACGGGGCGAGCGTGTAAGTACCAGCGATGAACTAGTGCTAGATTGTTGTGTAAACTGTTTTCAAGAAGTATCCTCGGTAGATCGGTTGCACAATGAACCTAGGTGTAGAGAGGATGCACAAAACTGTAGGAGGAATGAATGTTGCACTGTTTTAAAATCTGCAAAGAGTGAAAGTCGCTTTTACAAAGCATCCATGTGGTCCAGGAAAGTGTGTACAGATGACATCCGATTGACAGTGTACACACGATCTATACACATGCTTGGAGATCACTGTGCTGCTGGATTTGGTGTGTGTGTGTGTGGTGCAATATTTGTAAAGCTCAAACTTCATGTGTGTAGTTTTATGATTGTTTGAAAAATGCACACACTTGTACTGGAGTGGTGTTGAAATCTTTGTACTTTCTTTCCTGTTTACAAGTCATATTCTGTCATGTTGTCCCTTTTGACAGCTGTCATTTCTCTACTATTCACTGTTATTTTCTGAGTTTATTGTGATGTGTGTGTGTGTGTGTGTGTGTGTGTGTGTGTGTGTGTGTCACGCTGGCAGACACGCCCACAGACACACGGACACACACACACACACACACACACACATGGTAGAGATAGAGACAATTGAGAGGTTGAGTGTGCTTTCATGAAGGCTGTGGCACTGCCAGTCACAACTTGTTGTTCACTTGCATACTTGTACTGTGCCTAACAGGGACAAACCGGAGTAAATGGACTAGATGGCAAGCACGGACCCAAGGGCTTCAAGGTAGGCTTCCAATCGATCATTTTCGAATGATACCAGGACATTTCCTTCTTGTGCTTATAGATTTCGGCCGATAACATGGATCATTGTGCCATGACGTGCTCTGCAGTGATGGTGATGGTGCTGGTGGGGGTGGGGGGTGCTGGTGGTGGTGCTGGTGGTGATAGTGGTGGTGCTGGTGCTGGTGCTAGTAGTGGTGGTGCTGGTGGTGATGGGGGGGGGGGGGGGGGTGTGAATGGGAGGGGTGGTATAGCCTGGTACAACTCATGCTGTTGTGAAGTATCTCTAGGGTATTTAGTTGAGTAGTGGAGGAGACCGGGCGTGATGTTTCATCAATTTTGTGTATGTTTGTGTCGTCACGGGTTTGAAACCGTGAACGAACTGCCTCTACGCTCCTCGCCACGCCACACGCACAACATGTGTGTGTTTGTGTGTGTGTGTGTGTGTGTGTGTGCGTGCGTGCGTGCTTGTTTGTATGTGTGTGCATGCACATCTGTGTGTTTGTGTGCGTCCCCGTAGGGTGAGCCCGGCATCAGTGGCAAGGACGGTAACATGGGGGATCCTGGCTTGAAGGTAAGTGCCACTGACAGTGAGCCACTCTAGCAAGCAGGTTCAGTCATCCCTGGTTATCGCAGCTTCGGAATTGCTGAGTGGCGGACTTAAGAGGCAAAACATCACAACTGGGTGGTAGCTGCGCCCTGTAGTGGTCGTAGATCATGCTCACAAAGTTCTTTTGCCTATACGACGTACGGCGAAACTCTACAAAGGTGAAAGCGCACCCGCTAATACTGTCGACGTCCCTGCAGAACAGTTGTATTAGGAGCAGTCTGGCAGTCAGTGTGGCAAATTGGCGGCACAACCTGTCATTTTCCAAAGTTTTGTCTTATCGTCATATGAACTTGTGAGAAGATCTACAATTGCATGTGTAGGTGAAAGAGAAATACTTGTCCTCATGAGGGCAAGTGTGGAGAAGGGTAATGTAGATAGCATCTCTGTAGCTGTTGCTACTTCTCTGCCATCTCCATTGTGTATTGCAATTGTGGTTCTTGACTTCCGTATCTGGACACTGGTTAAGTTAGTTGCTTTGCCATGTATAGTTCTTATTCAGGGATGTTCTGTTTTGTTGTATGTGTGCGTGTATCTGTCTGTGCATATGTCTATCTGTCTGTCTGTCTGTCTGTTTCTTTGTCTCTCTGTTATGACATCAGGGCACAGCTGGTGTAGCTGGAAAGGACGGTCTTGACGGAGACAATGGCGACCCCGTAAGTTTGTACACGTATCCGTGTAGGAATTGACTGCTTTCGGCAAGCGCTGGTCATGACGACTCTACCAATTACTTTATTTTCTGGTCCTCGTCCAGCGATTGCCACAGGACTCTTGTCTGCATCAGCACTCTACAATTTTACAATTTTCACAGTAGTGAACTTAAGTTCAGCATGGATCATTGTGGTTCAAGCCTATTTTCTGAGCAGGTTACATTTTGTTCTTCTGCTGCTGACAATGCTATTACGATACTTATTTTCTGCCCGGTGCCACTAGATAGATCACTGGCTATTACAATGCTTATGTTCTGCCCGGTGCCACTAGATAGATCACTGGCTATTACAATGCTTATGTTCTGCCCGGTGCCACTAGATAGATCACTTGCTATTACAATGCTTATTTTCTGCCCGGTGCCACTAGATAGATCACTTGCTATTACAATGCTTATGTTCTGCCCGGTGCCACTAGATAGATCACTGGCTATTACAATGCTTATGTTCTGCCCGGTGCCACTAGATAGATCACTGGCTATTACAATGCTTATGTTCTGCCCGGTGCCACTAGATAGATCACTGGCTATTACAATGCTTATGTTCTGCCCGGTGCCACTAGATAGATCACTGGCTATTACAATGCTTATGTTCTGCCCGGTGCCACTAGATAGATCACTGGCTATTACAATGCTTATGTTCTGCCCGGTGCCACTAGATAGATCACTGGCTATTACAATGCTTATGTTCTGCCCGGTGCCACTAGATAGATCACTGGCTATTACAATGCTTATGTTCTGCCCGGTGCCACTAGATAGATCACTGGCTATTACAATGCAGGGATGAATTTATCCGGTATCGCATCGCAGTTTGCTACGCAAAATCGATCTACTGCTACTCAAAAATGACAGTGACACGCAGAAAACTGCCATACATACATGTACAGGCTACTACTATTCATGCTTTTTGTAGCTTACACCAGATTCTGCGTAGGAAAAACTGCTATGCAAAAACATGGCAGTAAATTCATCCCTGCAATGCTTATGTTCTGCCCGGTGCCACTAGATAGATCACTGGCTATTACAATGCTTATGTTCTGCCCGGTGCCATATTACAGTGAATGTTATATTGCTCATTTCTGTTGCTCTTTCTTTCTCTTTGCCTTCTCTCTTCTCCCCGTAGGGCCAGAACGGTGCTGACGGAATGCCTGGAAACCGTGGAATCCCCGTGAGTGCTCGCTGTCATGCGAAATAACATGCATGCCTTCGAAGCTGTTCCACTCAGTCCTGTATTGTTATGATAGATACTGTATCTTTGGAAGACATGACGTGAATGGTCTGAGATTAATGGACTTGTTCAGCTGGTGGATCTTTCGGTGCATTAATTGGTATTGGTGTATCAAGTGTGTCCCACGTCCCGATAACCAATG
Organism: Sycon ciliatum; assembly: GCF_964019385.1. Classification (NCBI taxonomy): domain Eukaryota; kingdom Metazoa; phylum Porifera; class Calcarea; order Leucosolenida; family Sycettidae; genus Sycon; species Sycon ciliatum. The sequence goes on along the minus strand of NC_088650.1, from coordinate 8,257,460 downwards.
TTTTTTTTCCTAATCTTACAGGGCACTCCTGGTGACCGTGGCCCAGACGGTATCTCTGGACCCAGCGGACCACGTGTAAGTTATCTCGCTTGGAGACTATTAAGCGGCTGTGTGTTCCTCGGCTAGGTGTGTGTGGGAGTGTATGTGTGTGTGTGTGTGTGCGTGCGCGCGTGTGTATGTGTGTGCCGTTCTGGCTGCATGTCTGTGCCTGTTAGACATAGTCGCTGCAGTGCCTAATATGTTTTGTGTTGTGCTGTTCCTGTCCTGCAGGGACCTCGCGGAGAAGATGGATCACCCGGCGCTAAAGGACAACGTGTAAGTGTTCTCCTTGCATGGTCTCTTCATTGTCATGTGTACATCGATTTCTGATTGTGTATGAAATAGATATCTTCCATGGCTGGCAATTTTAAGGTATAATATAAATGAGCGCTTTTTAGGAATGGCAACGTCTTTACTCTTGTATTTGACTTTGAAAGGCTTCACGTGACATGTAGACGAACAATTAACACGTGGACTGTACACATTTTCTAATATACCCTGCACTATTTCATCTTTTTGCTTCTCTCACTATTATCATTATTTGATGAATGGGTAGGCGAGTACACTCTGGAATGCCTGATAGCTGAACTGTACTAGTATGGGTTGATTCATTGTGTGATGAGTGAACTCGTTTGTACAGAGGTGGCACTACTATCGTGTCTACAGGGTGTATGTTGTTTTTGAATCTCCTTGTACTTGTGTTTTTGTCCATGCAGGGAACTCCTGGCAGCCACGGTTCACGCGGCCTTGCCGGTCCAGCTGGACCCCTTGTAAGATACGAAGCGGTTTGGTATTGACTCGGTCTATTGATGTTGGTGATGGCAATATTTGGCCTTCCTTTCGTTTCCTTGGCTGGTTGATGGTGATCTGTGTTACATGGTGCAGTGCACAGACATCTTATACCTGTGTGGTTATGGGTGCGAGGAGTATTCTGTGCTGAGAACATTGAAACAGCCAGACTGCAATGGGTGGCTGTGTTAGAAAGAACGGTACTTCCCTCAGCCTCATTCTGTTCTAACATGTACTGGAAAAGGCAGTTGATGCCAGCATGTATACTGAGATCAGTTTAGAAATACAATGTAGAAGGTAATCTGGTCAAAGGTGGAGGAAAGGACCTGTTTTTGCAGACTGTTTCTACACCGGTCCATTGCTGGGTATGTGGCACTGTGAGACTGTCTCTTTGCTTCTCAATGGAACTCAGCACTGTTGTTCACCAGTTCCCTTGTGTTACGGTGTGTGTGTGGCTGATGTTGATAGGGTTCCTCTGGCGTGCCTGGCAGACAAGGACCTCGCGGTGATGCTGTAAGTAGCCCAAACTCAACAGCTTGCTCTCCTTTGCGCTGTCGTCGTTACTCGTTCTCATGCTGTGTGTCCATGGCTGGTCGGCCAAAGCAGACGTTTGATAATAGTGGTGACCGCGGGTGAGCAGGGTACATTTTGCTTCCACGTCGCTTGTTTGTGCATACATGCTTACTTTCTTGTGTGTGCACGTGCGTTTGTTTATGCGTTGGTTCATTAGGGCCTACCTGGTCTACCCGGCCGTCCCGGTGCTGGTGGTTCCGGTGGCACACCCGGTTCCTCCGGTGCTCCCGGCGTCAACGGTGTGAAAGGAGCTACCGTAAGTGACAATGATGATGTCGCTCTGTGTCTGCTGGCTGAGTACACAGAGAGCGCAGTACGCCTTAACCTGCTGGAATGCGCACTGTACCTCTTGTGTATGCTGTAGTACTAGAGAGGGAGTACAGCTGTATGTCTAGAGAGGGAGTATAGTAAAACTCCCCTAATCTGGATGCCCCTGATCCGGGCGCGTCCCGTCTACCGGGTACTTTCTGACCCATCTAGAGTCACAAAAAATCACTTATCAGGGAAAGACGGCCCCAAAAACTATTGATTCGTGTAATAACATTTGCTTGCATGCAGTAAGTATGTAAGTTCTGAGTTACGGGCAATTGCTAGTTACGGGCACTGCTCGGTTCCAACTTACCTGGATGAACGGAGTTTTACTGTGTTGCACTATCCAATGGGTCATGATGGATATGCCCAGTTTGCTGGAAGCGCTTACATGCCATGTTGCAGAACTCGGCGCAATCGTTAAGAGCAGTGGGCAATAATCCGGTGACTTACATTTCTATTACCTGCAGCGTTGAGGGAGTTGTGCTTCCTGTGCTTTTCGTCTGGCCAGTTTATGTTAACGTACATCACGTACACTCTGAGTGTTTCTGGTAATAAATTTACGATGTGTGTGTTTTCCCATGGTGTTTGCAGGGATTGTCTGGCAGATCTGGCGCAACAGGACCTCAAGGCTATCCAGGCGACGCTGTAAGTGTGTTTGCGTTGGCTGCCGTCACGTTGTCTGCTGCGAGCCACGTGCACCGCTCCGAGAAAAGTGTCATTGTTGTATAGCTCCCCGTTTGCCTTGTTTGAGCTTGGTTCCCAGTGTAGGAATTCTTACACCCATGTTTCTACTAGTCATACCCATGTAGAAAATTACAACCAAGTGATGTAAAGGCATGCTTTATACCGCATTATGCTGTACCGTGCTGCCATTGGCTTTACACCTCAAGTCTTTGTAGGGTTTGACCAATTTACTCTGAACTGCAGAAGTTTGTCTGCACTTTATAAGTGTGAGTGTAGCCATCAGCCATCTCTGGATGAAGTCATGCTTTGTTGCATAGTATTACTCCTATCAGTAAAATGTTGCTTTCATTGTTGAAATGGAATATTGTGACTGACTGACTGGCTTACTCAACAATTCTTTTTGCTTTGCTTTCTGCTTTGTTGTGTGCAGGGTGATGTTGGACCTACAGGACCGCACGGACAGAAGGGCGCACCCGTAAGCCACCGCTCCTTGTTCCTCTCCGTTGCTAGTCGTGTATGGCGTAAAACGTTGAAGGGTGGACTCGCACTGTGGACATTTCGTATATGAATACCAATGTGTATCGAATCTTAAATGAAAGTGATGGTTTGTAGTTGGTGATGGGACTTTGAATCTGTAGATCACCCGTAGTCAGTCATTTTGTTTTCAGTGTCTCTAAGCCATGCAACTGCTTTGCTAAGTGGACGTCCCTCTATTCCTTGACTTGGTGTGTTCTGTATTCTGTGTGCAGGGTGAAGTCGGCATTGACGGACCTAAAGGCAGCAAGGGCTCGATTGGATTCCCTGTGAGTACCCGGTAGCTGACAAGCCTTGACACATGGAGGCCATTGGCAACCAACAGAAAAAGACAATTACAAGTGTTTCCTGTGCTTTCAGAATGCATGGTTTCCATTGCTCGTATCAGTGCACCCGGAAGGCTGCAGCAGTTGACAACTTGCAATTCACTTTTCTTGCTTCTCTCATCCATGGTTGTCGCACCGGCTTGCATACGTGCGCGCTGGTGTACTGTAATACTGTATGCGTCTTCCCGTTGTCACTTCATGGGTGTGTCCACCTTTGCTCGTGTGTGTGTGTGTGTGTTTGTGTCACTGTGTGTTTGTGTATGTGCATGTGTGTGTATGTGTGTATGACTGTGTAGGGACCAACTGGAGCACAAGGATCCAGCGGACAGGCCGGCAACCGTGGTGTATCCGTAAGAGAAATTGGCACACTGTCTTGTTGAACAGATTTGGTGCTTGATGTCTGCACTACGCAGCCTGACAAAGAGGGATAGGATGGTCGCCAAGACCATGCCTGGGATACAGAGGGTACAGGCTTCAAGTCCTTCTTGGAATCGCTGAAGGATTTTTCCTTTAGGAGCTGTACCTCCACCTTGATATTTGAGAGTGGTGGCATTCCTGCAGATGCACAAGAGTCAGTTTGACTGGTTCTAAACCGAACCGGAAAATCGTATTGCCAATAAAACAAACTTTTAAGTGTGTTTTTATTTTTCACATATTAAACTCCTTCGATATCAATTCAAAATAACTCCTTCTACTTCATTTTGTAGGGGAGGTAGTAACTGTTGCTAGCATGCTGTGTTCTGATGGCAATTTTAGCCTGTTATTGGTCTGTGATGAACAGTATTCTGATTTGTTTGTGCTGATCAAAATATTCAGGGAGATGCCGGTCCCCCTGGCTACCCCGGAATGCCCGGTCGCCCCGGACCCCAGGGGCCCAAGGGCCCAGCCGGCTACGATGGCCACCCAGGCAGACCTGGCGCAAAGGTGAGATGCCAGTAGTGCCTTCCATGCGCTGTTGCATGTATACACGGTGCATTGTTTTGGGCAAGTATGGGCACGTTTGGTATGCCATTACTTTCGACGCCCTTTTGGACAGTCATCGTATCCCGGCTCGAATTTCTGGACATGGATTTGCTACGCACATACGGAAGAAGTGATGCAGAGTGTACAGGCTGTGTGTACAGGCTGTGTGTACAGTCAGCCTTGCAAATAACGACCCTTGATCGTGAATGGAAGTTTTCGTTATTCACGAGTTGTCGCCACTCGTGAGGCTGAGTGTATGAAGCCAGGTGGTCACTGGGCCTGAAGATTGTGTCATTATTCACGAGTTGTTGTTACACCAAGGGGTCGTTATTCACGAGGTTGACTGTAACAGTGTTCGTCACAAGTGCATTCTGTACATGTACATGTATGTATACACACACACATGTACTCGTATCCTGCTCTACTTGACAGAGTGTTCTCTTTGTTTATTCCACAGGGCCCCCATGGAATCCAAGGCGAACAAGGAATGCGCGGCGAAACTGGCGAAGACGTAAGGTTCCAGTAACTGCTCGGCTGGCATGTAGAGGAACAGAGCCAGAGATATGCTGCATCATCATCAATTCAAACTCTGTCACGCACATTGATATTGTATCGTGCAGGTGCAAAACATGTTCTCCTCATCCATCCGTTGAGCAATCTCCTTGCAGTGCATCCCATAATGACTATGATTGTACATGTCTTCGCTTAGCCTAGCCTCCATACAATAGTAGGGCCATTGGAATTAGTCGAATCTGGCATTTGACATTTGACAACCTGACATTTCATTTTCTGCAATTTGGTTTTGTGTTCTCATAGTGCATGTGCATGTGCCTCTGACATGTTTTTTGTGTGTGTTTTGTGTGTGTATGTGTATGTGTGTGTGCGTGTGTGTGTGTGTGTTTGTGTGTGTGTGTGTTTGTGTGTGTTTGTAGGGCGAGGCCGGTGCTCCTGGCTATGATGGCACAGCTGGACGACGTGTACGTAGTAAATTGATGCATCCGTTTTTAGCAACTTGACGCCTTGTAATTGCTGGACTGGCGGGTTAATTCTTCTTTGAACACGTCATCAATGTTTGGAAGGTGACCATGCTGTTGGAGCCCGTCGAATCTATATTGATCACCAACGAAATAGTGGTCTGGAGATGCAATAGCTTTGCGCTGCTGGTGGTTTTGCACTGCTGATGGCTTGGTGTGAGCCGCCATAGCAATGTGATCTGATGCGGAATTTCTGGCATTTCTCATACTCTATGTCTACATTGTACGGTTGGTGTTTTTGCCGATACAGGGACCCCGAGGCTACCGTGGTGTGCCTGGCTCTGTTGGCGTTCCTGGCGAGAAGGTAGGGTCCTCATTCATTGCATGCTGCAGCCTGCAACAGCTAACTCATTTTGGATTGATTGAGTCGATTCCACCTATGCATTTTCACTCATGATAGGCATCAATTTGCCTTTGGAAAATCAACCAAATAAAATGAATTGAAATGAAATGAACCGCATGGCCAAAGCAATATTCAACTTAGCACATAGTGTATGTAGCTGAATAGTTGGCGAGTGCAGCATCGAGTCATGCATTCATTGTCCTTCCGTGTGTTCCTCTGCAATCATGTATTGTATTGGAGGCATGACCAGCCGTCCGCTGTGCATACGTAGCACATAGTCATTGATGCATTTGTCACTGTGTGGCTGTGTAGTATAGTCGAGTATCAGCATGGACTTGATGCAACGGGATGTTTGCTATTCTCGATTTGTGTCCTTGAATGTAGGGTGAACGCGGTCGCACTGGTCCCCAAGGTCCTTCCGGTCAACTCGTGAGTTTATTTGATTGTCTGCTATTTCTGGTACAGCCATTAGTTAGTGCGTTCGTGCGGGACAATTCCTGCTGTATTGTAAGCTAGAGCCCAACTGCTGACTTGGGCGTTTGATGGGTGTTTCGATTGGCTAGGCATACTTGAAAATTGTACCTGAACTCAAATGCGAAATTATTGGTGCTATTACATCCGTGATGATAAGCGATTCCTTCATATCCCACGCAGGATTTCACAAGACTTTGTTTATCGCATCTGGAGTGCATTCTGGAGTGCAAAAAAAATAACTGACACGACCTCGATGGGACTCGAACCCACAATCTCCAGCTCCGGAGGCTGGCGCCTTA
>NC_088650.1:7898590-8246090 GCF_964019385.1 Sycon ciliatum | reverse complement strand
TCTCTTTTCATTGTCATTTCTTTAGTTCATTATGCAATGATGAGGATGACCTGCTGAAACAGGCACTGAAATGTGCCGGCACACATTCATGACTGGTCTGTGCGCTACTCTTCTTCCGGTGTGTATGATATTATTTGTATTGCCTCACTGTGCACATGTCTTGAATTTGTATTTTTACAGTGATATGTATTGTTCCAACTCCAGTCAACCTTTCCATCTATGGGTCACATGATGTCGGCCATGTTGGTTCCACTGTCCGCATGCCATGATCACTTTCTGCACTAATTTAGTCACATGACAAACTGATCTCGAGCCACTCTATTGTTCAATGTTCAATGTTGTCTGATCTTATGCACACGGTGTAGGGTGGACCAGGTCAGCAAGGATCACAGGGAAAGCAAGGAATCGCAGGCCATACCGTAAGCATGTTGTGCTCTTTGGATGTTAATTGATGTATCCCCGGGCATTGTCCTATTGAATGATGTCACGTATTGACGTAGGGTGGTGTTTTGTATTTACTGTGTCTTTACACTCTGAAAACTCTTCGGTCAAGCGTGAAACCTAACGTTTTCCCACCATGTATTCTCCTGAAAACGTTGATGCACGTCAAGCCTGCATTCCTTCGCTGCATGGCAACTTGTACATTGCTGGTAAAGCGACGTTTATTGAGGAGTCGTCTATCATTTGTTCACACACAGTTTGTTCTGTCTGTGTTTGCTCATTGTTTCTGCAGGGAATACCAGGAAACATTGGTGACAAGGGACCTCAGGGCGTGAAGGGAGACCGAGTAAGTGCAAGAAGTAATGCTGGTCCTCTTCGTAGACTGTGCACTCTGGGAGCAAGCTGGCAGTCTTAGTGGCGAAACTACGGACTCGGGTGTTGCCGAGAAGTGCTTGAAGCATGTAATGTAATGTGTCATACGTGTGTGTGTGTGTGTGTGTCATTCTGTTTGCTTGGTTGGATTCTGATTTGTATGTTACACTCCAGTAGTCCCTGTTCTACGGTTGCTTCTCCGACATGACTGCCTCATGTGCTGATTAATGCAGGAGAAAATGAAATCTGATATGAACCGTTTGTAGTGCTCATCACCTATTGTGGAGTTTGTTCCATGGCAACATTTCCACCGATGATGTGGCATTGACCCTCACTCATGACATCTGTTACTGGGATCTAAGTTGTGCATTCTGCAGTCTTGGGCTCCTGCTTGCGCCGGCTAGTGTCGGCCATAACGACCAGCACACGTCTGTTGCAGTTCTGATCAACTGCTTTGTGTTTCTGTGTGTGCGTGTGTGTACGTGTGTACATGTGTACGTGTGTGTGTGTACATGTGTACGTGTGTGTGTGTACGTGTGTTCATGTGTATAGGGAGTGCCCGGTGCACCTGGAATAAGAGGACCAACAGGCCCCACTGGCCCCAACGTAAGTGCTCCTACTGTACCTCTTCTGTGCCCGCTTCTCCGGAGTGTTGAGCTGATACTGATGCACCTGTTGTAACTGACTTTCTTCACCTGCTCCCAGCCCCGTGTCATCTCCACACTTATACAATGGACAACAAGATAACTACATTCCAAAGGCTATATTTGTGACAAGACGACGGAAACACAACTAGACATGACGAACTCAGGACGAAAACTGCTTTTCACACCACAGCAACACTTGCAAACACAGCATGTTTCTTCTGAACTACTCAATGTTCTGCAAGGTATATGTATAGTGCTGTTGCCGTCTCCAGTGTCGATCAAGAGCAGCTACTCAGCTGTAGTTTTGTTGGTGGGTTGTACCACTCCTTGCTGGCTGCCCATCAATCTGATTCCTGCATGTGTATTGTTTGCAACGACAGTGTGTTAGAAACAATGCTGTTATTTTCGCCACCGGGTATACTGCACAGCGCTGGGTTGTCACCATGCATGTCACTATGCCAGGATTGTCACCATGGTGTGGATGTATGTGTATTCTCTGTACAGGGTGCTGATGGCCGTGTGGGCACCAAGGGTGAGCTCGGCGAACCCGGAGACATGGTTAGTTAACACTAGTAATGACATTGGTATTTCAATGTGCCCAGAAGTTTTATTAACCTTTTGAGCACACATGACGTTCTGACACGTCATGACCACTGCCACTGTGACACGCGTGACGTTCTAGAACGTCACGAGTCAGTGCGGAACTACATCGATACCGCGTTTTTTCCGTGGCGTGGCGTCGAGCTGTGCCGCTGCACAGAGGACTCCTAGGATGTACGAGTACAGTAACAAAAAAATGCGAGTCGCTCTGTACGTTTGAACTGGAATTACATGCGCGTGCATACATTTCAAAATACCAATTTCGCGTAAAACTACCTTTATGAAAACGGTCATACCTTTTGTAATCTTTGTTGTATTTCCAAAACAAAAACAGTCCTGTGCTCAGGATACATGAAAGAATCGTTGGAAATCAAGTTTGCTCACATAGAGTGAATTTAAATTTTTTACTGCGTTGCAGAGGTTTTCAATGGGCCCGGGCTCAAAAGGTTAAAAAGGTTATGTGTGAGTGTTAGGGTGTGTGTGTTTTTAAGTATTACTCAAAGACAAGTATGTGTTTTTTGTGCTTTGAGTTGTTACACAGGAATTGTTATTGTCTCATGCATGTAGTTGCCTTCAAACACCTGGTTGACATTGCACCAACGATGTACATGATGTCTCAGTTGACGTTGTTAAGTCGGGTGAAGTTCAACTTTGCAACCATCCTGCACGTGCACCGCTGAGATTTCCTTTCAGTCCACTCTGTACTGAATGGCGTTGGGCCCTTTGTGTGGCTCAGCGACCTGCAGGCTTGTCTGTGTGGTGTTTTGTACATGCCGGTGTTGCTGGCAAACTTGACTCACTACATGGTGTGCCACTGTTCTGTGACTGTGTTGGTGCTCAGGGTGGACAAGGAACACCTGGCCAACCTGGATCACCTGGAGATCTCGGACCACCCGTAAGTGCCCGGCTGACACAGCCGGCTTGACTATGGTGCATCTATATCTGTATCTCAAGACCCATTTGAGTACAAATTTGAAGTCACTGCTGTTTAGCTCAACCCCTTCATTCACCAGCTGTTTCTCCTCTCTTGAGTTCCCGTCATCTTATGGCAAGACTTGCCAGGAGTAACTACTTGCTGTCCTCTCTTGCACCTGACACTAGAATAGGTGATGCACATGTCTTCAGAGGTGTGTGCCAAATGGTTCATTTCGTTTACCGGTACCCGGCGTTCAAAGATAGCCGGGAACTGCTTTAAATGCACCTCGGGCTATGTCGTCGTGTCAAGTTATATCTTGATGTCTCAGTGCAGCACGAATGATGCTCTCTTGATGCTTTGTCTTATCATTCCAGGGACTTGAAGGCCCTGCTGGAGATACCGGTGCACAAGGCAGACGTGGCATCCGTGTAAGTTAGGCTGCTCTGTAACCTCTCAATGCAGCATGCACCAGGGACTCCAGCTGCCAAGCATGCTATTCTCAGCAGTATTACTTGTTTGCACATGTGTACTCATGTACTTGTGTATTCATGTACTTGTGCTGTAGTACGGGTATTTGGTGTGTGCGTGCCACATGCAGTCCTGTATGTATGCAACAAGAATTGGTATGGTACATTGAGCTAGGGACTGTAAGGGGTAAAAAGAAGCTTCAGTCCTGCTCTCGTGTATGAGTTTGCATGTGTTCTGTCTTGTTGTGTGTCTGGCTGGCAGGGTGAAACTGGACCTCCTGGTGAAGACGGCGCTCCTGGCACTGTTGGACAACAGGTACGTATTGTAACAGTGTGCATGATGGCATTTGACTGCAGTAGCCTTTAAGCCGGCATGGTTTAGTATGGAAGATGGCATGCTCTGGGACTGTCCTGCCACCCAATCCTTCATGGCATTTCTGGGCTTCATTCCATCGCTTACATTGTGAACTTGATCAACATGCTGTCTAGTGTGTTTGATCACATTGTGAACTTGCTGTGGGTGTGGTGTGCCGATTGCAGGGAGAACGCGGACCAATCGGTGATACTGGCGATGTTGGAGACCAAGGCCAGAAGGTAAGCTGTTGAAGAAGGGAAGATGTTGACGAAGGGAGCATGTTGAAGCAAGAAAGATATTGAAGCAGGGAGTATGTTGAAGCAGGGAGCATTTTGAAGCAGGGAAGATGTCTGACTGCTAATACAGTCAACCTCTTAAACAACGACCTCAGGTACCAATGTTTTGAATGCCACATGTCTGCCAGTGAATGGCGTAGCTCAGAGCGGCTGCAAGGAATGGCCAATATTACAAACAACTGATTGGTGGGTGTGTTGCTATGCATGCTCTGTTGCAGGGTCTTCAAGGACCAGGTGGCGCTGATGGAATGCCCGGCACTGGTGGAAGTGCGGTAAGTAAAAAACCCACTACATTGCATTCTGCCAAACACACACACGCACACGCACACACACACACACACACACACACACACACACACACACACACACACACACACACACACATACACATGGGTGCACTCCTTGATACCTCACGCTGTGCAGAATCAGCACCATGGTTGCATGGAATTAGGAGCACGCTTCAAATATCTCTAGCAATATCGGTTAACACATTCTTGAAGTTCTTGTCCATGTTCCCTCTTGCAGTGTGATGCTGTGACGATGGGTTTGTTGACAGACTCAGTGCTTGGCATTCACACTGTGACTCTTCTACGTTGATTGGCTATTTCCTAGCACGGAATGAACAAGAAACATAGAAGCACTCTCCTGCGCCCTGTACAATGGTGTTGTGCTGGCTTTAATCTCTGACCGAATGCGTTCTCGGGTCTCTCTCCTCGTTTCTGTTGTCACGGGCATTAAACTGTGTTGGTGCATGGTGTTTCGTTCCGTTCTTAGGGACAACCCGGTCAAGTTGGAGACCCAGGACCGAAGGGTGTTGCTGGAGAGCCCGTAAGTGATTCTGTAGAGCGTTTGGCGTTGTCTCCGCTGTCGATATCTACCCTACTGTTACTCTTTACTCTTTACTCTTGGCAGTCTTTACTCATGCAGTAGTGTAGTGTTCACGTCTACGTACGCGCTGTGGCATTCCTTGGCCACCCCAGGCATTCATGATGGTAATACGTTGTGTTATGTTATGCATCTAACATGTGCCGTTTCACGTGTGCGCGTGAAACAGACTTAGCGGCTTTTAGTTGCTGTGCATTAGTTGAGTCTGGACACTTACTGTGTTTTGGACTGGAGAAATAGAGAATATTACAAGTAGCTGTAGAGGAGCTGGATCTGTACCTTGATACTTAGTAAAGGGGTGGTGGTGTTCCTACGCATGTGGAAAACCCAGTCTGACTGGGTCTCACCCGAAGCGTGTGAAATTTAAATTTGTTACCTTTAGTCATGTCCTTCCCACGGTGCTTTGGCATCATCATTGAAGTACAGATATTATGCATCAACCGTACAACCCGGTGGCAAGAGACACACTACTCAATTGGTAACGAATCCTCTGTGTGTGTTTCCAACTTTCCATCTGTGTGTGTGTGTGTGTGTGTGTGTGTGTGTGTGTGTGTGTGTGTGTCTGTGTGTGTGTGTTTCCTCGGTGTGTGCATGTGTGTTTCTCTGTATAAGGGTGTAAATGGCGCTACTGGTGACACTGGAGCCTCAGGCCCACGCGGACAAGTTGTAAGAACTACTTACATACTCGCAGTGTACTATTATGTTCTGGCGTGGCACTACTATGTGTTTTAGTGTGCCTTGTGTATACAGTTGGGCGTGTGTGCAGGCATTATATATCTTTAGAATACAACATTACACAATTGCACACGTCTTGTTAATTACATCTTTGATACTTTACTTTGTTTTCTTTTTTGCAGGGTTCTCGTGGTGCTGACGGTCCTCCTGGCCCAGTTGGAGCTGCAGGAGAAAAGGTAGAGATGTCTTGCAAAGGCATGTGTTAACTCTCTCTCTTTTTCTGTCTGTCCGTCTCTTTCCTCCTCCTCCTCCTCCTTCTCCTACTCCTCCATCTCTCCTGTTTCTCTCTGTGTGTCTCTGTGTTTGTGTGTGTTTCCCTATCTATCTATGGCCCATCTATGTCTATCACTCTTTCTCAGCAGCTTTTCTTTTTGCTATTACTCGCTACTGCACACTCTGGGGAAGTCACCAAAAACCCAGCGATTCCACCCGCTCTGTATCTGCAGACTGTGTCCTGCAATGCTGGATGGAACAATTGTGCGGGTTTTGACCACTAATGTATATTTGTCTTCTGTTTGGTGTATTTGTATGCAGGGCTTCCTCGGAAAGCGTGGTCCAGAGGGTCCCGCAGGTCCCAAGGGTCAACTGGTAAGTCGGCAGTTCTACTGGACTTTGTTATTTTAGGCAAAGTCTTGCCTTTTTAATTTTGTGCCAATATGATGTTTTCGCATCCAGCACATACAGCACAATAATACAGGTGTGTAAATTTGTGTTTGAAATCAGATGTTGTAACACAGTTTTCTCTTTGCAATCCATTGTCTCTGCTGTTGCACTTTCAAGCCACTTTTTATGTCTTGAATATTGTGCACTGAATGACGATTCTGTCTGTCTGTTGCCCTCTCTCTCTCTCTCTTTCTCTTTCTCTCTCTCTCTCTCTCTCTCTCTCTCTCTCTCTCTCTCTCTCTCTCTCTCTCTCTCTCTCTCTCTCTCTCTCTTTCTCTCCCCCTCTCTCTCTCTCCTTCTCTCCCCTCGCACAAATTCTCTCTTTCTCTGTGTGTGCCGTGTGCCAACAGGGTGAAGAAGGATTCCAGGTAAGAGACAGCAGCCTTGGTGTTGGTTGGTTGGTATAATTATGTCAGTTTTACTTCACCAGAATGAGCAGGCATTGCTGCCTTCTTGCATGGACAATTGGATTCATTTCAGGTTCCCAATGAAAACTTCGCTTCAACACCTGTGCTTTGCCGTGCTATATTGACTGCCTGTTTGGAAGTTTGTCCTTCTGTTTGCCTTTCAATGTGCGCATGACCTGCCATTCTCTCCTGCTTGCCTGGATCACTTTACGCTATGTTTGTCTCACCCCACTTTTTTTAGTTGCAAATGGCATTGTTGATTCTGTCCTGCTGTTGTTTCTTGCCTTTGCCTGCCGTGTGTCTGATTGCAGGGAGCTAAAGGCGCTGCTGTAAGTATAGCCATTGGTCTGTGTAACAATTTGCAATCCTTGGGATGACTTACATCTATATGAATGTTGGGGGGGGGGGTGCGGGGTGTAGCGGCAATCCTTGCACATTGCACGACTACTGGCTGTGTTGGGGTGCACTGTTTATCAAGCAGACAGACATGCTGGAACCATCATGCAATCCCATTCTGTGGCATGTCACATGCCTCTTCTGCGTACAGTTGCCATGGTTTTAGGCTTATGTAAGCGGCTCAGAGTGGCCAGGCCTTTCACAACACCCCAAGCGCAAAACACACCAGTATTGATAACACTCTAGGAGGTGTTTCGAGTTGATAACGATACATGACTTGAGACCAGATTGGATATTTCTCAAGGACGACTTAAGGTGGATGGTGGTCAGGCTAATGTCTTTCAAGCCTGGCCCTGCCTGACCCAGCCCTAACCAACCTGACCCAGCCCTAATCGACCTGACCCAGCCCTAACCAACCTGACCCAGCCCTAATCGACCTGACCCAGCCCTAACCGACCTGGCCCAGCCCTAACCGACCTGATCCTGCCCTAATCGACCTGACCCAGCCCTAACCTAGCCCTAACCGGACTGACCCAGCCCTGACCCAGCCCTAACCGGACTGATCCTGCCCTAATTGACCTGACCCAGCCCTAACCTAGCCCTAACCGGACTGATCCAGCCCTGACCCAGCCCTGACCCAGCCCTAACCGGACTGACCCAGCCATGGGTAGCCTAGTCCACACCACGATGACATGTTGGTTGACCTAGCCCGGCCTCTTGCTGATTGGCCTGTGTGTGATTGTTTTTGATCTACTTCAGGGTCCACCCGGCCTTCAAGGTGAAATGGGACCCAAGGGTCCTGTTGGTCCCAAGGTAAATTTCTTACTCATACTCACTCACACCTCAGTAGCAATGTCGTACATGACAGAATCTCCCTACTAGATATCTTTCAGCTGCCCGACTCGAGAATGAGCCCCTACACTTTTCCGGCAGTTGTTATTTTAACCTTTCACGATTTGGACAGCATTTTGTTAGTTGTAACTGATTGATGTACATCCGTGTGTGAATGCATGCGTGCACTTAGGTCATCTTCCTATTGGGCAGATAGTCATGTGTCAAGCTGGTCCCTCTCAGGCCTATTCTCCCCCTCCCAAACTCTGGGGCAAGTGGTTGTCCTGCATATGTGTGATTGTGACGCTTGGCATCGAACAGTAGCTATGTGCCAAGAAATCTGCCTATGCAAGTGATGTACGTTTGTATTCAATGGGAGCTGCAACTGTTAGTTTCAGCTCTTTCATCAAGTCTCTTTTATTGTCTTGCAATATGGCTGTCCGCAGCCAACCCTGCACTCGTTATGGCTGATGTGAGGTGTGAGAAAGAAATGTACGCTTCTCGTTGGCTGAATATTTCAAATAAACAAGAAGTTGAATTTAGGACTATTCTCTGACGGCGATCTTGACTACTATTATGTGTTTGTGTTGCTCTTCTTGTCGCTATAGGGACCACCAGGAGCAGCAGGCGTAAGTGTTTCTCATTATGCTGTACTCTGCATAGTGCTACTGCTGTCTCCGTATCACCACTGTATTGTCCCTGGCTGATGTGTAGTTGGCACTTGTCTACTTCCTTCTGCTGTATGATAGGACTGTTCGATATTCACGTGGGCTTGCCGCACCAGTCTTTCTCAACCCTTTCCCAATGGTCAATTACAGCCTGCAGCAGCAGCCTGTTGCCCACAAGTTGTGCCAGTAGCCCATGTTTGGAATCTGGTTGGGCTGCAATCTTCAGTCGTTCCACACATTGTGTAACTTGAAGTTGCCACTCACTGCCTGCCGATGCTTTTTGAAGTGTGGACTGTATGACTGAGAGAGAGAGAGAGAGAGAGAGAGAGAGAGAGAGAGAGAGAGAGAGAGAGAGAGAGAGAGAGAGAGAGAGAGAGAGAGAGAGAGAGAGTGAGAGAGAGAGAGAGAGTGAGAGTGAGAGTGAGTGAGAGAAAGAGAGATATATCGAGAGAGGTTTTGATGATGCTAACCCCCTGTGCCTTGTCCATGTGTTCTGCAGAAAACCACCCCTGACTTCCGTCGTCGCCGCAGATCTGCCTGTGAGTAAAGCATTCCATCTGCTGTTATTGATAGTTCTACTATCTGACGATCACTTTTGTGTGAAACTCCAAGTTGCAACCAAACCTCATTCTGCCTCTAGAGTTCCTCAGTTATGCCTCCCGAGTATTGAGCACTCCGTGAACAGAGGAAGATCTCTGCTGTGTGTTAGCTTGCTTGAAGTGTTCACTGCATGCTACAAGAAATTCAATTGCCTGAGTTTGTGAAAGTTGACGTCACAGAGTTACTTATGTCTTCCTTTCCCTGCAACATGGGGTTTCTCGGCACTTATGCCAGTGATTGTGAGACTTATCCCCTCACCCCCACCGTTAGGCGCTGCATCTGCCGCTAGGGTTTACCGGGTGTTAGTGGCCACCATGAGTTCCCTTTGGGAACCGACACGATGATTTACTTTTTTTCCTGTGACATGTGCTGTCTGATTTCTTAGCTGAGGAAAGCGAGACATCGGATGACTTCCTCTCCAACGTCGCAGAACAGCTCCATGACAGCGTGAAGATGATCCGCGAGCCGCTTGGCACCACCGATTTCCCCGCACGCACATGCCAGGACCTGGCCCTCACCAGCCACAAGTTCAAGAACGGTAAGGCATTCATAGCATTCTTGTGGGGCCTGGGCCTGGGAAAGTGCATGGTGTTCCAAGCTGCCATCACAACTCTGCCAAGACAGCAGCATGTGCAGTGCTGTAGAATCGAATACCACGTATAGCAGCCAAACGTCACCACCCACGCTTGCATGGCTTATGCAGCACCTAACACTGACCACAGGTAACTGTTGTTGTCGGCTGAATTGCACTGTTCGACAATGCGGCTGCACATATATTTGTGCGAGTACCCGTGTTGAAGAGCAGCGTTCTTGTGGACAGGGCAGGTCGATTAGTGAAGTGAAATCTAGAAGCAAGTACATCTGGAGATGTTGTGATCCTACATGAACAATAATCCCCTGTTGGTTTTTGGAATGGACGTCTGATAGGTAGGTATGTTTACAGCTTCCCCTGTTGCTTGAGGTACCTTGCTGTCCAACGGTATGAATCCAGGTACAGTGAAACCTGTCTAAGCCGGCAGCTCAAGGGACCTTCAACATGTAGTCACCGTGTACAGGTGGTCTTCTTATCCAGTGTCATTTGACTGGAAATAGCATCCCTTGGTCCTGGTTGTAGGGGTCTTCTGGAGCAGGTGGTCGCCTTATCCGAGTGGTCGCCTTGACAGATTTTACTGTATGTTCTTTGTGTGTTCTTGTTGACTACAGGCTATTACTGGATCGATCCCAACCAGGGTGGCTCCCATGATGCCATGTCGGCATTCTGCAACTTTGACGGCGTGGAGGCGCAGACCTGTGTCAACACCAAATCAGTAAGCATATCGGAAGTATAGTGTACATAAGTAGTGCTACCCGCTGATTAGGGGTTTTCCCTGCGCTTGTTGTGCTACCCGGTGATTCGGGGTTTTCTCTGCGCTTGTTCCATGTGCCTTGCATTAGCGCATGAACAGCACACAGCTTGCACGTGCAATGACTGCTGGCTAGACTGTATGACCCTTATTATAGTGCTCAGATTGCATCCTGTTGCTCTATGCACATGTGTGGGACTGAACGGCGCTGCACTTTTGCACATGTGTGGGACTGGACGGCGCTGCACTTTTGCACATGTGTGGGACTGGACGGCGCTGCACTTTTGCACATGTGTGGGACTGGACGATGTTGCTTTCTTGTATGTCATGGGGCCAATGAAATGGGGTGTGCTTTCGTGTTCGGGTTACACTATAAGGGTGGTACGATCTTGTAGGGCTGCATGAATATAAAAATTATGCTCCCACATGGGAACGTTGTGAGGGCAAAGGTTAACCGTTATCCTCCCGACGAGTTGGATCAGGTTTCACAAACGCCGCCATATTTTTTGTTTGTGCTTACTCACAGCTGTCGGCTGGCTCATCTCAGCTGAGATTCCTCTCCCTGCTGCACACCTCATCCAAGCAGCAGCTGACGTTCACATGCCCACCCAACGTGGAGTGCGACTGTGGCTCCACACGCCTGCACACGTCCGACCAGGACAAGCTGGACTTGCAGAGCGACGAGGTCTACTCACTGAACAACGGCTGCAAGGTCAGTGACAAGGGGGTAGTGAAGTGAAGCGCTCAGTGTTATTGTAAACACTGAGTGCCTGCCCATTGAACGCCTTTCTCTTTGCACCGGTTGCAAAGCTGATCTCTGAATATTCCTACACGCGCTTCCTCACTGAATCCTCAGACATGTGGTGTCCCCGAGTCATGTGATGTCCCTGAATCATGTGACCTTCCCTCAATCGTGTGACCTTCCCTGAGTCATGTGACCTTCCCCAGTCATGTGACCTTCCCCAATCACGTGACATTTATACATTAAATACAGAATACAATACCGAATAACTACTGTGCTCTGGTTGTTGATCTGCCTGGTCTGCTTTCTTTAATTCATTGATTCAGGAGAACAAGTCCAGCACCGTGGAGGTGCAGACAGCGTGGATGAACCGTCTGCCCATCACAAAGGTGTCGGACGCCAAGGACAACCAGTTCTCCGTGAAATCAACAGACGTCTGCTTCTATTGAGTCGAGTAAACTGGTCGTCTTCTATCACTCTCTCTCTCATCCCAGTCTCCCAGTGAGGAGGCTGGAGCGTGAAACAACCTGGACCGCCCAGTGACCAGCAATTTCCCTTATTGGATACAGTGCGGACATCGAAAGCACATCCGGTGTTTTCGGATTCACACAACTAGCAAACAGTCCACACACACGCACACACACCACCACCACTGCCGCCATGCGCGGTTTTCACTAACAACCGAGCATGCACATGCACACACGCACGCACACACATGCGCACACTCGCACGCCAAACTCATTCACTACTAGTTCGGGGCAGACTACGTGGCCGTTCAGCCTCCGTCTTCTGCTCGGCATCTTTTCACGCCTAGCTGCTGGGTCAGCATCGCACTCAGCTCTCTCTCTCTCTCTGTCTTCCCGCTGTTGCCCTTTGTAAATCTCCAACCCTATTTGCATGCTGTTCAGTCTCAGCTTTGGCTTGCTAACGATTTATTTTTTCATGAGTTGACCACCTAAATTGTCTTTCAATCTTACAGCCACAAACACCATACGATACTCGACTCTGAACTGCAGTTATCATTATCACTATGCCTGCAGACTAAAACTCGTAATGGCCGTCTTTCTGACTTGCGCTACAAGCTTATCAGTGTTTATAACGTTCTCTGCTATGATTGCCTGGACCGCCGCCGTGTTGTCCGGCGCTTGTTGGTCTTGTCGTTTTTTGATCAGCTGCTACCAGCTCGTTCCACATGTTGCAATGTCTACAGTTTCTGCAATGTGAAGTAGACCTGATGAATGGTATGGAGCCATGGCAACTGAGCGGATGGTTAGCTTAGGGGCAAGATGGTGGTCGTGGTAGTGCCGGGTGGGTACATTGGTCACCGCCGACCCAGTGGAAGTACTCCGCCGGATTTCTAGGCCCTATTGAACCTTCCTGGCGGCAGGAGTCGAAGAACAAACAGGCAGTGTTGCCTTATTACATGAGATCGACTGCAGGCACGTCAGCGCACCGTTACTTATCACGCGAAGTTGAGCAGCGGACCCCAGCTGATGTATGTGCTTTGGAGGGCCGGGGCCGGGGGGGGGGGGGGGTAGGGCACTGAGCAAACACTGGGAATGGAGCTCACGTGTCACGATCCACACCGTAGTGGCTGGTCTACTCGTTGCGCCCAGGTCAGATCATACTGACTGTACAGGCCGCATTCAATGCGGCACCGTGATCGGTCCCGGTCCGGCGGTGCAACACTGGTACACTGCAGCCCCTCCCCACCCCCCACCCTTCCCCCTGGGTTGTGTGTCCCATACTACCCTTAGCATTAGCAAGAGTACGTAAGCTCCCTGTGATCTTTAGCTCCTTGCCCTTGGACTTAAGTTAGGATCGGGAGGACTCCGCTCAAGTTCTTCTTTGAAATCGGCTTGTCACGGTTTTTGCTATCAAGGACTCAGTGCCGGAGCTTTTACTAGACCATGGAGTAGTAATTTACCGGTACTTTACTACCCCCTAACCTCCAAGATCAAAGAGGACGCGCCGCAGCCAGGGCCGCACCCCCGCGGCCCGTTTTGCACAGCTGCTTGTGAACTTTTTGAAATGAATTTATTTTGTACACGTATTGTTGTAAAGAGTTCGTAACTCATTCACCGAGCGTAATTATTGGTTCCAGTCCACCCTTCAATGCACCTTCTTGGATGATGATCTACAACTGTTGAAAGGCAAGTGATTTGTGGCATCAGCGAACGGAGCATGGTAAGTGGAGAATCAGTCTGGGTGAACTTGGAGATTTTTTTGCGATTCAACGCTTCTTGCTGGTCGATCGTCTTCTGCAGGCTTTACTCGGCTTTCATCTTACTGCGTCCGTAATTGCAACTCTGTTCCTGCATAGGGTGTTAGTGTATATGCCCGTTGTGAACTGGCTGCTGTCAGGGTAAGGACTTAGGACGTAGAAGAAATGTGCAGACACGTTTGTAGTTGCTAGTTTGGAACTTGTAAACATCTCGTAGAGAAGACAGTACTGTTATGATTTGCTGCATGTATAAATTATATGCAAGACATATTTATTAATCCTTCAGGAGCAAATGGATGCCTGTCTAGGATGTTTCAACTTTCAAACGAAATGAACTGCAGTGGACTGAATGCAGAGGGATAGATAGGACAGTAAAGAGAACTAGACTCATACCTCGTTTCTCCGGGCGGTCTGGGACCGGACACTGCCCGTAACTTTGAAATGTCCGTAACTCCGAATCACACACCTTGTGATGGGGAAATGCCATAGATATGGCATATGACGTCACTATTTCCACAGAAAATGCCAAAAGAGTAGTAATATTTCCACTGTAACTCACCCAAAGGGTGCCCGGTAGACCGAAGTGCCCGTAACTTCACACACACACACACACACACGCACACGCACACACACACACACACACACACACACACACACGCGCAGGTAGAGGGAGAGGGAATCAATTGGTATTCAGATAAGGACGGCAAACAGACCGACATCTGAAACGGCAGTGTGCATCGCGAATGGTAACAAGCAGGTCGGGGGGCTAACTGCGTGAAGCAGTTGAGAATTGAAAGTCAGTACCTACTGCATTATTGCTACTAGCACTGGCTATCACCGCTTTGAAACCATCACAATCTACAGTGTACTGTGATCAAATGATCTAGGCAGCCAGCCAGTCTACACTGTTCACACATGAATCTGCTTCAGACTACAGTGTGTAGTGTGATCATAAAGGGCATACACAGTGCTATACTATAGCCACATACTGTGTACTACATACTGCACCATTATGTTGTATTCTTTGTTTAACGTCTACACCAGATTTCAGTGCCAGTCGCGGCATAGTGGTGTACACTAGCGTGACTTGCTGCTCTGTATGGCTGGCTGTATATAGCTGCTCATTTGCCTAGCTTGCACATTGGACGATGGCAAAATTGCCAAGTGTTGTTAAAGGGGAAGTACATGTATACCCTAAAGTCAAATTTTCACCAGTTGTAGTCTTCGGGGTGCTGAGTCGAATGGTCTTGGTCCGAGGACGCTGAGACGCTCCCTTCCTCCTTTATTCCCAATCGAACTCGCGCACTTCCACCGAAACTGGGTGACTGCGCCCTACTAGATAGGGATTTGTATGGGGAAAGTCACAAAAAACGCCGTTTCGTTCTTATAAAAGCGCGGATGACTGCGATTGGTCCATATGTTGTAGTCTTTTCGCCGCTGAGTCGACTGGTTTTGGTCCGAAAAGGCTGCGATGCAGCATTCGGCCCTTATTTCCAATCGAACACGGTTGAGTAAGGGGTCACGTGCTCATTTACAGCCTGTTTGGGCCCGTTTATGTCACTCGAGTTGAACCTTTGAACCAGGGAGTCATAAAAGCCTCTTACGACTCCCTGCTTTGAACCTTTGAGTTGAATCTTGATGTGAAAATTGTACTCTGCAGGCACGGTGACCAGCGACTGGTGTACGCATGAGCACGTGACCGCTCACTCAACCGTGTTCGATTGGGAATAAGGGCCGAACGCTGCATCGCAGCCTTTTCGGACCAAAACCAGTCGACTCAGCGGCCACAAGACTACAACATATGGACCAATCGCGGTCATCCGTGCTTTTATAAGAACGAAACGGCGTTTTTAGAGACTTTTTCCATACAAATCCCTATCTAGTAGGGCGCAGTCACCCAGTTTCGGTGGAAGTGCGCGAGTTCGATTGGGAATAAAGGAGGAAGGGAACGTCTCAGCGTCCTCGGACCAAGACCATTCGACTCGGCACCCCGAAGACTACAACTGGTGAAAAATTGATTTTTAGGGTACAGTCAACTTCGCCAATAACGACATTCGGCGGGGCATCAGAAAAGTGTCCTTATTCGCGAAGTGTCCTTATAACCGAAGTCCCATTTGAATGTATGTGAACCCATATTTTGTATAGTATGACATGCATATCAAAATCAAACTCTTTTCTTGCTTTATGTCAATGTGTACTTTATTTTCATATTGCAGTTGAAAGGAACTAAAAATTCAATATGCAAGGGAAATCAATTGAAAAATATGCCTTTTTGAGGCATCTACAGGGCGAGAGACATGTACATGTACATGTACATGTATGATGATTACTGTACAATCATGTACAACTACATGTACATTGTATACATAATAGGTGTGCTGGTAAATCCAACAATTTTGAAGCCTGGCAATATGGCGGTAAACACACGCCTGCCCACACACGCTCTCTAGGCTGCAAAGTTCTGGCACAGAGCTCTCCTTCTCACCACCACCACCATCAGTTCGCGCCTGGCGCCTGGTCGATGCATGGCTGGCGGTATCCGGCATAGCAGGCTGGTACATCAAGTAGCGCATGGCACATAGATGATGACACAGCAACTACATAGCTCGATTGCGACGTACGTTTCGTCCCCGCTGGACTCATCAGGCTATCTTCTTCTTGGATGTCTTCATACGAGCTTGACTCGGGAGAATGAAGTCGAAGACACCACTGCAGCTGTACTTATGGTTGATAAATATGGTGGTAAAGACGGTGGTAAAGACACATTGCCAGGTGTGTCTTTACCACCATATTTATCAACCATAAGTACAGCTGCAGTGGTGTCTTCGACTTTATTCTCCCGAATTTTGAAGCCAACATAAAAAGGAAGAAAAAGCCCCCCCCCCCCCCCCCGGCCCCTTGGCTGCATTTTCTTGCATGTGTGCCTTTATAATAATATCCATCACCATAGGTTCTCGTACTTCTGCATGATAGGTACCTGTACTTGACTGACAGGTACTTGAAATAGCTGTCAAAAGCCCAGAAAGTCGTTATTCAAGCAGTGAATATGACCTCGGGGCACTAAAAGCATGTCGCTATACGCGAATTGTCGTTATTCAGATAGTCGTTATACCCGAAGTAAAATGTATACAGTTAGATGGGACTTTGCTCTGGGCATGGAAATTCGGTCGTTATTCACGAATTGTCGTTATATCCGCAGTCGTTATTAGCCAAGTTGACTGTATACTTCCCCTTTAAAATTGATATGAAGCCGCCAGTGTTTTGCAGAGTGATGGGAATCAGCTTGAATCCGGAATACCTTCCTATTAGAAGTACAGTAAAACCTGCAACTAAAGACCACCGTGACTAGCGACCAGCCTGGTACTACAGACCACTTCGCCAGGCACGGACGCTCTCACATTCATATACGGTTGTGTGGTGCAAACCTCTAACTAAGGACCACCTGCCACTAAACTAAAGACCACTTTCTCTGGCCCCAGGGGGTGGTCGTTAGTCACGGGTTTTCCTGTAGATGTAATCTATCACAACTAAGCTGTCTGTGCGATTCGTCGGAACAAGAGAACACATTGTATCCTGGGAAAAATGGGCTAGATTGAGGATTTTTGTAGATCTCTTGGCTTCCGTCTCGCAGGGAGAGAGCTGTATTTCCTTTCTTGACCTGTGCTTTGTAGTTTACTAGTTTGGACGGTGCCTGGCAAGGCATACCTCAGTGAATATGTGCAACTTGCTGAGAAGACATCTAACGGTACTGGGGCCAAGTCCAAATCGCTGCGCAAGAATGCGGCTGAGAAGCGGTAAGGAGGCCTGCTGCTGCTGTCGCTGTGACCTTTGTTGTTTGTTTGTTGCTGCTGCTGCTGCTGCTGCTGCTGCTGTGTTGTTGTTGTTGTTGTTGTTGTTGTTGTTGTTGTTGTTGTTGTTGTTGTTGTTGTTGTTGTTGGTGGTGGTGGTGGTGGTGGTGGTGGTGGTGGTGGTGGTGGTGGTGTTGTTGTTGTTGTTGTCGTCGTTGTTGCTGCTGCTGCTGCTGCTGCTGCTGCTGCTGTTGTTGTTGTTGTTGTTGTTGTTGTTGTTGTTGTTATTGTCTTTGAGTATCCTTTAGACCGGTGACAAGTAGGCATGGTGTGTCGTTTGTGGTCCGTGGCTGCTCTGCGGACTTTTGCTATTGTTGCGACTTGACGTTCATCTGCCGCTTCTACAATTTGCTGGCCGAGTGTTTGAGCTCGGCACATTGTTATGTTGTGCTTTGAAGCTACCCATGTAGCTACAGTGCTTGGATTGTTTTGTCTGATATAAAATTGAAAGCAGACAGATTAAAAGTTCGTGCACGCTCTTGTGCAGTTTGCCCTGTGTTGTGTGTTTAGTGGTGATCCATGCTTGACAGACGCTGGTATTCTTTATCACACTGTCCTGAGTGCTGTAATGTGTGAGGTGTAGCTATGGCTCCACCTCCTCTTGCATGTTACTAGCACATGAGCTTGTTCACCAGGCATGGCGTCTCTTTTGTTTGAGCTTCCTTTGT
The DNA here is from genome assembly GCF_964019385.1 of Sycon ciliatum. Classification (NCBI taxonomy): domain Eukaryota; kingdom Metazoa; phylum Porifera; class Calcarea; order Leucosolenida; family Sycettidae; genus Sycon; species Sycon ciliatum. The sequence goes on along the minus strand of NC_088650.1, from coordinate 8,227,986 downwards.
TTTTCCTTTCGTGTGCTGCGTACCTTTTCATCTCAGCAAGAACCAGCAGCCTTCATCCGCGGCGGAGAAGGACATCGACTTGCCGAAGGATCTTCCTCTGCCACTGCTGCCTGTGAAGGTATAGCCACCTTGGCCATCGCTTTTCACTTATAGAGAGTAAATTTTGAACACCAAAACCATCACTGCGTTGTTGTCTTGGCCGGCCAACAGGTCTTGTAACTTTCACACTGCCAGCTCATAGCAAGGACACACTTTTGTTGACGATACCGGTTAGTTATTCCAGCCTCCAAACCGGTTTAGTGCTCCTCAGTTGATGTTAATGAGGTGTTGAATGAATGAAGCACCGCACAAATGCTGCTTTGTAGGCTTTCTCGGCTCCATTGTCCGCTTGATGCATACAAATGTGGCTAGAGAAATGTGACGTGCAGGGGCTTGCGAAAGTGATAACAGCAGCTTCCTTGTGCCTCTTTGGTGTGTTCTTTTGCAGCTGAAATCTCAAGATTCAGGTGTCTTGCTTTACTATGATGAGCTCTTCACCATTCTCAACATGGCGTTGGTTGCAGGTCTTGTGTTCCTAGCGTCCGAAGTGTTCCAGTCGCTCTATCCGGCCAAGTGGCTGGCTGACGTGAACCTGACTGTCGTCTGGCTGTGCCTGGTGCTCGTGTACTGCCTGTATCCACCTGCCATGCCGTGCGTGCGTATATGTGTGCAGGTATGCACAGCACTGCTCAATGAAATCCAGTCGCGTCGCTCAAGTACACGCCGGGTGCTGTGCAGCCCTAGACCTGCGAACACCGGGCTGCGGAATCATCGGATGCAAGGCCCAAACTTGAGTGACGCGACTGGATTTCATTGAGCAGCACTGTATGCATGCATCATGTGTGATTGAGAGAGTATGGCCTAGTGCGGAGCTCACCTGCTTCAAAAAAAGAAGTAGTACGTACTCTGATAAGACATACTCGTGCTTAGTGCGGACAGTGTTCGGAGCACGGGTGTATTGGTAGGATACGACGCAACTCAGATACTAAGAACACATGCCTGTTGCCCACGGGGGTACATCTTTTCAGAGTTGCACTGTATGTGAATAGTTCAGTTCTGCATGCCTCTACTGCTACTAAGTGTATCGAGTTTCCTCGCTCGATATTGGCCATGTTACTGTAGCGGGTATTGGATGTGCAGCAATAGACATAGAGTAGTTTTCACTGTGTGCCGTGTTGCAGCTAAATTGCAGTGTCCCCCCCCCCCCCTCTCTCTCTCTCTCCCTCTCCTCTCTCTCCTCTCTCTATCTGTCACGGGGATATGGTGTTCATGCGGAATGCATGCCATGACTTCTTTAACATGATAGTACGTCCTTGACTGTTAACACACCATTCCGCAGGAAAATGCTGACTCAGCTCACATGGCTGGTTGTGAAGGCTAACCGCCTTCAGTCGGGCGAGCGTACCCTTATCCTCCTGACGGGTGTCTGCTTCTTCCTTCTGGCCATACTAACGATGGTCTTGGATGGCAGCTGGCTGGACCTGAAGCTGGATCGTGGTATGTCAACTTGTTTTGTATTCACAGTGGTTTGAATAGCGCTACAAGCCGTACACTTGCAGGAGGTATGAAAGGCAAAGCCTGAACATTCGACTACATTGAGTTGAGAGACGCAGGTTTTATGGCACAAATCCACAGCATTGCTAGCTTCGTTACAGTGAAGCTAGACTTTCTGGAAGCTAGATGTAGCTGTTCAATGTTCATCCACACCTTTCTTGTCTGTGCTTTGAAGTACAAGAATTGTGCAGCGTGGACTGGAGTGTGTCTGCGGTAGAATAGAAATGTCTTCCTGGTGCTGATTTCTCCAAATGCGAAGACTCCACTATGCCCATACATCTTCACGGCACTCTCCAAACGGTCTCTGGCCTATACTAATCGCTAAAAGAAAAAAGAGATAATCATTCCTAGTGCTGTGCAGAGTAAATCCCTGCTTTCTCTCTCTCTCTTCTCTCTCTCTCTCTCTCTCTCTCTCTCTCTCTTTCTGTGTTCTGCTTTGCAGGCCTAGCCCAGCTAGTCAGCGTTGTGAAGAATGATGGGAAAGTGCAGCAGAAGAGAGTGTAAGTGGGTCTTTCCACTCTACATCCTCACCTTTTTTTCCTGGATGAACCGATGTTGCGAATATAAATCCATTTAGCCCCCAATGAAATTAGTGAGATTTTGCCTTCCGAATTTCAGTTTTGACGTTCTTCGATCATTTGTCGAACATCAAATGTCGAATTTTCGCACCAACGTTTGTTTTTGCAAGTTGAACATGATGTGTTTTCATTTCGTGAGCTCCAGCATCAGCAACGTCCTGTCCCGTGCTCCTTTTCTTGCTGATTCCAACGAACTTTGATCGCCGAAAGAGTCGAGGCCGAAACCTGCCTCCTCAGTCGCCTCAGAAAAACCAACTCCATGGCCAAGTCAAATTTTATGCGTATCGCCATAGTCCTTTCAGCCACACAGATGACGGTGAGGACACTCCAGGTGAAAGGGAGTAGACAGGCAGTGGAGAGGAGCAATCGGAGGTAGCTGACGATGCTGATTTTGCCGAAGACGCCTGCGAAGCCATGCCGAGATAAGAAACCTCTTTGAATAAATCACGCGCTAGCACTCTTCTACAAGAAAATTCATCTTAAAAATATTTTTGGCAAAGGAGCTTTTTCCGAAGAAACATGCCGAATCTTCGTGTGCATTTTCGACCTCGCTCCTGCGTGCCGAATTTTTTGCCGAATTTCGGAATGCAAAACCTCACTAATGATGATGGTGATGTCATGCTCATTTGTGCATGGTCTCGGTGCTTTCTGATAAGCTCATGCACACACCCACACACACCCATGCGCACGCACACGCACACACACACACACACACACACATATGCCCACATATGCACACGCACACACACATATGCACACACACACACACACACACACACACACACACACACACACACACACACACACACACACACACACACACACACATACACATATGCACACATATGCACACGCACACACACATATGCACACACACACACACACACACACACACACACACACACAGATGCATGTAAGGTCACTTCCTTCTTGGTATTTGCTTTATTCTACAGCTCCAATTTATTCTACTTGTTGAAAGCGCTGGTGGCGATCTCTGCTGCACTGTTCGCCTCAACTCTCGCCTTTCCTGCTCTGCGACTGGCACGTTCATACTTGGGAGCGCTGAAGAGAAGCAGCCTGCTCGGCCGGTCAGTCCGAACTCAGGTTGTGTGTGTGTGCGTGTGTGTGTTCGTGTGTGTGTATGTGTGCGCGTGAGTGTGTGTGTATGTATGTACACAGCATGTACGTATGTGGACATGTGCTGGATGTGTGGGTGGGTAGCCATGTGTGTGACGGTGACAGTGAGTGGAACGTCTGTGCTATTGTCTGTACGAGAGTACTAGTACGGGCCATCCAGAGTGCAGAAGCACTGTGATAGATTTGATCAGACATTACAGTTTGTTGGTTGAGTTGGCATTGGTTACAACTTACCACCAAAAAAAGCACTGCGTCGTGTTGAACCTTGATTGCAAGAACACTGTACGGACTCTCGCATCCACGACGCTGCAGTAATGTTTTATTCGTCTCTCTATATCAGTGGTAATTGTATGGTATGACACACTGATAAGGATTCATGTTCTGAGTTCTGACGAACTGACTTGCTACTGCCCTACTTACCCGGACAGGATTTGACTTGAGCTTGTGTGCATTTTCTGTGTGTGTTCAGGCTTCTCTGCCAGGCGGTGTTTGTCAGTCCTCTGCTGCTGCTGTTGCTGTGGGTGCCGCCTCTGACAACCGGTGTCCTGTTTCCCGACGGTCATGATCCGCTGATTCCCGGGTACGCGATCTAATGTACTATCCCAATCCCGATGAACTGGCGTGGAGCGAATTTCATGATGAAGCGAACCATTGTCCATGTCCCTTTTTGAATCCATACCAAATTCACCCTTTGTAGCAAACAATTTTCGTTTATAATGAACCTTATACCTCACTCCATATACACCCACAGTCTTAGGCATGCCCTCCCTTAGTAGTGTATACATGTGTATCTCCATATACACCACTAAGGGAAATTAGCAGTAGTTGTCGGCGAGGAACAAGCCATTAGGAGGCCACACACGGTGAATATGGAGAGGTATAAATATATTATAACAAAGGGACCTCGTGTATATCGAGATGTACACTCGGTCCCTTATTGTAATCTACAGGGTTCGCAGCGAAGTTTGGAAGTCTGGAAAAAGTTTGGATTTTATAATTCAATTTTCCAGGTCTGGAAAAAGTTTTGAAAAGGCGCCCCTTTTGGAATAGTTTGGAAAAAGTTTTGAATTTCGAGTTTTTGGCCGTGGATGTGCTGCACTCCTGCAAGTGGCCGTTTTGACTACCGCGATAGAAGACGCGCTGGCGATGTGTGGTGTTCACTGATGTACGAGTCTCGTACAGTCATTTCAGTGCAGCTCAAGCGCGGCCGGTGATGACTAATATGGCCGTTTTTCGTTACTGGCGCTCGCGCTCGACTTTGATTCTTTGAAGTCGGGACAGCAGGATGGCGAGGTCCTTTCGCACTCAGATGAGTTTGCTGGCGAGGATGAAGCCGTCTTTTGCGCTGAGACGAACACCAGCTATGTAAATGTTTCATTGGAACCCCTTCTGGAGGCGGATTTGAACTTACGGAGGGGAACTCTCGTCGTATGAATTCCCTTGCTATTTTCGGGGGCTCTAGCTGCTGAAGGCGATGCCATTGCAATGTACCTTGGTGAATTTGTTGATGGTAGTGGTACCAGGGAGGATTTTACTACTCCCTGGTTGTACTCGTAGTGGAGAAGACAGTTATGCAGAAAAGATTCATATTATTTATTTTTCCCGCACGAGTGGGTTTGGAAATTCTTGAAATTGGTTTGGAAAAAGTTTGGAATTTTGTGTGCTTGGTTGGCTGCGAACCCTGAATCTATACATATCGTGAACATGTGGGCGAGCATGTACATGTAAACCAAGTGCACTCATACAGTCATGCGCCACATACCAGTCATGACATGTTGGTTGCATGGTGTGAATGTGTTTCTGTTACAAAGAACTTTGGCTATAAAGGACCAATTCTCCTGCACAACGGTGTTTGTTGTATCAGGAGTTGACTGTATAGTGTGAAGAGCTCTGCTTTCCTAATAGGGTTGAGGCACCCTGCAGCTTCATAACTCAAAGAGAAGCGGCGAGCACACATGCGTTTTCCCTGGGCACTGTACGCGTATTAGTTCACAACTCAGTTCACTGTATCATCATGGGTGTTTCAGCTAATTGCATGCATCAGGATGCATCTGCTTTGTTGAGTTACTATAGTCATGCCATTGTTGTCCTGTTGCTGCTGCTGGTGCTGCTGTGTTGTTGTTGTTGTTGTTGTTGTTGTTGTTGTTGTTGTTGTTGTTGTTGTTGTTGTTTGAAATCTTTTATTCTCACGATGGCCTGTGGCCAATAAGAGAATGTTGTTGTTGTTGTTGTTGTTGTTGTTGTTGTTGTTGTTGTTGTTGTTGTTGTTGTTGTCGCACTGCAGCCTGACACTGGCACAGTACGAGCACTTGCGTCTGTTGCTGGTTCTGCACTACTGTGCGATGCGCCTGCTGATGTCACGCTGGCACTTGCAGATGTACCTAGACGGCGCGCATCGGCACGTGGAGGCGCGCCGCCAGGCCACGACGCGCTTCACCGCGTCCAAGTTCGACACTGCGGTGAGTGGTGGCGTGTGCTGGCATGATGCAAGCAATGCCATGACCCTCATAAAGGCTTCATATCAATACAAGTTAGACACAGTGGAACGAGGCTAAAATGTGTTGCTGTTGCTGTTGTTGTTGTTGTTGTTGTTGTTGTTGTTGTTGTTGTTGTTGTTGTTGTTGTTGTTGTTGTTGTTGTTGTTGTTGTTGTTGTTGTTGTTGTTGTTGTTCAATAAAGCCAATCATCAGACAACAATGATTAACTTGATTTCAAGAATGATCTGAGCCCAATTCATGCTTCGCGTGCTGGAAACGTGGCGTAATGCCTGTTGCTGCAAAAACGTGACCTCGAGCTCAACCTGTTTGTGTGGGTGTACCTGTGGGCGTGTCCGTGTTTGTGAATGTGTGGATATGTATGGGTGTGCGAATGCGTGTGTGTGTGTGTGTGTGTGTGTGTGTGTGTGTGTGTGTGTGTGTGCAACTTGGTTACGTTGCCCCGCTTCTGTGCATGCGCTGTGTGTGTGTCCTGTACAGATGCGCACGATGAACAGCAGTCTGGCTGTCGTGGCCCTGCAGATTGTCTGCCCCGTCATTGTCTTGCTAACATGCGTCGCCATCTTGCACAGTGCTGGTAAGAAAGACACCATGTACATGTGTGTTACTGCATACACCAGCTGCCCTTTCAGTACACAGTCGAATGGCGCTAATCCCTTAGATGTCCCTGTTCCAACCAATTCAAGATGGGGGCTGGTTGGGCCACTGAATTCGATGAATAACTGGTACCATTTCTAACAGAGTAGTTGGAACGGTTGGTTGTGAGTCTGGGTCTTCACGCTGAGCGATCATCAGGCAACACTTGCTGGTGGTACACCATATGTAAAAGTATAGTGCTGGCAGCTGAAATCCGACCCCTGAGCTCACATCGCAAAGACCCAACACGGGATTGTGAAACTACGACATAGAGACCGCTAGAATGTGCACCACACCGCTCAGGGGGTCGGATTTCTGTTGCCAGTACTGTAGCTTTACTGGCCGCTGTACATCAAGTGGGTAACAGTGGTGATGCTTTCTGCAGTAGAGTCTACTCTCGATAAATCTTGGAGGCGAAAATGCTTGACTCATCACGAGTGCGCGACTTACATATTATACTGTGTGTGCACATCTTTATGAAGCCTGATGATGTCATAGCATGAAACTCAGAGTGGCAGCAAACTAGCCTTGTGCCTTGTTCCGTCTTCATGTACACATACAAAGGCAATATACCCTGTGACTGTACTGGCCCTGGTATGATTGCCTAATATCACATATCAGACCATCGGTTCCGCCCGGGTGGCTTTGACATTGCCATGCTGACAGGATCAATGGGCGCGTTCGATTACACACATTTTGGTCGGTTCTAGAATTAGTTATGGTGGATGCACCGTTCAGTTACACAAAATTCCGTCGTCAGAATCGACGGAATCCAATTCCGTCTATTCTGAAGAGAGGGCGGGGCGGGAATTGCTAATTCTCTCGCCAGATTTGACGCACTCGACGTACACGCCATGCTAGGTCCACGGGCGTGTACGGGATCCCACGTGATCCCCTCTCACGATTTTTACGTGTAGTCGTTCGTTTACATGGCCACAATCTGTTTATTCTGTTCATTCGTGAATTATAAAACCTGCTTCCAGAATGTGTAATCGAAAGCGCCCAATGTTTCTCAACTGGTAGTGATCCATCCTCGGCCCGGAAGTGAAATTTTCGTGTTCTGGCAGATTGGTGTGGCTAGTGGAGCAGCGGCTAGTTGTGTTCGAGACGTGTCCAACTCAAAATAGCTGTCATAGAGCTGCTGGAGAGAAGACATGTTAACTTGAGCGGAGGGAGTTATTTTAGTACCCTGGTTTGTCGGTCTCAGGCGTGCTAGGCTAACTGGCAACCGGGAAAGTGACATTAAACAGTGTACGTTTGCTTTGCCATCACCATGGATCCCCCCACCTGCATTGCATATTCGGTAGTTGTGTTGTTGGTCCTCACAGTCACTCCTTTTTGCGAGTTGGGCATGTAAATCTGCCAGAAAATAAACTGAGATTTGCTTGATGGTCATGCCGACTTGTCCACTATGCCATCTCTCCTCATCATCTTACACCTGTTTACCTATGCTGATCTCCTTGCTTCTGTCCAGGGAACTTCTCCTGGACTGGTGAATATCACGTTGCCCCGCCAGCAGCACCAATCAATCACACAGAGAGCACGGGCAACAGCTTCCGACTGGTGTCGAGATTGCCGTCACTGATCCAGCTGCTGGTACCGATGGACTTCTTCGCTGCCGTTGTCTCATTCTACACGGTGTGGACACTGATAGCTATCTCTGTCACCACCTTTCTCGGGTTTCTCTACGCCAACTTTGTAGAGAAGGACATAAGTAGCAGCACACTGGTCAGGACTGGGGCGTGATGTCGTCGCAGTGGCTGGCAGCCAGGACTGGGGCGTGATGCCGTCGCAGTGCCTGGCAGCCAGGACTGGGGCGTGATGCCGTCGCAGTGCCTGGCATCAGCCTCAGCACGCTGTGAAGGTGTATTACTCCTCTGCTGGACTACATGCCTACTGTTGCCAGCTTGGCTGGTGTGGTGCGTATACAAGCTTGCGATTCCCTGTGCTGCAGTGCCATGAAGATGTTCTATTGTGGGACGCTATTGAGCCAAATTTGATACTGGATGGCCGTGCCGGTGCAGGTGGATGCCAATGCGTGCAGTGCACCTCAACACACTGTCCATCTCCTACTTCAACGACCAGCGCTTCAAAACGAGCGTGTTTTGCCACCCAAGGTATGACCGAGTGACCGGGTTGCTACGTATTGGCTGGCACACGTAATGGATCCACCACGTATACTGTCACTGCCTCGAGCAAACTGGTGGTCATCGAGGGTACATTGTAATTGTGTCAATGTCAGTGTTTCGGCAGGTCGTATGCTAGGCCTCATACTTTGGCTTGATTTGACTTGATGGTGTCCGGTGCTGGAAGTCGCCGCCGCTCTCGCTTTTGCCGCATCTTGTCAGGTAGGACGATGCCCTGTGCTGACAGTCGCATGTCTTGAGAGTGCTCGTGTGTGTGTGTGTGTGTGTGTGTGTGTGTTTGTGTGTGCGCATGTGCACGTGTGTGCGTGCATTTCAGTATGCTTGCTGCCAAACGAAACACTCGCGGTTTTTTTCTTTCTTTTTAAATTATTCAGCCCGGAATTACTTTATAGTGGTTAGTTTTTGTGCAAGTCTCGAAGTGATGCCGCTAGCGTGTCTTGTCTACTTTCCCTTTACCACAGTCTTGGATACGTTCAGCTGCTCTTGCTCTGTGGGTGTGATGGATTTTTTCCCCCGGTATGCTATCTGTTATCAGCCTAAGCTCTAAGAATCTTGCTGCCACTGCGGCAGGTGGAAAAGAGTGTTTTAAAACAGCATACCGGTATGCCAATAACATCGTGCAGTGTCGAGTGGAGTCTGTTGTACTTTTAGTGTAGCGGTTACCGAAGGGTTTCACATCTTTGTTATGTGACTACATGTGTGTAGAAAGGGATCATGGCATGTAGACACTGGAACCAACATGGTCAACATCATACAACCAAGAGTATTATAAGCCCCCAAGAGCGTGCAACTTCTGATATAACACCCTTTCTATGGGGTTCCTTCCTTTGTACGTACAAAAAGAAACGTACCCGAGACATTCTGGCATTATAGTGACTGGACATCAGTGTCTTAGTGGTCAATGCACCCTGGTATAAATGTCTGGCCTCGTGGCCTAATGGATAAGGCGCCAGCCTCCGGAGCTGGAGATTGTGGGTTCGAGTCCCATCGAGGTCGATAATTTTTTTCTTTTTTCTTTGCTGCATCTGCAATTCTGCACACATTCAGTGTACGACAAGGAGTTTTTCTTGTCTACAGTCCATTTCAAAACTATAGACGCGCGTACCTACAGTCCATTTCAAAACTATAGACGCGTACCTAGGCAAAAACCGTTATGCCAGCATCTATACCACATAAAATCTGTGATCACTTTGTGCATAAAATTTTCCAAATTGGGCGTCTGTTATCCAATCCTTTAGAAACTATATGAGAGTAATTGTGGAGCGATCCTGAGCAATATTCCGAAAACTATTCTCAAAAAGTTCCAGCCAAATTTGAAATATTTCTAAAACCCTACGCGTCTATAGTTTTGAAATGCACTGTAGGCAAAAACCGTTACGCCAGCATCTATACCACATAAAATCTGTGATCACTTTGTGCATAAATTTTTCCAAATTGGGCGTCTGTTATCCAATCCTTTAGAAACTATATGAGAGTAATTGTGGAGCGATCCTGAGCAATATTCCGAAAACTATTCTCAAAAAGTTCCAGCCAAATTTGAAATATTTCTAAAACCCTACGCGTCTATAGTTTTGAAATGGACTGTAGGTCGTAGTGACTCCCTTTGCTGCTTTTCGAACCGGCTCACATTACCATTTTACCGTATCACTGAGGTAATTTCTCTTGTGCATTGCTGCTTGCCGTACAGCAGGTGAAAATGCACATAAGTTTCCTGTTATCACCACCTTACGGCACGGTGATTTAGCACTGAACCTATGGTATGACCGGTTTTCTATGATTCATGATGACCTAAACAAAAAAACTTCGCCGTACATAGTACAGTAACAGCCTTTTTTACGGGCAAAATAAACACGAAGAATATTTTTTCCCAAGTGCTAGCATGCTCCACATAATTATGTAACTTCAACTCAAAGTTCTAGAAAAAAACACGAAAAACACACACACACGTACATGCTGCAGTGGTGTCAACTGAAATTCGCTCCCTGGCCGAATGTTTACGTTCGAATGCTGCAGAGTTTCAACGAATCCTAGCGAGAAGCGTGCATGCCCTTGGCGTACTAGCAACGTGCGTTTGGCATTCATGCCGCACTCTCTGCTATTGCATTTGTGTGTGTGCACTACTGCATACACTTGTACCGTTCTGTAACCCTCCCCATCTTGATGTTCATGATCATGTGTTAGGGGCCATCTGTAATTATCGATCTTTTTCACCAAGAGAAAAAGTTCCGTTCATGGGTGGGTGGGTTGAGGAGAGTTTCGTTATGAAAAATATTGATAGCTGAAACATCAGTCCATTCTATATGATCTAGCTGTCAAGTCGATATATTTTTCGTTCATGGGGGAGGGTCGTAACTAAACTTAATCGATAATTCCTGATGGCCCCTTATGGTGTGACTGTGAAATACAGCAAGCGTTAACTACGTAGCCGCCTGGTAGTACCAGGCGCGTAGCCTGCATGGGGCACGGGGGGGGGGGGGGGGTTCTTGGCATCTCTGTTTTACATTCTCTTACTTGTGCGTGTGTGTGTGTTTGCTTGAGTATTTCTGCTTTTCATCTATTGTGTTTCATGTCAACTCTTCATAATACAATCATAGTGGGTAAAATTTGTGGTAACGACTTCGATGATGATAGTGATAAGAAAGTTGGTTGCTCGAAGTTAACGTTTGAGCTCGCTCTTTCCCACCAAGAGCGTGCAGGGAGCCGATTGAGCCTTTGACTGGGCAACCTGCAATCAAGCACATGTTCAGCTCTATACACAATGTTTCGGGGAAGTTTAATGTTACCTGCATAACTTGTGTTGATCACTGCAAGTTACGGAGCACAGGATCAATGCGCCCACTTCTGGCCGATTTAGGGTCTGTGTTTTTGCCAGCTTTGCCTATGAGTATAGGTAGCAACTTAGCAAAGCATACCACTGCAATAGCCAATGTGCTTTTCCTCTATCATTAGTATGCAGCGATAATGTGACACGTTGGTGGAGAACGATCTCAAGGTGTGTCCATATAGCAAAACATGCACTGTGTACAGACGTGTGAACATCAAGTGGGAAAGAGTTTGCTAAAACAAAAGAGGAGAGAGCCTCATCACTCCGTGTGTTTGTAGATAGGGGAGGGGGGGGGGGGGGAGCAAATATGAATATACAACATCACACCATGTAAAGGATCATGGAGGGTGAAGGGGGGGGGGAGGGGGGGAGGTAATCAAGCCAGGATATTGGGAAAAACTCAACCAGATATATTGCTTGTGTAAGATTAGTGTGGCCAATACAACCAGCAAATACCAAACTGCACTGGTCAATCTATAAACTTGGTCACATACGGTGTAATGTAGTGCAGAATATAGAGAGCCGGTCCACGGCTGTGGAGAAGCGCACTCAAACGGGGAGAAACGAAACGCGGGTGTTGACCAACAGAGGAACATGCTCAACGGTTCGAAATGCACACGTCTCTCTCTCACTCACTCTCTCTCTCACACACACACGCATGCATGCATGCACGCACACACACCACACACACCACACACACACACACACACACACACACACACACACACACACACACACACCTGGTATTGTGAGGCAGGTCCTTGTTCAGTCGTGACTCAGCAAGTGATGGGTTATCTGTGTCCTTTGCTGAACTTCATACCTCTGGATAGGTAAGTAGCACACACTGGCACTTAAATTTCACCATCTACACTATACGCATGTTGATCAAATTCAGAATTTCTTTTTACATGGCATTTTCACACAGTTAGCAGCTTGGTCTGGAAGTGAGCGAACGCGTTCTTGCCGCTCAGTCGGCGACTGCTCTGGCGTTTCAAGCGTGCCTGGTGCTTGCTTAGCTGGCTCCATCGCACGGCGAGCAGCACGACGATGGTGACGGACACGACGATGAGACAGACCGAGAGGGCCATGACCAGCACCATGGCCGGGTTCTTCCACCAGGCGGCAAAGCCGTGCTCCACAACGGTGACGGCGGCAGCGGAACTGGTGGGCTGCCCGGACGGTCCGTCACCGCGGCACAGGATGATACCGCTGTCGATCAAACACCTGACGTCGGTCACGTGACATCGCTGCCCGTGCCGCTGAGCAAAGTCCTCGTCGTCCATGATGGCGTCTCCAGCCACTCCATCACCGCTGGCGCCCGATGCCGAGAAGTCGTCAAGGAGGTCCACGCACAGTGGTAGATCATCGGTACGCGTGTTTTCCACAGCCACTGCCACAGCCAGAAAGACAAGATCAGAGAGAAACACAGCAAACACCCTGCTTCAGTGGAACAGTGCAGTAAAGTGATCATGCTCCTAGGCTGAGGGGCGGTAACAGGCTGCACTTTTCAGCCAAGACACTGTATTACCGAGCCGGTCGAATTATAGAGAACCCTCCGGAATAGAACTCCATATCCCATAGTACGTTATGGCTACAGTACAGACAATACAGAGATGGCTACGGTACTGTACAGTCAGTGTCCCTGCTGTTCTTTGCCAATACGCTAATGGTTTCTGTTCCTTCTGCTGTTGCTGTTGTTGTTGTTGCTGTTGTTGCTGTTGTTGTTGTTGTTGTTGTTGTTGTTGTTGTTGTTGTTGTTGTTGTTGTTGTTGTTGTTGTTGTTGTTGTTTGAAATCGTTGATTCTCACGATGGCCTGTGGCCAATAAGCGAAGTTGTTGTTGTTGTTGTTTGTTGTTTGTTGTTGTTGTTGTTGTTGTTTATTCTCACGATGGCCTGTGGCCAATAAGCAAAGTTGTTGTTGTTGTTGTTGTTTGTTTGTTGTTGTTGTTGTTGTTGTTGTTGTTGTTGATTTTATTTTAATTCGCAGTGACCTAAAAGTATGGTCCGAGACGGACAATGAAAGAACTTTCTAGGAGACAGGAAGCTTATCAAGGAAAAAACACTACAAATGTCAAGCTCTTCATTACATTGTACCACCAGCAAGGACTCAGGCATTCATGAACCAGTTTTCGGGCATTCTCTTCAAGTGAAATACAAGCAACTAGGACCAGGGAAAGGTATGGTCCGTGATGGATAAAATACTAATAGCATCAGAACTTGACAAAAGGGTGGTAACCATTTTTTAAACTAAATGATCAATTTAGCTAAGAATAGCATTGTACATGTACGAGGAGAGACGTAAAGGAAAGAGAAAAAAGAGGTGAGAAGTGAGAAACCTACAACACAATGTGCAAAGACAAACACCCTGGCCTAGGACAATACTATCACACTAGCCCTTCATTATGACTGAGTCAGTGACAGGGCCACGTATAGTGTGACTGTGAAACTGTCACCAGAGGAACAGACAGATCCGCATTGAAGTGGCATGGCAGCAGGGGAGCAGTTTCTGACGAACATTTTTGTGGTGTGACTGACACAGACTGACAGGTTGCGCGCAGCTGATTGTTCTTGTCCAGTCACAGCCACCCTTCTCCGCCTCGATCTTCACAAGGCGTCAAGGGGCAAGCAACCAGTGAACCATTATTTACATGGTCCATGGTGGTTGCATTACAATCATGTAGCCATGCCAGGGACTCGACTGTCAGAGTAGCCAAACGCATGATACTATGACTCTGAGTATGAGTATTGATAGGACCGGCCAGTCAAATGGTCGGTCAATCTGCACTGAGTAGATCTACCGACCGTCTACCATCTCATGAGACACTTGACGACGGGAATGTACTTGGCTGCTTCACACTTCGTCAGCCAACACAAATATTCCAGGGTTGGGCCAGCTACTAAAGTAAGTAAGTTAGGAGTAGACTCTACGAGCAGTTATCATGGTCATACAGATGCCCTTGACACGTCTCGGATCGCCGACTCCAGTCCAATGCTAGGGCACGCACAGCAGCGACACTCTTTAGTCTTTCTATTTTCCTACTCATCTTCTCTACACCAAGGCACTTGGCCGGATTTCCGTTTCTCAGATTGACAGTTCTTTTGCTTCGCTCCAGCCAGCTGCTTCCACAGGCCTCAGGCACTCCACACAGGCTACAGCTGCTGGCGCTACAGCTCAGAGATGATACACCGCTACGAAACCAAGCTGTCTATTGAGTTACCTTGGGGGAATAAAGTAGAGCCGAGGGGAAACGGAACAAGCACAGTGAGTGATCCATGGTGTTCCGGCGAAACGCTCGCGCAGGGCCCCACGGAGAGTATTTTGAATCAGGCAGTCTGCATCTCTTGCTGGCTTTGGGCTGACTGAAAAAAAGCCTTTAGAGTACTGCTTTGTTCGTGTGAGATCAGGGTCAATATGACGGCAGGCGACGTTACATGTCCGGACGCGGTGCACAGTTCTGCAAGCGGTGTTGATGTAGGGTGTGGTGTGGCTGGGAGGAGGTCTCATTGTCACTAGCACGCGATATGATCCGTCACCTTTGCTTGGCTTGAGGCTGTGGTGTCGCAAACTGTAAACACTACAAACACTGCGAGTTGGAGTACAGTGTGCGTTGAGGTTGAACCAACGTCAATGTGTCTCCCTACTACTACTAGTCCCTAGCCACCACATAATCATTGAATACTGAACCCGCGTCATGTAACTACTTATTGTAACGTAATGTTGTCTGCCTATCTTAGTATCCATGGGCAGTCCTCCAGTTTCCACTTGGTGTCGATGTCTAGCTGGTGAATGACATTATTTTTGTAACCCACCTTGAATGTAATCCATCTTACTATTTTATCGGAAAGAACCATTGGAAAGAAGAACCATTCGGCCTCCATTCTATGTACGCACCACTGCCATCGATGTTATTTCCTTGGCTTTAATAGTGACTAGAAGTAGAACTGTTGTGTATTACAGCGTAGTGGCATCATCTGAAAGCCTGGAACAGAGCCGGCCCAGGCGTTACAGATAGTTCACCTTTACACACCAACAAGTATTTGACCATAATAAGTATTACTTTAAAATCTTGTAGGACGCATCACGCAGCTTCATAAGTAAAAATTTGGTTTGTGAGCAACACTGGCTCACACTCAGTCACTGCTTTTCACCAGAAAAATATTTTAATTCAACGTTTCGCTTTAATATGAAATAACCATCATCAGGAATGAAGTATTACTTATTACTACTGAAGTAGTAGATCTACCACAAGGCATCTCTCACCATGTACACACACTGCACGACTGTGAAGTGTGGATGATTTAGCGAGGAATAACTACTGTATACATACAGCATTCATACATGCAAGTCTAAATCGTATCTACAATCCATGGACCGGTGTTGCCTGATGATTGCCAGAGCATGAAACTTGAAGTAGCAGCAAACACGCCTTGATTGTCCTTGTTGTTTTGTTTGGAGTTGATATAGAATGATACATCACATGGACTTGGCACATATCCTACTCTGACTGAGTGTGAAGCTATTCGAAATCATTGCCTCAGAAATAGACGCCATCTGAGCACGTCAATTGGCAACATCCAGATTTCCCGTTCAGGCGGTAACTACTATTTGAACCTAATGGTTTGTTTGTATAACGACACAGTGGTCATACATGTACTTGTATGCACTGCTTATTACGGTTATTGTGTGCTCTCATACTCATAGGTCGAAATGCGACATTTATGAACAACTAGTATAAATATTGGAGACCAGTCAGTTCATGTCATCAGTGATTGTGCTACACAACTTCACAAGTACAATTATGTAGCGTTAGTGCCAATCCCGGGAAGTCACCCTGGGCAGGAAAGCAGGGTCTTTATCTGTTTATATTGGAGTGATGTACCTAGTCCTTACTTCACTGTTCCACTGCTTGAGCTCTTGGTGCGGACTGCCATCTCTGAACCTACTCCCTGCTCCTAACCGTGCCGCGAACACAACAATAGGGACTTCCACTTCCCCTAGACCAAGAGAAAGTGAATGGTTTCTGACTCGTCCTAGATCCTGTAGCGTAGAGTCAGTGAACATATCGACGTACACATGTCCCAATGTCTTACATACACCGATACAGGGACTGCAGTACAGTACAGTCATGTACTGACTGGGCATCCGGTACAAGACGAAAACAAAATGGCGTCGACAGTTTCAATGGCGGACGCATTCCATTGCGGAAGACCGACTCGCTACAGGCGCTCGCCAGAAACTGACCGTTGGGACTGAGAGGTTATTGCTTAGTTTGAGTCCTTCAGTCAGCGTGGCACTAATATGTCGAGACTGCTCAATCCCAGGGCACAGGTTGTGAAGAATCGCGCTGCATTGTCCGGTGGGAGATTCGCCATGCACAAGCACTCCATTGCCCCATTTCACGATGATCTTCGTGCCCCACACAGGAAGTCGAAGATCAGTAGACCGCGACAATCCGGCTCCATCTGGAGAAGGCAATGGTCGTCGAATCAAGATCACATGGAGCGGTTTGTTTACGACCACCAGCAAGGAGCTACAGCTACAGATAGGATAATGTAGCTGCTCTCTTCCTTCAAGTGTTTTCAGTAGAGTTCTACTTGGCTTCCATGCCACCTGCAGGCGTGCCCAGTGCATGCAACAGGTGTTTATGACCTGAACAAATGGGCTGAAACTGACCAACAACAGTGCACGCCAGCAAACACTCACCTGGAGAAGATTGAACAGGTCTCGTCCCTCCCATAACTAACAGCAGAAGCAGGGCATAATGACCCGCAATCAACATCGCCGTGCCCATCCCTCTCCGACTGGACGCCAAGGAAGAGCCCATCTCCGCGCGGACAGCGATCCAGAGGATGTGGCCCGCACAGCCTTGCAGTTACCAGCAAGCAGTTGACGACAGAGTCGGCACAGCCGGATGCCAAGCAATGGCGAGTACTCCTCCACGACAGTGCCAGCTAGTCCTTGGCCAAGCCACAGTAGCTGCCCTGAGAGTGCGTGCTCCAATCCTGTGTTGCAAAGCAAGCGAACGGCAAGCTTCATACTCGTAGTTCATACCTTCACCTCTGCCTCTGTATGAATGTAGTGTTCGGTTGACCGGATGGCGTGCTCTTTGTTCCCACATACATGTACACGTAGTCCATCATGGCTCTCAACTGATCGTCCCCATCAGGTCTGTGCAGACTGTGGATCTAGATTCTAAATGCCTAGAACTGACCCAAACTCCTGACCGCTACCGCACACCGGCGTTCCTATCTGCCGCATGCCTACACCGACCCCGAGGGCGAGTACTCACGCAAAGCAAGGCGAAACTCGTTACCGCGTTTTGCATACTCATCCCAACGACGTGGTTTTCTGTGACTTGTGTGTACGTGTACATCCGATGCAATATGCCTGTGTAAACACCACTGCCACTGGTACATGGTGCATGTTGCTGATATCTAGTACTACAGACTACAGACTACAGTACAATCATGTACATCCTTGGCCATTGGCATTGGGCGTAGTACATGATGTGCTTGCTTGCTGCACTGCCGGAGTTTCTCCTGAAATCGGATCGCCACCCGACACCGTCCAGCACGCGCGCCAGGCTTTTCACGACCGATCACGCGCCACGTCGATGTCGTCTTGCATGCGTGCGCCGTACCTAGCACCTGTGGTCCTTTTGACCTAATGCTGCTGTGTACGTGTATGACTATGTGTGTTCCCCCTCCCCCTCCAGCTAGCTCCCCTCAACTGGCTCCATCGATCCATGGCAGTCAATGCACTCATGTCGACCATGCTTTGTTCGAAGCCGGAGACTCTCGAAGTCTCGTGTACGGACAAGCGACATTGCAGTCCGGGTTCGAGGGTGATGTCGCTTGCTGGGCTCATTACTCCGATATTGACATACATGGTACTAGTAGTAGTAGTACACTAGACTACTGTCTGACTGACTGGCATAGCAGTCTTCACTTGAACAGTATACTGAGTACTGTATTTACAATAGTACAAGTCATGTAGCTACTAATACTGAGTACTAAGTAAGTTGAAGCTCACAGCATGTACTGTACATGACATTGTGCAAACTGCAAAGTCAATGACTTTGTACAATGTACAATGACTAAATGTAGTTGTAGTCAAGAAGGAGGTGAGCAAGCCGCCAAAGCATTGTTCTCGCGTCCACATTCCACACCTAGAAAACCGCACAACTACAAACAATTCATTTGTAGCGTTTCTACCAGGGCTGTGTGCGCAGGTACTAGGTCTGACAGTACATGTACTGACGAATTACTGATAGACATGCGCATATGCCAGGCAGCGCAGGTACATACATGTACATACAATGTACAATGTCAATGTACGTTTCTACAAAGAGTGAAAGACGTCGTTCGTTCCCGGTCCCTTCCTTGACTTTGATCAGCCACAAGCTGTAGCCTGCTGCAGTACTACTGTAAAACAATCCGGCCAATGCTGCACATGGACATGGTACTACTAGTACTAGTGCTAGGCAGGATGTTTTTGGCGAACATGGTTTGTCATGCTGGTTCGAATCGAATCCCTGATTGGTCGTACGTCGGATGTAGATCTACATGACATTCTGTACATACCTGTTTTTACTACCTCACCTGAATTCAGAATCAGCTCAGGTGTGCCGCAAGGGAGCATATGGGGCTCCAATTATGTTTTCCTCCTAAATAATGATTGTCAATGACATGGAGGACCACCTCCCAGTCACAACCCAGCTCGCCATATATGCAGATGACACTAGTACGCTATATCAGTGCATCCCGTCCCTGACCGCTCTCCCGGTTGGCCTAGCGAAGCTCCAGACTGCTGTGGATGCCCTAGCAGAATGGGGTCAGAGCTGGAAGATCACATTCTAGCCCACAAAGTCCCAAGTCTTGACGATTTCCCATCACCGTCAACCCTGGCCGATTCCTCCAGCCACTTGCAATGAGGCGGGCATAGAGGAAGTGGACGAGCTGAAGTTGCTTGGAGTGCTCTTAGATCGGAGCCTCTCCTTCCGCTCCCACATTCGACAAGTAAGTTACATGTAGTTGCAGTCCGTGGTCTTGGCTTCATGAGGAAGGCTCTGACAATTCTCGACAACAAAGCCAAGTATGCCGTGTACCGCGGCTTCGTCCACCCCGTACTTGAATACTGCCCACTGTCATGGTTGGGAGCGTCCCAGTCTACCCTGAACCAGCTGGACCAGGTACAGCACGGAGCCCTAAAGCTCATCGGCCCGGGGTCGTATCTCCCAAGCCTCACTGTTCGGCGTCAAGTCGCAGCACTCACATGCCTGTACAAGCTGCACTGGATTGATGGTCCCCCAATCTTGACCACCCTGATACATGTACCCCCGAAGGCAGTTGCTAATCAGCACCGGCGCTCCGCTCGCCACCAGAAAGAGGAGCGGCACCAGCACCGACTAGCACCGACACTGCCCGCCGGAGCCCGTGATAGTGCTCTCCGATCGTTCCCCCACGCCACGATCCAAGACTGGAATCGTCTCCCATCTGCCCTGCTACGCAACCTTCCCACGAAGAAGGGAATGCCGGCGGCATTCAAAGAAGGCGGCTACAAGTCTCTCCGCAGTCGAGACTGCCACTCAGCCACAGGTGCCCTCTGAACCCAATTCTGAACACCCTCTCCGCTTGCACCCTCTCGGCTTGCACCCTGACTCCCCCCCCCCCCTAATACTACAGTCGTCCCTCTCTAATCCGGCACTTTATAAACCAGCACCCTCTATAAACCAGCACAATTTTCAGTAGCCAAATGTCCTCTTCATGTACATTGCAGCAGTAGATCAGATTTGTTAATCCAGCACCCTCCCTAATCCAGCAGATTTCCCGTGGCACAAATAGTGCCGGATTATAGAGGGACCACTGTAGTACATATATCATCTTTCCGTTTTTCACCCTCTATACAATAGAGAGGTTAAGATGCACGTTATTTCCGACGTGACGCGCAATTTCACGTCAAATTTGGCGTAAAACTCCAAATTTCGACGTGAGCAGCAGGTCACTCGCGTTGATTTTTCGACGTGCGAGCAAATAACGCGAGCTGAACTTTCGCGTCACGTCAGAAATAACGTGCATCTTAACATCTCTATTGTACTCCCCCCCCCCCCACCCGCCCCCTGTGTCTACTCTTCCCCATTTTCCCGACCCCTGTGTCTACTCCTCCCCACTGTTCGGTGCACTAAAGTGTCGCTGAAGCCGAGACCTCAGGTCGTCGGAGATGCTCCAGTTTCACCACCACAGCTGTGGCTGTAGCCACCTCTATCACGCAGTATTCTATTCTCGAGTTTCGTAGTTTCTCATTTAACCCTTTGAGGTGCCACTGAACGCGTGAAAATAAAAAGAATACTCCTACAGTCCTAGCTACCATCCCCTCCTTATCTCACTATCGTCTACAGGCTTGTGTAGATTTCTACCGGCGCAGGAAGTTATCCCAGGTGTCCAGGGTAACAGAGACTACCCAGATGTCCAGGGTAACAGAGACTACCCAGATGTCCAGGGTAACAGAGACTACCCAGATGTCCAGGGTAACAGAGACTACCCAGATGTCCAGGGTACCGGAGACTACCCAGATGTCCAGGGTAACGGAGACTACCCAGATGTCCAGGGTAACAGAGACTACCCAGATGTCCAGGGTAACAGAGACTACCCAGATGTCCAGGGTAACGGAGACTACCCAGATGTCCAGGGTAACGGAGACTACCCAGATGTCCAGGGTAACAGAGACTACCCAGATGTCCAGGGTAAAAGAGACTACCCAGATGTCCAGGGTAACAGAGACTACCCAGATGTCCAGGGTAACAGAGACTACCCAGATGCTTCCAATGGAGCAACGCCCTAGCAGTACCGGGCTACCACGGTTCAATACATGTATGTACATGACTGTACATGTACATGTAGTTGCAGTCAGGAGCCGCCAGCAGACAAGCCCTCAATACGATGTACCAGTAGTCACACCACCACTCCGCAATGCGCTAAGTTACTGCCTGAGGCTCTCGGCCGACCAATTCCGCATGCACATCACGACCATAGCGAGGACAAATTCCATCGAGACTAGTAAAAGATGACAGCTACACAAGGCATAGCTCATTGGTTAGAGCATCCCTGGCCTCGAGCGAAGGTCCCTGGTTCGATTCCTGGTGATGAGAGTCAATTTTTTCTTTGGACCTTTCCCTTTTCCTCACCAACTATTCCATCAACTAGTGAAGGGATAATACTGATAATTGATATTGCAGACCCGATTCTGACCCGTTTCCAGACAGGTGTTTCCGACTTTCGCTCCAACACTGCTACAGAGCCCATCAGTGGATATCGAACGATTGGGGTGAATGATAAGAATGATGTCGGCAAAAAGGGCACCCTTTCTTCTACATGACGTACATGTACATGTTACTAGTTACTTTGTAAGTGAGTTTGGCATGCCCACAAACAACGGATTGCTGGTGAATGTAGAGCAAGGCGTGCGACAGCCCAGCTTTCCCTACATGTACATGTACATGTACATGACTGTACTAGTCAGGCACCAAGCACGAACAGATGGTGGGGCCGGGGCCCGGGGGCGAGAGAAGGAGTGATCTTTGCCAGAACTTTGCACCTTATTAGAGAGAGCGTTGTGCATGCTGGCGTGTTTTTTATTTTATTTATTTACGTACTTCGTAGTCAAGTGGTTTGCTTCACTATCCGAAGAGTGCTCAGTACCCATGTAGGGCAGAGTCTTGTACACAGGAGAGAGATTGGAAGCTTTGTTACAACTCTGAGTTTCACGTATTACTACGATCATCAGGCAAGGCAGGTTGAATCTCTCTCTCTCTCTTGTGTATTTATTTATTTCTTTATTATTGGGAACACAGCCCTACAAGTACAAAGAGACATGTAGAGACAAACACAAAACAAAACACAGGGGATGTAGGGACGACGTGCCGATGTACAGGGAGCAACTCGACCGACCAGGGGTCTCGGCGTTAGCGTTGCAACCTGGCATCGAAAAAAGGGGGGGGGGTTGCATGGTCAAGTTGCAAAAATAATACTTTGGTGCGAGAAAGGGGCGCTAGTATTGCACCAAATAATATACATGTAAATGCGTGTAATAACTAAACCGGAAGGGAAAAAGAAAAAAAAAGAAAACAATAATCATAACAAGCAAAGTACTAGTAGAAAGGTAAATGGGTCTCCATATCATCATCACAGGTACTGGGTGGACCACAGCCATCTCTTTCGGATTAGATCCTTACATACATGTACGTTGACCTTGAAGGTTTGGAAGCACCTTGAATGAGGTTCGTGAAGCAGGAGGTCCGCAGGCAGGTTGTTCCAGGGTGTGATGGCGAAGAAGGGGAAGGATCGCAGGAGGTAGTCAGGGGCTGTGCGAGGGGGTGTCCACTTCAGCTGGAAGCCATGGTGCGTCTGACGTTTTGCCGTGTGCACATGCTAGCGACGGCAGGGCCCTTGGTTGGTGGCAGCATGGCCTTTACCTGGGGAGGCCCTGGAATGTAGTGCAGCTTGTACAAGTACATGTATGACAGGACTGCCACCATCCGGCGGAGCTGAAGACTTTGGAGGATGGTTCCAGATCCCATGAAATGTAGGGCACGTTGCTGTACCTTATCCAGCTGGGCCATGTTAGTTGTGGCTGCGCTCGACCAGGCCAGTGGGGCATATTCAAATAGGGGTCGCACGAATCCCTTGTAGACTGCCACTCGACCATGGTCGTCCAGGATGGGTGCTGCCTTTCGTAGAAAACCCAGCCTTTGGGAGGCGCGCAGTGCCACACTGCGAGTGTGCGCTCTGTAGGAGAGAGTAGGGTCGAGCATGCCTCCCTCTCTCTTTGCATTGGCCGGTGTTCTCACTGTGCTATGAGATGCTGTAATAAATAAATAAATAAATGACTCCCAGCAGCTTCAGGGTATCTGTCTCCTGGAGCGCTTCACTTCCAAAGGTGACTGGTGGAGTGCAAGGGGGAACGTGCTTGCGATGTAGAGTCATGAGCTGCGTCTTGGCTGGCTCAAAGCAGATACACCACTTGCGGTCCCACTCCTCAAGACTGTTGAGGAACCCTTGGAGGGAGGCAGTGGACTGTTGGAGATCGTCAGTTGGCTGTACTAAGCTGTAGAGTGTGGTGTCGTCTGCAAAGCTGCTCAACTGCGTTCCTGGAGTTAAACATTGCTCAATGTCACAGGTGTCTAGAAGGAAGAGGCTGGGTCCTAGGATGCTGCCTTGGGGGACACCAGCCTGGATAGGTTGAGCATCTGACGTCTGGCCTCCAACCACAACGCGGAATCGGGATGTTTCGGTTGGTGAGGTAGGCCTGTAGCCATACAAGCAGGCGTCCGTCGACGCCGGCCTGCTTCGCTTTGTACAGCACTCCTGTGTGCGATACCCGGTCAAACGCACCGGCAACATCCACAGGCGTGCAGTCACATCTACCGTCATTTCACCACATGTGTTTCTACGACCATTTCTCTAGGTTCCTTCAGCTATCACTTCAGGATATACACACGAGATGTCCCTTTGGTTTCTTCACCTGTGCCAAGTGTACAATTTGCAGATGACATAGCCCTGTACCCAAGTATCAGTATAGTTTAGTTTAAATATCTCTTATTATTATTTTTTCTCACCCCACACCCCTCTACTCTGTTATCGGCCCTCTTAAGAGTTGTGTTCATCACTGTTGAGTAGGCACCGGTGGATTATGCTCGCGAAATCGAGGAATTATGCTTTCATGGATTCTCGCATTATGCTCGTAAAATCCTCATACAGTCGTCCCTCTCTAATCCGGCACCTTTTGCTACGGCATTTTCTGCTGGATTAACGAGGGTGCTAGATTAGGAAATCCTGCCCTCTGACTAGGCCTTGACGGATTATGCTAGCATAATATTTCGCATAATTCCTTCCAAAATCGAATAATCGCATAATTCGAGGCAAATTGCATACGAATCGCATAAAATTGGAATAATCCGCCTGTTCGCATCAAATTCCATACAGTTGTACATGTTCTACAAGTACAAGTACAAGTAGATGCACTAGGAAGTTATAGGTTTACGACTCCCTTGATAACATGTCCTGTCCACTACAATCAGTGATGGTCGTAGCTAGGTCGGACGGTGCGTTGACCCCGTTGAACTTTTGCTACTACAGTACAACGCCCTCTACAAAAAAATTCCCCTGTTATTTTGCACAGAACCATTATGCATTAGCAGCATATGTGAGCATAATGCAGCATAATGATAACTTTTAGCATAAAAAATAGCATAATTCTGCAATTTTTTCAGCAATGCGAAAAGCATAATTTCACGAAAATATTAGCATAATCCGTCAAGGCCTACCTCTGACCCGGCCCTACCCAATTGCATGCATGTAGCATACGTCAAAACGCAGGGTTTTTCCGTGTCGACCCCAGTATTTGGTGCACGGCTTTATATTCTCAACTTTTCTCCCGGAATATACACAGTGATAAAGTAAAACAGAGAACATGTTCACCTGTATACGTACTCTTGCACACACACGCACAGTCGATTTACGACTGCCGGATTAGGAAATCAAACTACATGTACGTGCAGTTTGAGCGATTCGTTTCAAAAAGTCACTGCCGGAGGCGGAATTCAAGTGCCGGATTAAGATGTAGGAATTGAACGAAAAAATCGGTTTCGTCAGAAAGTGCGCCGGTTGGCAAGGGTTCCGGATAAACAAGTGCAGGATTAGAGAGGGACGACTGTATTATCCTTTGGCACCCGGGGATATATATTCACTTTGTTGTACTTATGGAGCCTCAAAGTTAGGGAAATTGTGCCTTTTTCCGTACTTGCAAGTTGCAAGTGGCCATAAGTACAAGAAAATACATGTACATGAGTATCCCCATACCAAGGTGTCCATGCATGTAAGAGGTCAACATGGAAAAGAGAAAACAATACTTCTTCTATTCATTACTTGATTTCTTTTGTACTTCAGTAAAAATATTATTTCATTGCCAAATTAGTTTGAGTTACCTTTGACAATTATCATGTTCAACTGTCTTCGTAATCATCATACTCGTCCATCCGATGTCACCCTGGGCCTCACCCTGCGAATAATCAGCTCATCTCTCCCTAGCTCCACGTCTCCTTCCATCATGACCGAACATCAACTATACATCAATTTAGAGCAATATCCGTAGCCTGCAGTCAAATCATGGCTGCTAAAATCCAGACTGGTCATGACTTCGTAACATTCATAATGTACATGTACATGTACATGTAAACGGAGTTTTGCGGACTACCCGCCACTACATGTATCTCGTCCGCCCCGGGATACCTGATGAAGGCTGATTCACTCGCATCTTCTGCTACATCATGTAGACTACTGCGTCAGTGTGAGGAAGAACTTTGAAGAAGACGAGTTCGAGCATACAATAATGTATTGCCATGATTTCTACCCTGCTTTTCATTGAAAACACTATCTGCATGACCTCCAAACCCTTTGCCATGCAGACCACCAGCACTGATCAGGTGCAGTGTACACAATTGTATAGCCTACATACTAGAACTGTGGTATAATCGTGTAGTTATGCTCCTACCTCCGAGAGGATGCCAAATTATGCACCAAATTTTCAACCATCAAATTATGCCAATAATTATGCAGGCATAATCCGCCGATGCCTACTGTTGAGGCTTCCGATGGAAAATACAAGAATACTACTACTACTACTACGACTCCCAGGCCTCAGCGGCGGAAGCGTCCAGAACCCTCATCACAGTGGCAACTGCTCTGGCCGGTTGGCTGAAGTCCCGAGGCCTCATCTTGAACGCCACCAAGAGCCAGGTTCTGACTATCTTTCCCCAGCAGCATGTACAGGAAGTAACAGTCAAAAGCGGCGACTGTCTCCTCCCCTCAGCGTCTTCTGCGCGCTACCTCGGCGTTCACCTTGACAATCGCCTAGATTGGGACACCCATGTAAACTATGTGGTCACCAAGGTTGCCAAGAAAATTGGCGCCTTGTGGCGGGCACGCCGAAGCCTATCAAGACGCTCTCGTCAGGTGTATGTGAAGGCGGTCATAATGCCCGACCTGCTTTTTTAAATTATGGCTCCTGCTGCTTTTCAGCCGCAATGCGAGAGGGTCAACTGAAACGACTGCAAACCGCGCAAAACAGAGCCATCCGCTGTATCGATCGCAACCCGCCCCGGACAGCCATGCAGCCGCTGCTCACTGCTCACTCCCTGTACCGTGTCAGCGAGCTCTACAGGCAGAACATATTGATCACCATCTGGCGGTGCATCCACGCGCGCCCGCACCAGCCCTGTGCTCGCCCAGCTTCTGACCCCGGCACAAGGCACCCCTACCCGCCATCAGCAGTCAAAATGGCCTACTAAGCCAGGCAAACCGTAGCCGCCGCGGTCAGCGGAGATTTTCTGTTGCTGGTGCTCTGCTGTGGAACGCTCTCCCTGGTGAGGTCCGCACAATTACCCGGCTACCTGAGTTTAAGCATGCATGCATGTGTACCATACGCCTGTAGGGAGTAGTTCGAGTTGCTGCTGATCGCTCTGCTCTCCCTCCCCGTGCAGTTCAGTAATCCTCACGTAGTATCACAGATACATCGTATTCTCTCTCTCCCCCCGTTTACTCGCAGTTATTAGTATCCTATTCTCTTACTATGTGCTTCCATAGCTTTTACTATGTTCTTCCATAGCCACTTCTAGGCTAAGCCTTCGCCGTCATTTTATTGGGTCGTCATCCCGTTTGAATGTGCGAAGTGAAATAAAAAACCAACCAACCAACCAACTCATGTCAATCAATACTTATCATTCTAATCTTTCATTTGGCTCCAGTCCTCCACTGCCCGATAGGGTCCGGCGGATTCTGCCGGCAGAACATTTGGCAGAATTCGGTACTTTTTCTGGTAAGGTTCATGCATGTTTGGTATGTGGATAAAGAAGTGGAGCAGAATTCGAGGAATTGCCCGCCATAAAGTTTGTACATGTATGGTTCTGCCAATTTCACTGCTTTTCGAGCAGAATCCGCCGGTCCCTACTGCCCGATGTCAACAACGAGCTCTGTGGGACCGAAACTAAACAGCTGTCTGGAAGAGTGGAAGGTACAGCTTATCAAAATCTCAAAGGATTTCTTCTCGTGTTGACGTACAAGACCCCTTGCTGAGAGCGCATGGCGGAGTGGAGTGGTAGTGCCATTAGCGAACAGACTGATATCTTGGTCATGGTCCCCATACCCCCGACCATAGATACTGGTAATGGTATGTGCAACATGCGTCATCATTATTCAGAATACAGCTGATGGAGATGATGGCGGCTACGGAAGTAATGGAACTCCCATGGAAGAGGAACGGCCGCCAGTAACGGCTAAGACCGCCGCGTCTCGCAGACGTCCAGCCCTGCAAAAACAAACGCGCCCAACAATCCCTGGGCCTTGCTTCCAGCTGTATATCCTTTCATGTTGTACAAAGACGGCGATTTCTCACCACTCGAAGACCGTTTATGGTCGCGATTATTATCTGATACACGCATGCTCTCATCATGCGACGTCGTTCAGCAGATACCAGACAAGTACGTGGTTACAGTACATATCCCTCCTACGGAGACGTGAATCAGCATCCGCACACGCAAAGACAAACAAGGAAGAAAAAACCGTCTGCAAGCCTGCGGAAAGCTGGGGTCGAATGACAGTTCCGCTCGCGTCATGTCACGTCAAGCTAGCTTCGAAGAGACGGACCAGACGGTAGACCGGTGTAAAAGTCTCAAGTCGTAGCTCTACGAGTAAAAAAGTCGTTCATGAAAACCAGCACTGACTCAGTGACTGTGCACGGCCGGCCACAGTTACAGGTAGGTCTACAGCCAGGTGCTGCTATGGTCCGGATCATAATCAGAGTGCTGGGTGGAGTAACTGTTGCGTGATCATGCAGCGCATCATGTCGTGTGTTGCTGTACTGCATGCACTGCACTGCAGGATCGATAGCGGGAGTCCGCGGGACATAATAATAATGATTGTAGATATGATCTACCAGACAGCAGACGCGGGGTGCAACCGGTGTCACGCATGTCACATGTGGTGGTGTGAACTGTGACGACCTCTCTGTCGAGTCCTGACGCTTGTTCCGACGGAATGGATATCGTCGCATATCGCTTGTCACACAAAACTGACCTGCAACTCACTCACTCACTGCCAGTGCTAGCGAAAAAGTGCTTGGCGAGTTTTGCTGCATACCGCTGATATGGAAACGGAAGAAAGCGGAGCGAGAAGGACGCTCAGGAAAGAGGCCAGGTGCAGTGTTTGTAGTTGAGCTGCTGCTATCTGATCTCCATCACCGGCCAAATGGTCAACGCATAGTCTGTGGAATGCTTCCGTCTAGCTTGAACTGATAGCAGTATCTGACATATTCACCGTGCCTGATTTTGTCACTGCAGCGCACATTTCCCGCGAAGGACTACGTTTTTGACGTATACCCTGACTGCCCGCTAGTGGCTTGTGCTTTGAGTTTGTGAGCCGCAAACCTCTCGGGACGGCTGAACACTTCGCGCGCCACTGGGCGGTTGGCGCAGCGACATGGCCACGGTCACTCGCCGAGTGGTGGAGAGCGACGGGCACCGAAAGGTTGAAGAGGTGCCGGCTGATAACCTTGTGAGCCGCATGGCGAAAAGCTGGCCACCCAAGTCTCCGTCAGGACAGCGTAAGAACGCAGTGATGCCCAAAGCCAAGCCTTTGGTGGCCGTGAAGTCCGAGCTCGTGAAGAAGATGTCGGTAAGGCAACGGTTATTTTAGTCGGGGTTGTCGGACACACGCGGAGACTCGGGGAATAATCTTGCGTCCGTGTCTAGGTATTTCAGTTCCACTGTGTAAGTGTGTTTAGCTTTGCTTCTCACGCGGCAGTTGCTGCACTGCATTGTGTGTTCACATGTTTGCGGATTTTCCTGCCTGCATACATGTACGGAAGGGTGCATGTCGCCGCTACATCAGTAGTGACTGCAAGAAGCAGAAAAATCCTTGAAAAAGCAAGTACTAGTCCACATGTAGCTGCAAAATGTCCGTAGTGAAAATAGCCCTATGCATATTATTGCGTGCACATTTCAGCAGGCATGATGTCACACCGTGGAAAATTGGAAATGTAAACATATCTAGTGACAGGGTAAACCTCTCTGCACTCTGCACTCTGCACTCTTGATTCTTGACTCATTGGCATTAGTAAAGAAGTAAGTTAGTTCGCTTTCCTTTCCAAAGCTGCTCCGGGCGTGGTGCAATAGCATAGATAAATATAACAGTCAATTAGAAGTTGAACAAAATACGCGAGGCAGTGAGGACAGGGATGTACAGATTGAAACATCAACGCCTTGTTTCGGAGAGGTTTCATTCCATTCGGAAGTCTGAGCCTATAAACGTCGCTTGTGCTCAACTTGTGAGGGCAACTTTAGTGTCAAGTTGCCGGCCACATGGCTAGCTTGCTTCAGAGCAGAGAGCATTGAACCATGGATACACCTGTAATATGCATATGCCCCTGTGTTTGACAGCTACGGTCTTGGGCACTGGAACGTCTGACCTTGCTCACCAGTGATATGGTGTATTGCAGTGCAGTAGTATTGCGATACAAATTGCCGGTACGCTAAAATTCCTTGAAACTGTCCCCGTAGAGTAGGAGCAAAGAGAATAACAACCTCACCCAACCGTCCCGCACCATACAGGAGGAATGTCCTTACTGTAATTCACACAAATTTTTGGCCCATTCAAATTTCGGCCTCTCGGGGCTAAAACCCATTTCGGCCGCATCAAATTTTCGGCATGTACTGCTACCGCCTGTATACACTGTCACACTGAGCCTTGCAAAACCAAAATCTCGACCGCAACACATTTTCTGCCAAACATAACCAGGCCGAAAATAAATGTGCACCGAATATTTGTTGACTTACGGTATTATAATGATCTAAATTTGTTAGAGGCACAGAAATGTGTTTCACTTTCACCTCGCCGTGAGCTTCGCCGAAAACGGGGGACCAGAGTTTGGTCACAGGCAATGCTGTTAGATTGTTCTACAATGCTGCGCAATTTTTACGGGAATCATGAGTTTCGAAGTCTGGGAAAGATTTTGAACCGTCACTGTTTGGATGACAGCTACACCATAGCTCAGTGGTTAGAGCTTCGCTGGCCTGTAGCAAAGGTCCCTGATTTGAGTTCAGGTGGTGACAGTTTTCTTTAGACGTTTCCCTTTTCAGTCCCTCAGACTTATGAATACCGGAAAATGAAATCTGACTTCATGAATACGTGATAGGGCAGTGCTCCGGTGTACATGTATAGCCCATTCTAACACTGGAGTTGAGCTCCTCGCTGAACCAACTTCCAAGGCTGGATTTCAGTGAGCAATACTGCACTGTGTGCAGCGGGTCCAGGTGAAATCCAGCCCTTGTGCATGCCATGACCCAGCGCCAGGGGTTGGATTTCAACTTGCACAGGTGAAATCCAACCCCTTGTGAAATCCAACCCCTTGTGCATAGCTCGAACCAGTTGCAGTAGTTGGATTTCACCCGCCGCATGTAGCACATACTATGCGGTGTTACCAGGTGAAATCCAACCCTGTGCATGGCCCCACCCAGGGCCAAGGGTTGGATTTCAACTTGCACGTACTATGCGGTATCTCCAGGTGAAATCCATCCCCTTTGTATGGCCCGACCCAGAGCCAGGTGTTGGATTTCATCGGGAAAGCACCGTGCTGTAGTAATGGGTAAAATTCGCTCCAGCGGCTTGGCACCTGCTCAGTTCCTGAAGTTGGATTTCATCTCGCATCACCGTACATGTATATTCCTTCAAGAAGCAGCTTGCCAGTGGTACTTTACTACTTGCATGTTGATTCAACTTGACTGCACAGTACCTCCTCAGGGATGTAGGAAGTACCTGTGCATGCATGTCCACACACCTGGGACCATTACTTGAACAACAAGGACAATAATTACGCATCTTGCACCACTTTTTGAAATGTGGTGCAGCTCTTTGACCATGCAAGATGGCCAAGATAGCCCCAAGACACTAGATAGCGGCATCATACATGTAGCTGTTTGCTAATGTGGTGTGGTGTCCGTCAGTGTTGGACCTCCTCTGGCCAAACCAGGTGGGGTCAAGACGGCTGTCATTAGTGCAGACACACATTGAGTATCAAGAGCATTCCGTATGTTAGCCCTGGACCGTGGATGTATCATGCACAGGGAGTGCTGGTGGATAAGAGCTGGCTGATTGTTTCTTGAACAAGAGGAATGGTGCAGAACTGAAACTGAAAAATGCATTTAAACAATACAATTCCAGTCAGACCTCGCTCATCCGGTCCTCTTTTAACCGGATCCCTCGCAATCCGGAAGAAAACAGCTGGTTACAGATTTACAACATGCGTAATGCATACAACATAAACGGTGTTCGGTTATCCGGTTCCCTCGCCTATCCGGATATTTGTTGTGGAAAACGGATGTGTGCGGTTAAGCGAAGTCTGACTGTATTGAGTTAGGAGCTGGTGTAGTAAGGAGTGTGTCTTTACCTCTGCACTGTTCTACTTTAAAATGCAGCTACAGTGGAATTGAAATATAACCAGTTGCCTGAATTAACATAGAACTGATCTCAGCCATGCATGCATCTGGAGAAATGCGTGTGTGTGTGTGTGTGTGTGTGTGTTTGTGAGTGTTTGTGGTTTTGTGTATGTGTGTATGTGTGGTGTTAGGGGTGTCGGACATGGTACGGTCACTACGCGTATCCGGTATTGACCACACCAATATTTGCCCCAAGTACCCTGTGAATCGATAAAATGCACTGATTTGGGCTCTAAATCTCTACCCTCCCTCCCCCCCCCCCCCCCCTGAGTAAATTGTACTTCAGATGGCTGACCGTACCACACTAAATTACCTTCCGACACCCCTGGGTGTGTACAGTATGTATGTGAGTGTGTGACGATACTATAGCAATTTACAAAATAGCAACTGGTCAATTTGAAACGGGCATACATGCACAGCAGACATACATGTATGTGTTCTTAACACTGCATAGCCAAGCTAGCGCAAGTGGACAAATACATACACACATCCTATGTATGCGAACAATACTACATTTCCCCAGAACATGTAGATGCCAGAAATTAATAGCGGTAGGCTTTGGAGTGAAATTGGCCCATAAAGCCATCACCAACTGATCTCCAGCTGTCTAGCCACTGCAGGCGACATCATGTATGTGGATGATCTGTGCAATGTCATGTTGTCACAGGGTGAGATTGGGACTCGCAACACTGAACAGCCGCGTGCAAGAGCCAAGACGTCCGTCGAGAAACCATCAAGGATCTCCCACTTAGATAAACCTGCCCGCACCACCCAGCCTGAGATTGAAGAGCCAGCGAGGAAACCCACGTTGCCTAAGAAACCAGCGGCAGCCTCTGAAAGTCCCGACATGCCAGCAAAGCAACCAGACACCAGCAGTCCGCCGCCTCGGCTCACTATCGACCCGGAGCAAGTAGCGCGCGCTGCCCGTGAGCGCATACACCGCCGCTCCACCGAACCAAACGACACACTCGCCAAGAAAGTTTCCGCCCTTGCGGACCCATCCGGTGAACTTGGAGCAAACACCCCGCCGCGCTCTACAGGCAATAGTCCCAGGGCTCCTTTGGGCCACTCTTCGTCAATGATCAGCAGCTCATCAGGGGACAGCAAGTCCAACGCACCATCACCCTTGCCGGGTCACCGTAGCCTGGTCGGTCGCTTTCGCCGCTGTCCCGTTCTGGACGTGGATCTGGGCTCACCGCCAGCGGTTCCAAGACAGTCCAAGCCTAGCCTACCCGATCCACCAGCACAGTAAGTACAAGTTACTGTACTGTTGTGTGTGTGCTATGCATTGTGCACAGCTTCCATTGGTTACCTTCAGTAGTTAGTTGTAGCACCTAGGGAAAAAGCACCATACCATAGGTTAGTACCGGAAACAATGTCTGTTTGGAATCGGTATTTCTAAGCTCTCCGTCATCCGTGGTCTATGCAACATGCAATCTCGACCCGATGTCCCTAACGCAACATGCAATCTTGACCCGATGTCCCCAACGCAACATGCAATCTTGACCCGATGTTCCCAACGCAACATGCAATCTTGACCCGATGTCCCCAACGCAACATGCAATCTTGACCCGATGTTCCCAACGCAACATGCAATCTCGACTCGATGTCCCTAACGCAGCCCAGACCCACTATGCCATACATGTGTGCATGTACAAATTGGCTCTGGCCCAAGCTCTACTGAAACGGGTGGCCCGGGAGTGAAACCCACATTGCGTCACATTCCACTCGCCCATTATGATGTCGTCTTCCAAGATCCTACATCTAGTCTCCCGGATTACCCTCATTACAGTTCATTCTCCACCACCCATTCAGACATGTATTGAGAGAGACCACCTGTATTGAGAGACATCCTGTCTTGTGAGACCAGTCTGTTCAGGTGCCTAATAATGCTGCAGCACACATTTGAACCTACTGTAGCGGACAAGGAAATCCAGTCGATTGACGGGGGCCGGCGCCCTCAGCGCGTACAGAACGCTGTATGCAACTAACTTACTTACTTGTTGATCCGATGCGACCAGCGGGCAGCAGCGCATAAATACATGTGTGTACTGCATGGCCAGGGCTACATGGCCAGCGCCCTGGGGCGGCTAGACGAGCGACCGGATTTTTATGTCTACAACAGTACATGAGAGACCACCACCTGTTTTGAGAGACCAGTCTGTTCAGGTGCCTGATAATACTTCAGCGCACATTTGAACCTACATGAGAGACCACCACCAGTTTTGAGAGACCACCACCTGTCTCGAGAGACCGCTTGAAAGACAGTGCAACTGTATTGCACAAGGCCTGTCCTACTTGGCATACATTCATGCTTAGCACATGGTGGTGTACAATGTCATGTAGGCAAGTAGGCAAGGTGACTGTATAAAATTCACCCTGACCTCCTGTGCATTGGCGATAAGTATAACAGTTCACTGTGTTCTTGGCCTGCCCTGTGCATGTGCAGTCTTCATGTCATTGTGCCTTGCTCAAGCAGTGTTGGTGCCATGTCATTCTGTGTCCTGTGCCTGCGCAGTCTTCATGTGGTTGTGCCTTGCCCAAGCAGCAGTATTGGTGCCATGTCATCGGCCGCAGAGGATGTCGAGATCTACGAGGACCTGGAGGTGGTGACCGCTGGAATGGCTAATCTCCAGAATGACTACGTGTGAGAACTATGGCTGTTGTGCTCTTGCGGGTTATTTTTGGCATATCCGCCCATGCCAATTGTTCGTCAGGGGCGGATCCGGAGGGGGGGGGGGGGGGATCCAGGGGGAATTCCGGGGGTTCCGCGGCATTCCCGAAATTTCGCAAATGTACTACCGGAAACCATACTGCATGTACATGTACCGTATAAAGTCCGCTGCAAACGCCCACCCCATTTTTGCAAGATCTGCTGGCCTGTACACACTGACCCCATGCACTGTCACCTCTACTGTACGAAAGTGCGTCTCATACCGTAGCGGGAAGAGCGCTTGGCTACGGTAAACTATGTCCATTTTCCTGGTTTCAAAATCTCTTTGGGCACTAGCTACGAGCTAGCTCGTAGTGATTTTATGATGATGGTTGCTTTATTTCGCAAATCCAAATGGGGGTTTCTTCCGAATACTGTAACAAGGTAGCGAAGAACAGAGTATTGCAGGAACCAAATACACTTCTGATCATTTCCAAATCACGCATCGCTCAAAGGCAAGGGTTTTTCTCGAGCACTTCAGAGTTTTCAGCAAGTTAGCAGCAACTTTGTAGGTGTAGCTTGTACTAGCTTCTGTGACATGCCCTGTTCGACTTGCAACTGCAATACCGTGAGCGGTCAAGTCGTTGAATGACGCTTCTTCAGAACAATCCCTGTGTAATTCGTATCTCTTGAGTTATCTTCTTTCTTTTGAATTATCTTCTTTCTTATACATGTATGTCTACTACTTTTCTTTTGTTGATTTGGCCGTGGTTGCCTATCACCCCTCTCTCATTCAATATTGGCATTCTGCGGCTTGCCACGAGATGATGATGCAATAAATAAATAAATGATCACAGTTCCGTTCTGCAAGTGCCACATAGTGGCATTGCTGAAATTTCATGAAAACCAGATGGATCCTACGGCATTACCACATGGAGAGCAGCCTACCACAAAGACGACTCATTTATCGAATGAAAGGAAATCTCGACAGAAGTTTTTCTTTGCATCACGTTGATGACAATCGCTTTTGCAGAGCCTCCTGGTAAGACATAGGCAGTTTGTAGGCATTACAGCCGTTTTTGTACGCATTCAACCTTCATGCCAGTTTTCTACAACTATAATTATTGACTTGAAAAAGACGAAAATAGTATGGACTCGCTGGGGTGGGCGTTTGCAGCGAAGTGGGCGTTTGCAGCGGACTTTACGGTACATGTATGAGCTATTCAGTTTTGGCTAAACTGGAACCCCCTGCAGAGATCTCTGGATTCGCCCCTGTTTGTCCTACTGTTTAATTTCAGTAGGACGAAACAATCGGCATGGGCAGATACTAGTGGTGCTCCAGTATGCTATTCACTTGTATTGGGCCTTGCAGTGGAGTTGTATGTGTATGCCGAGTGAATTCGAAGCAAATGGTTGCAGGTTCCAACCTTGTGCAAGCATATTATTGGATGGCATCACACATTCACCGGTGTGCCAGTTGTCACTTCATGCAGAGCTTATACAATGATGCCATTCTAAACTCTCTGTGCAATGCCGCTTCTGTTTGGTTTCTCTTAGCTTCGGCAACTCGGCTGATGCTGAAGACGATGAAGAAGTGTATGATTTACCGGATCAGACTAATGGGCTCACCAGTAGTAGATCAAGGGTAAGGCTGCAACCTGTTAGAGATTACAGTGACCTAAGAGTACCGTATTTAAGCTAGGGAGGAAACCAACCTCAAACTTTGCTGACTGAAGCTTTCTTAACTACTGAATAGAAATCTGACAGGGTGTTTTCTTGACATCTCTTGGCTTGCTTGCATGCTGATCTGACTTGCTTAAAGGAATATGTCTCCCCAAGAAGGACCATACCTAGATTGGGGCTGTGTTTGTTGAACTGCGGCTTGTGTCCACGTGACCAAATCTGACATCCAGGGACGAACAGAACTCTTGACTAGGGAAACACTGATCCAAACACGTTTGTTTGACATTGTGTGTGCGCATGCGCTGATTGTTTAGTAACTGGTGGTGTTAGTGGACAGTATATAGTGTACTGTAAAAGCAGAAATTTTCGGTGGTGTAATATTTTCGGTATTCGCCAAAATCGGCGGTTCGGTAGCGGGAAATTTTCGGTAAAACCCGTTCTCCAGGTATGTGTACTAGTACTACATGTATACAGTATCGGTTGTACCGAAAATTCGGTGCGTTTTATTTTCGGTAAAAATTGTCGGCACCGAAGTTACCGAAAATAAAACACCACCGAAAATGTCTGCTTTTACAGTAACTTGTAGTTCCTTGGTCTTTCTCTTTTGTATAAATTGTGATGTTTGTTCAGGTTTCAAACATCCTAATAACGCGTGTGCATCCTGATAATGTAGTGCATGCATGTACATATTAAGACCCCTGCCATGCACACATCGCCATCGTA
The DNA here is from genome assembly GCF_964019385.1 of Sycon ciliatum. Classification (NCBI taxonomy): domain Eukaryota; kingdom Metazoa; phylum Porifera; class Calcarea; order Leucosolenida; family Sycettidae; genus Sycon; species Sycon ciliatum. Next base: position 8,190,973 of record NC_088650.1, on the reverse strand, counting down.
ATTATACGCTGTTCCATCATATGCAGAATGTTGGCTTTCAGATTTCCAAGAAAATCAAGCAGTTTATAATGTTGTTTACTCAACCTAGCCTGCAGGAACTGTTTTTTCCTTTGAACCATCGATCATGTCGTTTTTTATACGCTTCCATATTCTGCCCTTAGGATGATCTGGGTGGTAATGATAGCGACTTTCTTTCCGACGAGTACGAAGAGCTGGATCGCTACAGGTAGGGGCCTACACAGAGCATGCATCATCACTCCCCGGTGCTGACTGCATGATGTGATCTGATTGGAGGGCATTTCTGAGCCTCTTCACAACACAGTCATAGCGTAGGAGCTGTGGCATCAGATAACATAACATACCGGTCACAGCACGGGGAAGTTCAGCCTGTAGTGGACTGCGGGCAGTGTGGCTCATTTAGTCTGTCATTTCTTGTGGCACGTTACAATACTGCCGGGTGCTGAAGAACGGGGGGGGGTCAGCCTCCTAGCCTAGCCCGTTCCCATTTTCATATACTGCAGTCTATGCACAGCTGCTTCACCATGTGTCATTAGTATGCTGTACTTGGTGAACTCCTAGCCTGTTGGTTCTTTGGCACTCCGTTCTTTGGCACTCCGTTCTTTGGCACTCCGTTCTTTGGCACTCCGTTCTTTAGCACTCCGTTCTTTGGAACCCAACAAAGTGCTGTACTGTGCTACGCGGGGCAACATGAAAGAATACGCGTTAAATTACGTGACGTACTCTTCAAGTAAAGTGGGCTAGCATGGCCTTGGACAATGCGGTAACCCTGCGAAATGCAATCGGCAAACTTGCTAATGGCTACGCCTAGAGGCATAGTGCTCGATCTGTGCACAGCTGAGCTGTTCTCATTCTGTGTGTTACACATGCAATCTGCCTTGTCGATTCAGGATTTCTCACGCCAGCGGCTCCGGTGATGAACTAAACGGCGCGCCTTTCAAGTCTCAAACACTGCCGGTGCCAAACCAGAAGTGCCGCATAGACTCTGTGAACCTGCGACGCCAGCAAGAGGAGGAGAAGAAGAGGAAAAAGGAAGAGGAGAAGAAGCGCAAGAAGGAGGAACGCAAACTCAAAGAGGAAGAGCGCCAGCGTGAGGAGAAGCGTTTGAAGGAAGAAAAGAGGCAGCGGGAAGAGGAGAAGAGGCTAGAGAAGGCCAGAAAGCTAGCCGAAAAGCAGCAGCAGAAAGAGAAAAAGAGGGGCAAATCGACATCCGAATCGTTTTCCATCCCGGCAGCTGAACAGCAGGTACCTTAGCCCACTAGACACACCTTGACCGTGCCCATTGCGTAGCAATGATAGCGACACCCACCCCCCCCCCCCCACACACTTCTGGTGTTGCAGTTGTTTTCCTGTCCTGGCAAGTAGTATTTAGACCAATTGCTATCAATAGAATGAAGCCTGAGGACATCACCACACAACATTCAACTTGTTAGAAATCACGGTACTTCAATTGCTACATAACTAACTTGCATATTAGACATGTTACATTATGCATCTTGTCTCCAGTATTGGGCCAGCTCATCCCGTGGTGGATCTTACCTCCTTGTGATAGCACTATGGCTGGTAGCACTATGAGCCAAAATACGAGTGAGACTGCATGCCTGAGTACATGAGTACGTGCATGAGTACATGCAGAAAATAGTCAATTTAGCGTTTCTGCTCCAAACAGCAACTTGCTTCGACTAGCTACAAAGATTACACCAAAGGATCAAACAACAACCGTTTTCTTCATTTTTTTGACAGGTGGCTTCCTTGTGCTTGGCCCAGCACGCCAAAAATCACAACTCGGAGGAGTACAAAAATTACAACTCCCAGATGTCCTCGATTGCTGGCCATGATTGGGGAATGTTTTGAGCTCTCTGCCTGTGTTCTCGTCTCGTAGGTTTCTACTGAACCGGACAGAGACCCAGAAGACTGTGAGAGTACAGCCACCAGTCTGGACGGGGGAGTCAGAGCGGACACTGCACAGCTCGAAGAAGCAGAAGAAGACGAGATTCTGTATGGCGAGGTGGACGAATTCGAGGATGTTTCAAATCTGGATGATGCACCCCGCACTGTGCATACTGTTGCAGCGGCTGATGTGCAAGGCATCGATGATTACATCCGCATGCACAGCGCTGCCAGTGGTGCAAGGAACGTGGCCACCGCACAGCTCACCAAAACGCTGTCGTCGACATCCGTCAAGATTGGCCTGGGACGCCGAGACACCGAGGAGAGATTGCGATCAGCTACTCTGTCGGCGGCAGTTATGCAAAGTGCCAGAAAACCTCTGATGGTGAGCTAACAGGCTGGTTCTAGTGGGTACTTTGGGTACAGTCAACTTCGCTAATAACGACTGCGGATATAACGACAATTCGCGAATAACGACAGAATTTCCGTGCCCTGAGCAAAATCCGATCTAACTGTAATGAGACTTCGTGTATAAGGACACTTCGCGAATAAGGACACTTTTCTGATGCCCCGCCGAATGTCGTTATACGCAGAGTTGACTGTATTCCAATGAATGACCAAGTTGAGGCACTGAACATTCTCAAAAATGTTGTGCCCTCAAGTTAAGTCAGTACCTCGGATGTACACGTACAGTAGGTATCGGTTATAGCGTGGGTGTTTGAAAAACGACTTTCTATTCTTATTTCCGCTATTTCTTACACACGATAAATCAAGTGTGACATACCAATTACCATGTGCATGTGCGCAGAGGCAGGAAGATCATCGTACATACAAGGTAGTGCTACTGTGCATGCGGCTGGTCACAGTCACATAGGCTTACCATTTGGCTATGCAACATGAGTTACATGACCACAATAGTTGAACCTGCAGCACTACGACCCAACGCGAGTCAGATCAGAACTGCTTTGGACGGATGTTATTACTACAGGCGATATACTTTGTACTGATCTGGCATGTTTCGCTATACAGATTCCATTCTTAGGACCGATATATTCTACTGTACGATAAAATTGCTTGTAAGAATAAATGTGCACATGAAATCCATGTTATGATTATGAAAACATGAAAGTTCATTCTTGTAGGCAGTATATTCTTTTACACGACCACGCTATATCCGATATGCACTGTAGAATGTGGACATCCTGTGATTTTTTTATAATGATGCCCTTCCATCTTTGCTGACGTCCAAACCGTAACACAATAACAGTCCTTAGCTGCAACACTCAAACCGATTTTTTCCAAATTTTCACCCAGGGACATCATCAGGGATGATGCACTTCCTCTGAAAATAACTGTATTTTTCTCTTTACCAGCTGTTTGTATCGAAGTGAACCACCGGACTGCTAAGTCCAGAACTTTGCAGCGGCTTAAGATAACATGGGTGAGAGAAGAGGGGGAAAGGTCAGCCTGACCTTGCAGGTGGCAACCGTGTGAAACAGGACGGTCAGCCTTGCAAATAACCGTCTGACCCTGGATTGTGCATGAGAGAAGTAGCGTCGTTCGCGAGGCTGGAAGTATGCAGTCAACTGGTCACTAGGTCTGAAGATCGTGTTGTTATTCGCGAGTCGTTATACCCGAGGGCGATATGAAAGGTTGACTGCAGTTACTTTCTTACCATCTAGAAGGCCTTGGTAAGTTTTTGAGGTAATGTTGGATAGGGGAAAGGATCTGGGTTGCACATGTCCTTGTATCATTGACGATTTTTATACTCTCAGATACATCCGGTGGAGCCGGAAATAGCTAGAACGTCTGGTCGGATAATTAAAACTTCAGAACATGCACTTGTCTGTGCTCTAACTCAGTTATTCTGCGAGAGTGCATTTTCAAGTCTTCTTAGGGATCGTCCGGGACTACCGAAAACCTTTTGTTGAAATCAAAAGTTTTAGTACAGTCAGACCTCGCATAGCCGCACACATCCGTTTTCCGAAAAAATATCCGGATGGGCGAGGGAACCAGATAATCGAACACACATGCTATCGAACACACATGCTGTATGTATGCATGGCATATGCTGTAAATCGGTAACCAACGATTTTCTTCCAGATGGCGAGGGATTCGGATAAAAGAGGACCGGATAAGCGAGGTCTGACTGTACTTCCAAGAATTTTCGGCACGAAAACATGTCTTTATCTTCAGTGCCATCTGTTTGACGGGCCGGCTGTTTTCTGTTCTAAAACCTTTTTTGAAACTTTCTTCCGCATTCGGCAATAAATTTTGGGAGTGAAAAAAAAGCCATCTAGTACCCCCTCCCTATTGAACCTAGATTTCTTTTAATACTTTGTTGCCCACTCTTTTTGCAGAAACCTCGCAAGTCCAGTCCGACTATGCAAATTGCTGGAGGAATATCCAATACCAGTGTCACACCTACGGGTAATTCAGTTCATGACGCCAGCATTGGAGCCGGTCCCATGGGTCATACAATGACTTCCGACAGCCTGGGAAAACAATACACCTCTACAGCAAGTGAGGACAGCGCTTACGACGAGGATGTGTACGATGTGCCAGAGCTTGACGCGTCGGACAGGCATGCTGAGCAGCCGGGCACAGCTAAGAACAGCGAGCGCATGCGGAAGAACGGCATCCCAGGCGGTGCGGCCAGCCCAGGTAGTGACCCATCCTCAGAATTGTACGACGTGCCGGAATTAGACCACACAGGCGCGGGCGATTGCAGCAAAGCCCGCAGTGACGATCATGACGCGGAGGAATCTGAATACTTGCACATGGCACCTATTGTTCCCGTGCAGGGGGCGTTCTGGGCGGACGAAGCAGCGGAAGAAGGATTCGGATCGCTGTCGCCGCCCCCGCTCTCGCCCCGCCTGGCCAGCTCTGCGGAACTCTCGTCGCCTCTCAGGGGGCACCACTACCACGGAGAGACGCCGCTCAGCCAGGAAGACCTTCATCTAGTGGGCTCTCCGGAGGATGGTGGCGTGACGGCACGGTCGCTCAGTGTAACCACGCATGCTAGCCACGATTCCTGGAATACAAAGTAAGTGAAGATGCATGCTGGCCATGATTCATCCTGATGATGGCTCCTGGCCGAAGATTGATTGAGATCATATTAGTAACTTGAAGAGAACACTGAATAGACCACTTGATTTGAGGATGGTGTGTGTAGGGTTTTTCATGTAATGATTCATGGAATTCAAAGTAGGTGAAGACACTGCAATTTGCATGTAGATTCACTATAAATTCTTTTTCTGTCTTTTCGCAGTGTCCACCTCACTAATGTTATCCGTAGCTGTAATAGAACTATTGTCTCCGGGCCCATACACTATAACTGGTGTGTTCCAGTAGAACTGCATGTAGTGAACGGCTCTAAGCATTACCACTTCCACATCTGGGCATGAGCATTCAGATTCAACTGCTCACATTCAAGCTGCAACGAATTCTGGATTCCGCAGACGCCTCGGAATACAGGCTAGACCTGCCCGGTCCCCAGGGTGTTCATTGCTGAGACTGAGAGGCTCCTCTGCACCAGACCATGTGCTGGTGTGATGCGGGGATGCAACCTGTATCTGCTGCGGTCATGGTGGACCATGGACCATGAGCAGGCCTGCACACAACGCTTGTCCAAGATTAGAATGTGTTACTGCAAGTATGAATGTCAATAACAGTGGTCGCATCGACATTGAGTCATCGCTATCAGTACATACTGTGAACCAGGAAAGTAGGGAGGATTTCCACTTTGTGGTATTCTGGTATTGTTGCTAATCAATGACTATGTCGATACTGTTCTGTATTCTTGCTAGGATAACATCTGCGTACATTGCATGGGCTGGAGAAGAGATGCAGTCGTAAGTACTGTATTTGCATGGACGTGTGTGTTCGAGTGTGTTCGTGTTCGTGTTCGTGTTCGTGTTCGTGTGTGTGTGTGTGTGTGTGTGTGTGTGTGTGTGTGTGTGTGTGTGTGTGTGTGTGTGTGTGTGTGTGTGTGTGTGTGTGACAGGACAGGTGTGTGCATTGTGCATATGTGTGTGCATATGTCTGTGTTTACTCCTGATGTAACAGTCAATTATTTGCTGTACTACCAGTTTAATGAATGAACGCATGTCGCCACCAGAGTGTGTCTTCACATAGTCGTGTACTTGGTCCAGAGCCACTTCGACCATCAATTGATACAATCAATACTATTCTAGGAGCACTTTTTGATCAAACGTTCCTGCCCAGGAATTATGTCAAATTCGTATCAAGGCACCTGCGTGTCTTGAATCAAATGCGAAAGAATACTTGGATGGTGTGTTGATGACAATGTCATGCCATATAGGAATGAAGGTCACCTTCAGCATGATGACATCGCTACGGAAAATCAGATGTCAAGCCCGTCACCCATCCAAGAGGAACGCGTAAGTCCCTTTTAGTAGAGAAGCATTCTAGTGAGCTCATTTGAGAATAGAGTAGCTGTCTGTTATGACACGAACAGTCATTCCGAAAGTGGTTGCATATTTGTATTGCTCATAAATTGAACGTCACTCCTATCCTGGCCAGCAGTGATTCAGTTGCTGTTCAAGAAATTGATGATACGGCCGCTTCTAGTGTTCTTGTCTGGCCATGGAGATCTCACCCGGCGTGACATGGTTTGAGTGGATGTAGATTGAGAGAATGCAGACACTAGCCCATGGTGTCTGTAGGACTGAGCCTGCACCACAGTACAGCTCAGTGAAGTCCTACATGTACATGTATCTCATGAGCATGTTAGCATCTTGCTCAAACGCACAGCAAAGGGTTAGAGTACCACAGGCTAACCCATGATGTTGGGTCACGGCTTATCTCACATGTACTTTTTACTTAACCATTTGAGACCTAGAAGTGTTTCAGAAAATGTGAAATCACCATCCTTGCACATATTTCCTCAATAATAGGGTGGATAGCTCCATCATTTCTAGGTTAAATTTTGTTTCGAAATGCCCATATGCCTGAAACAGGCCCATGTGGAGTTCAAGTCGGAGCTGGAAAACATCTTCAGTGCCAAGCATCTTGTAGCCAGTGTTCTTCAAATAGTATTCAGGCAGGCGTCTATTCATGTCACTTTTACTGCAATGACCCCATGACGGCGATGAAATCGGCACCAGACACTAAAATCCCTGATGCTTCTTTCATCTCCGTCATGGGTGGGTGCTGGTGGCGTCAAGCAGCCGAATAGGACTAATGTGAGCGGACAAATACGTTGCTTGTTCGCTTCTCTTCTTGCTAAAAAGAAACTCACTGACCATGCCCGGTAGTCAGTGTCAGGCATACTGGGTTCATCAGCCTCCTTTCGCTTTGCTGCAAGCAGGAGTTACGGGTGTAAGCAATGGCTGGCCTGGTCTGTAGAGCCTTGGGGGCCCTTGGCCAAATCCAGGCTGCGTTGGAAGGCTATCTCTTCAATGTGGATGCCACTGGTCCCCTGCACACCAGTCACGATGGTTTTCATTGTTTTGTTTTTGACCGTGTTGTGAGCCACTACTACCAGTAAGCAACTCGACGGCACAGTGCCCTAGTGCTACTAGTATACTTCGAAATAGCACTGTAGGTGAGAAAGATACAATGGCTGCATGCATGCATGCTTGAATGCATGCATGCATGCACACACAGTGACACCTGTGTGAGGCGACCACCGCTCAAGGGACCTTACAAATGTGGTCCCCGTGTAAAGGTGGTCTCCTTATCCAGAGTAATTTGACTGGAAGTAACATCCCCTGCACCTGGCACGTGGTCCGCCCTATTTCTAGTAGTGGTCCTCTGGTGTGCGCGGTCGTCTTATTAGAGTGGTAGACTTGACAGGGTTTGCTGTACAAGCGAAACGTGCATACGCATAAACGTACATGATCGCCCACACGGCAGCCGTACACACATTGCTGTGGTTGCATGAACGTACGCACACGCACCTTGAGCCCTGAACGTGCCCATTGCCGATGGCAATGGTAGCGATGGGACTATCTGCTAGCTTTTGCAGTACGGAACGTGGCGGTTGAGATCCCCCCCCCCCCCCCCGGACGACGACGGACCTTTCCGTATGCACAGTGTAACACATGCACACACATGCACACACCGGCACACACACACACACACACACAAAAACAAAAACAAATACATCCACCCACATGTAAACAGATAGGACACACAGACAACTGTAGCATATTGCCATTATAATTATTTATCTCCGGAATGGCCATAGCAAATCCATATCACACAACTCTATGCTACCATGCAGCTATTTGTGACAGTATAAGGGTTAACTGTTAATCACAGTCTACCTCACCACAACACTGCAGCATTGCAATGTGGTTGTAGAGAACACGTGTGTGACAGCGTGGGCTGCACTCTGTTTAGATTTTGGCAGGCAGCCACATGATGAAGCGCTTAGGCCCCGTCGTCAGGAAGGGGTGACACGTTCTGAGTGGTCACTGAAAGGCGTCTTTCATTGATTGCTACTTTCCACCATAACGTGTGTCCTCAGTAGCCTGCACGTTCCCAAGGCTGCACGTTCCCAAGGCCTCATTATGGCCGTAGGTGTGATGTGCTGCAAGATAGGTTGCAGTTGTCAATGCGTGTGATCCCGCCAGTCATAGGGCATCAGTCCACAGTCATAGGGCATCAGTAATCTAATTAAATCCATCCACAACTCTGACCACCCACTGACATAGAGCTGTGCAACGTGTGCTCTGCCTGTGCCTGTGCCTGTGCCAGGGTGTGACCCTCCCAGAGTGGTCACTGTTGCGCTGCACGTCTTTGCCAGTCCTAGTCCGTGCCTTACTTGCCATTGCTGACAGCTGCACCATTTGGCTGTTGTCCTGACTGCATGCAGCTGAGCGGTATCACGTCCCCACGGGCCATGTACACCCAATTGAAAAATAGGTGTCTATTTCCATAGGGGAGTCCTTTACAGCACTCCAAATAGCAACCCAAATATCTTATACCATGTCATACCTGAAGTGATTCAATCAAATTTTACTCTGAGTTCCTGAAAATGTGTGTATGGTGTACATGTACGTGAGCAGCCCCGCCTTTCATCCAGATACCTTCTTAGTGTTACATGTAGCCTTGTTGTAGGGTATACTTCTGCTCAAGCACATGACACCCCACTGGCTACATGACCGACTAGTAGCATGTTTGCCATTCCAGCAGCAGACTATCACCAAACTCCCAGTGCTCTTGGTCTGGCTACTCAGCTCCTGTGACCAATTATTTACAGTATATGCATGCTTGGCTGGCAGTGAAAATTAAAATAACCTGTCTCAATAACTATACAGTTACTTTGCAGTTAGCGTAGAATAATGTCAATCACTGCTGTTACTTCAACTCCAAATAACCATACATCATGTAGTATGTACAATGCCTTTTTACTAATGCAAAATTAATGATAGTAATGGAGTCAGGGCCAGGGGACATGCACTGATGCAGTGACTGTGGCTCCTCACCTGTCCTGACCACAAACACTGAGTCTGTCACGGTCACACTGCCAAGAGTACTACCGGTAGTACAATGTAGTAGTAGTGCAGTGTGCACCGTGTAAAGTATATGCAGGGCTAGGCTAACTACATCATGTACCCGGTAACTGGTACAGTGGTACTGGTAGGGTAGATCTACAGAACAACTGGAGATCAGCATGCGAGTTTGCTGAGTACAGACTGTACATGTACTGACTGCGCCTGGAGGAAAACAAGACGTCATTACTAGTACATTGTAAGTACATGTACGACGGGGAATAAGCTAAACGAAGGAAGGTGTAAGCTGCATGTGCATGTACTTGCATTGTAGTCTTTTTGTTGAAACGGAAACAAAACTTATTCTCTTATACCAGGGTTCTAGCCAAACGTGGGTAGAACTAGAAGGGCGCAACGCCCCCCTCCCCTGTGCAAATACATTATATCTGTTTTTCAGGACTAATCTTTTCGTGTTCCATAACCTCGTTAGTGGTACTGGTCAGTGGTACTGTCACCACACACAGTGTGAGTCTGCTGTCTTGGCCTTGCTAGACTTCACACCATACGAAACACAGTGACACTAACAATTGTATAACCTAGACCGTGCACTTCTATCTCAGCTTTTCTTCAGGATTTCAGGTATATGCTCCGAGGGGCCGTCCGTAAATACATGGTTTAGAGACGTCTAGCGGGAGTTTCTTTCTTGATCCCCCCAGAAATGCAGATACAGTACCGGTAATGCCACTCCTAATAGTAATACCGGTAACACCATACTATACACACAATCATACCCCGGTATGTCATGTATACAGTATATCGGGACAAGCACAAACATGGCTACTCTGCCGTGACCATGGTGACCAGGCTGGCGCGTCACGGGTACCGGGTGCAGTGCAGTAAGTTACAGTCATATCAAGCCTGGACTGGAGACGCCTTGCACTTGCTCCAAAAATTAATGTCATCGACTACGACGTAGATCTACGTACCGGCAAATCGTTGTGTAAGAAGAATGCAGCTGACCGTCGACAGCACTAGCGGAGAACCTATAAATAGTTGCTAGACTCTCCCATTAGTCTCGACCGCGCGATCGATGTAATTAGGCCTCCGCGGAATATGCTCGTATTTTTACCGATAATTCCTTTGAGCATTGCTCAAAATTACGTCCGATAATTCCCGTGATTCCACCAATAATTCTCACAGTAATGCTTTTTTCTTCCCTTTTTTGCAGATACCGTGCCGCTTTTACGGGGTTTTTTGCCACTTGTACGGGCAAAAAAATCACGGTTCGCGTGAAACTCGCCTGGAAGCTTTTTTTTTCTCTTTTGAAATACCGGGCGATCAACTCATTCAGGATCACAAGCTTTTTGGTACAAATCAGGGTGTTAAAATGGAAAAAAATTGAAAAAAGGGGGCATTGCTCAAATTTTACCGATTATTCCACAAAAATTGCCAATAATTCCCCTTTTAAAAATCACACCGATAATTCCCGAAATTATGCCGGCATATTCCGCGGAGGCCTAGATGTAATGCTGTCAGAGTGCAAACTGCAATCGTGCGCGTGAGTTATCAGGTTAATTACTTATTAGGTTAGTGTAGATTCAGGATGTGGGCTGTCGACGTATCCGAGCGGATTTCACTTGTCAACAGTTTACGATTCTAATGCCTTTTAGTAGGTAGCTTTGATTACCAGATTTCGATTTGATTTTAGTCGTAGATGTACATTGTGCGTGCAGGGGAACGTGGACTTCTGTCGAGTGCTGCTCAATGACCTGTCTCACCGCGGACCGGTATGAATGCCAAACAGTTTATTACTAATTATTACTTGGTGCACGTTTTGCCATGCTTTAGTCAACTCAGCTTCTACTGTAGTTCTACTAGTTCTAGGTAGGGAAAAAAGCCGACCTCACTGTGACTTTCACAACCATAATATCAAGTGTCCATGATCATGGACACGGATACTTCTACTACAATCGTGTAGTACTGCAGTTTAACTTTAAATATAACCTGAATATGGCAGAGAAGAAGTTTGGAGGCTTCCTGCAGTTTTATAGTAGATACAATTGGGTGAACTCACCGATTCCGCAACAATACTCTGCAAATTTCCAACCATTCCATTATATACAACGTTTCGGCCAATGGCCTTCTTCAGGTAGTCAAGGCTGCAAACGGGTGGTTTAAATATGTGCCAATCAAGAGTACTGACTGTGCATTAACCATGCTTTATTACAATTATTATTTGTTTCAATAGTAACAAACATGCGAGAGCAATGAGTGAATGTGAAATGTACATGAGATACATGTAAAAAGAAGAAAGGAAACGCAGTTGTTTATAACCTGCTATCAGTATCACAGTATCAGGTTCGGTCCCATTTTCTCTGTGCTGCGCTGATGAGTCCACAAATAAAAGGACAAATTAGTTCCGTCCGCAGATTGAGTAACTTCCCGATAAATTTGAAGTTACTTAGCTAAATAATCTACGTGGAGATAAAAGTTCAATAATAGCTATGAAAAGTATGAATGCCGCAGACATCACCACGCAACATGACAATTTGTTCAAGGTTTGGTTTTGTGTGTTTCCAAAATCGATTTTCACGCTCCGATCATCAGTGGAAATACGGAACTAAAGAGATCAAGGGAAAAACAAAGGTTAAAAATCCAAACTGGTGGTGAATATGAGTTGGGTGATGATGCGGCGGATGACGAGGATACAGATGACGACGAGGCGGATGACGGCGAGGATACAGATGACGACGAGGTGGGTGATGACGAGGCGGCGGATGACGACGAGGCGGATGACGATGAGACGGCTGGTGGTGATGGTGATAAAACGGACGAGGAGGAGTCAGGTGGCAGGGAAGGTGATGGAGCTGATGAGGGTGAAATTCGTAAGAAGTCAGCTGTGTACTTGCATTTGTTATCTCGTCCCGATTGTTTGAGTGTTTATGATGATTCCCACTTCTCTGTACTGTGTCGTGCCCGTTATGTCCAGCAGTTGAAGGTCCTTGAAGCTGTTTGTATTCGTACGCATAAGCCCGATTTGTGTAAGCAAAAAGAACATGTTTTAGCACTTAGGTTATTTTCGTGAGTTTGCACCCCGAGTTGTTTCTGCACTGTTCATGCCCGTTTGTCACACTTACTCTTTATTTTAGTTCTCACTTTTTGTAATACTTACCACAAGTTACCCGTCATGTGTCACACTTCTTTGGATTTTTAACCTTTGTTTTTCCCTTGATCTCTTTAGTTCCGTATTTCCACTAATGATCGGAGCGTGAAAATCGATTTTGGAAACACACAAAACCAAACCTTGAACAAATTGTCATGTTGCGTGGTGATGTCTGCGGCATTCATACTTTTCATAGCTATTATTACTTACTTAGAAGTTGCGACTTCGGCGGTAATAGTCATGAAGTTGGTTGCTCCAACGAGGAGCACACGCTTCTTGCCGAACTTGACACTTGACTGACTCACGACTGCCATCCGGAGCACACGAGGAGCACGTCGCACCTTCCGCTCGGCAAACCTGTAAGAAAGCACCACTCCCTGCTCAATACACAGTGTTTCGGGGAATTCACCCCTCATCAGTTGAGCTTGAGTAGGTAAGTTTGTATCCCTGGTGATGGTTTGGCCTGGAGAGCAGTATATAAGTGGTGCTTTTCAGGCACAATCTTCCTCAGCCTACTCAAGCTCAACTGATGAGGGGTGAATTCCCCGAAACACTGTGTATTGAGCAGGGAGTGGTGCTTTCTTACAGGTTTGCCGAGCGGAAGGTGCGACGTGCTCCTCGTGTGCTCCGGATGGCAGTCGTGAGTCAGTCAAGTGTCAAGTTCGGCAAGAAGCGTGTGCTCCTCGTTGGAGCAACCAACTTCATGACTATTATTACTTAGCTAAGTAATTAGTTAGTTGTTTGCTCCTACGTGGAGCACACGCTTCCTCCTGAACTAATAACATACTCATTGATGCATGTACATATGTCTGTACATGTAATGAAAAGAGTAAAATGAATGACTCAATGAGCTTGTGTAGATCTCCTCTTTGAGGTTATTGCCAATATTGGTGGATACGGTATGTGGATGTGGAATAGAGAGCTGGTATTTTAAAGCACGACCATTCTTTGCGGTGTGGCAAGACCGCGGGCGAAACTGAAATGATTTATTCCACGCATCCCGTAGCATGCACATGTGTCACACCTCTGCGTGCTCAAGTAAACAAGAGCTCAGAGTTCAGCATGGACCAGTGCACACCGAGTTACGACTACTCTGCCAGAGCAACAGCAAGACGCAACTTGGATATCCTGGTCACAGCACCAAAATTAATGTCATCTCTACGATAGTGGAGCAGTACGCGTACCAGTTTCATTTCCAAGTTGGAATTTTTTGATGGAAATGTCCCGCCTCTGGAGCCACATTTCGTACTCTATGCCCGTACCTGTTACGGTGCAGAACCAGTTTTTGTTGGCTTGGCCAACGAGAGCTAGGCGGTTACCGTCACGACTCGCCGACTTCCAAGTTGGGTAACATCACGGGGACGTGATTCTTGAGAGGCCGGGGAATTGTCATAACCCGGACTCGACTCGTCGTGAAAGCGACCACGCAATGAGATTCAGCAGCCAAAAGCTGGGCTCCGAAATATTCTAGAGTTCTGTAAGAACCATGATTAGTCCTGCGAAGGATTTGGCACTTTCGTTAGTTGAGCAATCATGGCTTACAACTCGTGGCCTCGAGTCACAAGTGTTGTCGTACGGCGGCTACACCTTAATTCAGTACAAGTCGTCAGCATTGTACTCACTACACCATGTACACTGTTGAGCTTGAGGGGACCGGTCCCTGCTGTCCCTGCTTAGTCCTGCAAGGGAGCTGATACCTTAGCTTTGTTAGTCGAGCAAGCATGGCACCTCTTCTCGCGTCGTACGACGTAAAGGGTCCTGCAAGTGCTTCGCGCACTGCGGACTCCGTTATCCCTTTTTGGGAGAGGTCGCGGCTTGACCGTGAAGCGCCCTACGGGGTAATGAGAGGGAAGAGCGCCTAGCTAGCTACGGGGCAGAAGATGAAGGGTGACCCAATCAAGACACCGTACGAAGGCGGCTTTTGTAGCTGCAGCAATATCCGACAGCGTACTCCAGGCTCCGTCGCACGATCGACGTACGAATAACCTCGGAGATCACTCATATTTGTAACACTATCATCATGTAATGTGGGTGAGCGAGCTCCCCGAAGCTATACTAAAATATTTCCTACTAATTATTATAATCACAATTATACTATAACCAAAATCACATAAAAGCCGCCTTCTTCCAACGAATAAAAGTATCTTTGATCGCTCCCCTTCAACCTTCGACTACCTTGTGTGAGCCGGAAAACAGGTGTGAGCTAGCAACTTGGATGGCGACTATATTGGTCGTCTACCTGGGTAGCCACTAGACTGATCTAAGCCAAGTCACAAACCCGCCAAGCGCGGCCATGACACATGTAGTTGTCAATCGAAGGGGGTGGAAGTCAACCGCGTCTGAAGAGAAGAGTGAAGAACCGTTACTATCCCTCCGATACTCTAGACGGAGTGAAGACTAGTGTTTTTTCGCTATGCATTGCGCCTACTGCAGAGCTGGCAAGGAGACTTCAACGATGAAGAGGCACTCGCGCGATCGCCGCATGAACACGGACACAGTCATAATAAAGACTAATAATTGTAATCCGCACAATGAGTCAATGACTACTACTAGTAGTATGACTGTATGTAGATCTGCGTCATCTTTATGTCACCCTCCCGAGTCCGAGCCGATAAGACCTAGCCCCGGCCCCCGAGTCCCCGACCCTGCATTTTTATCGTGAAGGTTGTAAACTAGTTACTTGTACTAGTACAAGTGGGGACGTCCGGACGTAGAGCTACGTGCACGCGTGCTTCCTCAGCTCACAGTCTCAGCGTGATCGTATATCAACCAATCAATCAACGAACCGTCCTACACGAAGGTACGTCTACGGTCTACACTACAGACTCAGTACTAGAAGTCAGTCCGTGCATGTACGTGCGGCCGGGCAGCCTGCATTCCACTGTCAGTCTGTAGATCTACTGGCATACTTGCCATTACATTTTGCGGGTAGGGAGTCGAGTCGGACAGCAAATCCGGTGTACGGTGTAGTGCGGAGAGTGAGAGTGCTGAATGGAAGTGCAACACTTTCGATGAGCCGCCAATTAATTACCCAGCTAGCAGGTACACGTAGGAAAGCGTAAGTGTCCAAATCCGATATCTTGACTTCACGATCGGGCAAACGCTTTACAATAATGACTTGCGACCGAGTAACTCCGACTCTCGTCAGTCTCGAGTCTACTTTTTCGTGGTGACTTGCGGAAACGCCATATATAAGAGAGGTAGATTCTACACCGGAGTCTAGATCTATTCGTTGTCAGCAGTAGTACAGACTACAGACTACAGTACAGTACGGTACCGGATTGTGGAGCGATCAAAAATAGTTTGTGAATCTTTTATCGAAGCGCTCACTGGGCGATATCGCGATGGGGCTATAGCGCTACTTCACCTGTCGATGTCTTGAAGCTACAAACTGTTCACATAAACTTTTGCACTAACATCCGACCATCGCGATATCGCGATCGGAAGAACACATCAGCATTATTTCCTTGTGTCAGTTTTTGGTTTACGTAGCAAGTGCTAGTCGCAGACAGAGCAACGGGAGTTCAGAGGGCGACTTTGAAGGCCGACTTTCGGTCTATTTAGCAGTTTTCCTTGCACAGGAAGTTAGTTGTGCAAAGCACTGGTAGACTGGCAGAATGGCGACAACTCCGGAGGAGCAGAAGGCGCTGATGACCTTGTTTGGCCGCATGGTGAAGGGTAGGTCTGCGGAGTCTGCGGAAGCCGGTGCTCAGCTGAAGACTCGTCCTTCGGATGTTATCATTAGCACGTCTCTGAAGTCGGGCACAACCTGGGTGCAGCAGATCTGCCACCAATTGCGTAGCGGCGGCGACATGGACTTCGTGGATATCAGTGACGTCATACCGTTTCTGGAGATGGCCAAAGACTTGGACATAGAGGTGGATTGCGATCAGAAATTCGAGCCGCGCATGTTCAAGACTCACTTCTGGGAGCCTCACACTCCCAAGGACTGCCGCTACATCATCGTATCGAGGCATCCGTACGACGCAGCGATCTCCTTCTTCCACTTCGTCCAGGGCTGGTATTTCCCGACCGGCGACATCTCGCTGAATACGTTCACGCGCGAGGTGTTCCTGCGGATGGCCGCGCCGCGCAGCGCGTACGATTTCCCGTCGCCCGCCCACCACCAGGCGTCATGGTGGCCCAGACGTCACGACAACAACGTACTCTGGCTGCTCTACGAGGACCTGAAAGAAGACCTGGAGAAGAACGTGCGCAGGATCGCGGCGTTCCTGGACATTACCGATGAGGAGCGCATCCAACTAGCTCTACGGCGATCAACGTTCGACTACATGAAGGAGCATCGGGAGCACTTTGAGGAGCAGACCAACAAGCGGATCATCAACCCCCTCGTTGGGCTGCCCCCGGATGCCGGCAAAGGTGTGGGGAAAGTACGCGTGGGCGGTGGCCAGCGTGCGTTGCTCAACGAGGAGAACAAGGCGGCGCTGGACAAAGTCTGGGCGGAGGCGGCAGAGCCGATTCTCGGTGCCAAGGACTACGACGAGTGGAGAAGCAAGTGGCATGCAGAATGCCAACAGCAGCGTCAGGACGCTGGTTCATCAACTTAATCGGTTAAGCTGTTCAAGCTGGTGTGCAGCTCGAACATAGCTTTAATACTCGGCTCTGAGCATTACAATTGGACGTCCGTGATCCGCATACTCCAGTTGGAGTAAATATGTCTACACATGACGTAGCCCCAGCTGTCTTGAACAGATTTCCTTATATGATTATTGTCAATATGGAGCCATGACACTCTTGCTACACTTCACATTGATCTGTATTCATGGCGTATCCTGGATAATGCGGACTTCCAATGCCTATAAATATTTTTTTTAGAAATTACTTGGAGTTGCATGCAACTCCCTCAAACTAGTGGTATGAGCAGGAAAATTATAATTTTTCTTGCCTTGAGCAACATTGATGTGTTCTGTGGCCAGGTCATGTTGGATAGGGTAGCTGGAATGAGAAGAAAGCAATATCTGTTTTAAAAATACTAGAAAGATGAGTGCTGTTTCAGCTCTGTATCTATCTTGTGCTCAAGGACCTTTCACCAATCTGTCCCCTTGGAAAAATGCGATTTCGCAGCCACACGGAAATCACGGAATCCTCACTTTTGCCCGCGAAATCTGAATTTTTGCGGGTATTTAAAATTAGTAAAGTTTCTACTCAGAAACCAGCAGAAAAGCTGCTTTGCGATCTGTTTGAGCACATTGCTCTTGCCAGTGTAGGTGAGTGCAGATCTCTCCAAGAAAGGCAAGATTCTTCACTTCCATTGAGTTTGTGACGGCAAAAAACGTTATCGTGTGCGCGCATTGATACAGCTAAGCACCACAGCGAGGCCCTGATCACACATGAGTACTAGGTACTTGAACTTGAAGCACACTTGTGCCATGGTCTAGCTGGAGAACCAGTGGTCCTGCAGAGGGTTTCTAGATTCTACTGGACTGGATTGTTGACCTCTGCGTTCAAGTCAAGACAAGGTGTACTGTTTGCATGGAGTTAGCATGTGAAAGGAACGGAAGGACTGCTGAGCATGCTGTGTACTCTCACCGTGTCTACCATCTTACAGTAGAGCGGCGGACCACAATACATGGTCCACAATACATGGTCCCCAACTTGGACCACCCAGCCTGAAATACTAAGAATGCCCCGACCTAGAGTTCACATTGTTGCAAGTTTCGCACGGTGACGTGATTTGACCAGTGGCACTCCAAAAGGTTAAGAATGGTGGCAGTGGTTTTCTTTTTTTTTTGGAATACGGCTTTTGTTATACACATGTACATTGTAATCCAGTGCGCCTTGCTTCTAAGAACTTGGCATAAGAACGTAGTTATGTTGCTGAAAGGATTTGATCGTTCCAGAATGACCCCTTGGAAACGACGTTTTTAAACTGTACGCTGAAGAACGGCCGTCCTTCCTTCTCCAGTCCTTGTTGGCATGCATCGATGATGCTAAGGGTGCCTTTTGTACATGTAGCGAACTGAAATACCAACATATAGTATACATACGTACTTCAAGTAGATCAGGGGCGTAGCAGCCTGTCCGGCCAAAGCCCGACCACTATTTTTTTAACACAATACCAAAAATGCCCGGAATGCAGGATTTTGCACCCTAATTTCAAATTTTTCCCGGGGGAGGGGAGACCCCGCACCCCCACCCCGCACCCCCACCCCGCACCCCCACCCCGCACCCCCACCCCGCACCCCCACCCCGCACCCCACCCCCGCCCAACCAGCTCCAACGGCGGTGCTATGCGCCTGTATATTCACTGTCAATGTCATGCATTGCTAGCTACTCTCATGCATTGCTAGCTACTCTCATGCATTGCTAGCTACTCTCATGCATTGTTAGCTACTCTCATGCATTGCTAGCTACTCTCATGCATTGCTAGCTACTCTCATGCATTGCTAGCTACTCTCATGCATTGCTAGCTACTCTCATGCATTGCTAGCTACTCTCATGCATTGTTAGCTACTCTCATGCATGCACATTTCTCTTTATCTCCGTGGGGAATGATGATTATCGCCATGAGTAGTTTAACGTTGTCATGTGTGTTTTCCACCCTGTGCAGGCCAACCAGCACCACAAGGCGTCCACACTCAGTGCAGTGTCGGCAGCGCACTGTGCGGGCGCGCAGGATGACGGCACGCCATTGCAGCACCCAGCCATTGCAGCCACGCAGGCCGATAGCGGCCAAGACCTGCCCCTGCTGGCCTCTCCTAAGTCCAGGAAGGACAGTGGCAAGTTCAAAAAGGCGGCACTCAAGATGGCCAAAGAAGAGGCCAAGCGCCGACAAAAGGAAGAAGAGAAACGCTTGAAGGAAGAGGAAAAGCGGCTGAAGGAGGAAGAGAAACGCATGAAGGAAGACGAAAGGCGAATGAAGGAGGATGAAAAACGTCAGAGAGAGGAAGACGACAGGCGAATGAAGGAGGATGAAAAACGTCAGAGAGAGGAAGCCAAGAAGCACGAGGAGGAGAGGAAGAGAGAGGAGAGGGAACGACGTAAGGCTGAAGAGAAGGAAGCAAAGGAGCGGGAGCGACAAGAGAAGTTACGCCTTGCTGAGGAGAAGAAGCAAAAGAAGGTGAGTTAAGTTAGGAAAGCTAAAACTTACAAGCTCTGCTTGAACCTCTTGGAAATCATGAAGTCGAATGTCAAGTTAGTCTTGTTTCGAGCAACAATTGCTCAGCCATCACTTGAATTAGCCAGATACTGTACTGCATTTTTTGGATGAAGCATGCATGGGTAAAGATAGAATATACTGTACCTGCCCCTGTGATAGTGACTGCATACCGTAGCCATGGCAGCCTATTCCTTGAGCCACGATCAGATCCGAGGAGTCTTAGTTGTATCACCCAAGCCGAATTCTGCACCCTGATCTTCGGCCTTCTTTATCATGGGTTTTAAGTTCGTTATCATGGGTTTTAAGTTCTTTATCATGGGTTTTAAGTTCTTTATCATGGGTTTTAAGTTCTTTATCATGGGTTTTAAGTTCTTTATCATGGGTTTTAAGTTCTTGATCATGGGTTT
This sequence comes from Sycon ciliatum, assembly GCF_964019385.1. Lineage (NCBI taxonomy): Eukaryota > Metazoa > Porifera > Calcarea > Leucosolenida > Sycettidae > Sycon > Sycon ciliatum. Next base: position 8,170,912 of record NC_088650.1, on the reverse strand, counting down.
TAAGTTCTTTATCATGGGTTTTAAGTTCTTTATCATGGGTTTTAAGTTCTTTATCATGGGTTTTAAGTTCTTTATCATGGGTTTTAAGTTCTTTATCAGCCGATTTGAGTTTAGCATGTACATGCTCAGTATGTATAGCCTTGCTTGCTGTGTGCTCTTGTTGTGAGGAACACATCTTACCTTTTTGCTAGGCTGGCATTTGGTTGTCGCAGAATGTAAAATTCCATTTTCGAAAGTATTGAGCAATTGCTGCTTGGATTACAGCTACACCATAGTGGTGATTAGAGCATGGCTGACCTATAGCGAAGGTGCCGGTACTCGGTCCATGGCCTGGTGGTGACTGTCAACTTTTTCTTCAGACTATTTCCCTTTTCCATCCCTCAAACTTATGAACATTTTATCATCACCTTTGATATCGTAACATTATAAACAAGCGTCCAGGTGACAGCTGCATCTGCAATATTGTTACAAACGGATATCAACTCAGAGTTTCCTGTTCAAAAGCAATGATCAGGAGACTGGAGCTATGCTTTTGTTCCACCGGATTTTTGTTTGTGTTGAGACTCCGGCTGCACGTCGTAGTGCATCGAGCACTTTGAACTGTAGTCAAAGTTGATCTGTCAGCGATATTGCTTAATGTTACTTAGTCCGCGTCATCAATATTGTCGCTTATCTTTCAGCGTCGTCGTCGTCGTCGTTCAAAATAAAATCTTGCAAAGAACGGCGACTGATTTGAACCACTCAGCTAGTTGTGCTGCCCACGCAAAGTCCTATAGAGAAGGCATCCATCACGATCGACTTCCCTTTAGAAAAAGCCAGGCAGCGGAGAGGAAGCTAGATGATCTCGCAAAAGCGAGAGAGTCGATCCCAAGGACAAATATTTGTCACCAGTGCCGAGAGCAGCGACGAGGAGGACCAAAAAAAGTATGAACACTTCCTTGGATGATACATTCCTCACGGCTAGTTGTCATTCTATGCCTTACCTTCCATCATACCAAGTTTATCACCTCAAGTGCACGCGTTGGTGTCCTAAGTCTAAGTTCAAATTGTCGAAAGATAAATGACAATATTGATGACGCGGACCAAGTAGTAATATCTGGTCCTGGTCTTAACTTGCATTGTTGACAGATTCAGAAGAAGAAACCCCCCAGTGCTATGACAAAGAAGGCAAGCTCAGGCTCCACTGCCACGCTCAATTCCATCGAGTCTGACCAGGACAGAGCGCAGCGAGTGATGACGTCGCCAATGTCAGGTATGTGCTATTACACACTGATACATGTATGCACAGCATGCAACCTTGATGACGTCAATGTACATGTGCCCATGATGTCATTGCTGGGGACAACAGGGGACAAGACCCAAAAACAGCGGGTCACGTTTAGTGTGTACTCATTCTCCCTATCGGAATGGCCTGGAGGGTGCCAGGAAACCGATTGATCACCCTCCGGCGTTCTCCGTCTCTGAAGATCTGTCACTTAGTGATGCAATGTACATCTGATCGAGTCATTGTTAAGTGGGATCACTAATTGTAGCAATCCAATAGTTTGCATGTCGCCCAGTAATGAACTACTTGGGTTTCACGCATCTGCCGGAAGAACAGATAGAATTGATTTAATACACCATGCATAGAATTCGTATGAAAAATCAAAAAGGGGCACTGCATCTGTCGACAGCGTCTAGTCACAGTCTCCCTCTTCCGGGCGGTCCGGAACCCAGGGCATTGCCCATAACTGGGAAGTGTTAATAACTCTTTTAAAATCACTTACGTTTGAATGGGAAAGGGCCACAGACCTGCCTTATGTCATCACCGCTTCCACAAAATTGTCAAACGAGTGGTAATATTTCCACTAAAACTCGCCCGCAGGGTGCACGGTAGACCGAGGTTGTGACAATACAATGTGTGTAACGACAACCATTACGATAATTATGTATTTGTTGTGGTGACATCTGCCATCAGTTCGGCATGTCTCTTACCTCCTAGTAGCTGCATCCCTAGTCTGCTTCCATTGTCCTTGTTGTGTATTCTGTTCTCCTTCTTCTAGGGCCAGCATAGTCTTTCACCTGTTCTCATTATTCTCTGAAGTAGTTGTTTGAGATATGGGTGTACCGGCTTTGCTGTAGACCCTCGGTAGCATCGCACACATGGTGCTGGGCAGAGGCGAGGTAGAAGACACCCGTTGGCGGGCATCCACCAGCCCGGGCCGCTGCAAAAACCTACAGATACCTTACCATAGCGTAGAAATAAATGAAGAAGTGAGTCGCAGCTGTGCACTTTGTGTACGGGGTACTGTTCCACCACTGAGTTGTCAGAGGACATGTGCCTGGTCAGGAGGCTATGAGAGCTGTGCCGCTTAGGTTTGTCAGTTGTCACCATGCTATTTGCCTTGGTCTGGAGTTGAACATGAGGCTGCGAGATGTGCGTTGTTTAGGTTTGTCAGTTGTCGACATGTTGTAAACCTTAGACGCCGTTGTATTTAAACAAACGGCGAGGAGACAATAATTTGATAACCGCAATCAATAAGACAAGCTGAATCGACATTTGTGTATACTTTATTCATGCAATGTAAAACGGTGGAGACAATGTGCAATAAAACGTATTGATTGGCTTTTCCGTAGGTGGATCAATAGAGTCACTGAAGAACTCCAGCGTCACATCGCAGGGATCTGATGATCTTAGTCATTCGCGTCCGTCGCCTGCATCCGCACATGCCCGCAGTCCCGACGGGTGGCAGGTCGAGCCACGGTCCTCGTCGTCACACGAGGTCAATATCGACGAGGCGGTGTACGACTGTGCCGAAGCCGGACATCCACGCGATGAACAGTACATGAACACGACGGCCGCAGACAAGGATGAAGATGCCGAGAGCCTAATCTATGAAGCAACGGAGGGGTGCGATGGAGACGCAGCCAAACCAACCCAGTAAGCTGTATTTTACACTCATGCCCAAGTGCGGTTTTGCAAATCAGTACACATGTACTCGTACTGTCGTGGACATGGAAATCCGGTCAAGTGACGCGGGGCCGGCGCCCCTCAGTGCATACAGAACGGTGCATGCAGGGCACATGTTGATCGTATGCGTACTCACGGCTGCATGGCCAGTGCTCTGTATGCATACTCACGGCTGCATGGCCAGCGCTCTGGGCCGCTTGAGCTTCGACCGGATTTTCATGTCCACGACAGTATATGCCTTTGGACCTATTGATAGTAATGACTGGGCTGTTTGACCCGCTGACAGGGTTATTGCACTCCCTTGTATGGAGTCTGGGCCCAGTGGCAGTGACCAATGTCCCATTAATGGCACATTCCCGCCCTGGCCCGGTTCCCATTTTGCATTGCTTTGTTGGTAATCGTGTACAGAAGGTGTACACGTCTTGCACACACATACAAGCACAGCTTTCTGTATACCTAGTACTCAAGTAATGGCTACTTCTGTAGAATTTGTTTCCCTCTGTCAACATGGGAGATTGTCTTTGCTCTTCATCTGCATGCTATGTAATAGGATTTTTCCAGCAGAAGAGCCGCCGACATCTGCGCTGAACACTCCCGGGCGTGGGAACGGCACCAACTTAGCAATCTTCCCAGACTCACCGGAGCGGCAACGGCAGCATACACAGGAAGAGGAGACAGGTGCCCCCTCGGTTGTACACAAGCCACCGCCACCAGCAGTCAAGCCGCGGGTGAAGCGTGCCGTTGCTCCAGCAGTGCCTCCACATCCTAAACAACAAGTGAGAAAGTTAGGGAGAACAATGCAGCGCCACAGTCGTCCATTCACAAATGATAGGCTCCTGTTTGTTGAACTGATCCAATTCGGTAGCATGCACAATGAACGAGCTAGTTTAGTTTCATACTGAAGATGGGCGTTACCGGAGATTTGGTGAAGGTAGAGAGGCTTTCGTAGCAAAGAGACTCGCGGCATGAATTTAGTGTGAGTGTTGAGACTGGATAATGTGCAACTGGTTCCGGTGGAGTGTGTGGATTCGTAGAAAGATGATACTTTGGAGAGATGCAGTGTGGTCTTTCAGCCATTGTTCTGATGATCTGGGATTTCAATTCCTGCACTTTATTCCACCCTGCTATCTATTGCACAAGATGGAGACGCTGCAAAGAAAATATGCATTGTACTGGAGTCGACTCCTTGACGATGAGTCTCACACTTTTAACTCGAGTACTCGCGAAAGTCTCGCTTTTGCTGCACGGATCAGGTGTGCGTCTTATCAGTAGTAGATTGTACTGCTACACTGTATGATATGGGTTGTGACAATGGAGGATCATAGACGGATGAGAATCAGTACTAAATGGCATACAATTGCTAGCCCTCTCTTTTGTTTCTCTCGTTATTATTTAGTTCGCCGTGGTTGGCTACCACCCGACTTCTCATAAATATTGGCAGTCTTACGACGAGCCAGGAGATGTTGAATAAATAAATAAATAAATAATATTTATTTTTATAGAAAAGAAAAGGACATATGGATACGAGTTAAGAGTAACTCTCCATCACTGTAACTGGATACTATATACAGTCAGAAAGTGCAATAACTAGGCACAAAACTGACAGAGTACTGAGACATTCGACGTCCTGACACCTAGCTTCAACACATCTCCGTAGCGCTAACCGACAGCCTTCCAACTTGGAAGGTTCAAGGTTATGAAAAGACCAAAGAGGGGAAGGCAAGCGCAACGAAAACGAGCAAAAGCTACAGTCCCAACGGAACAAAGAATGTCGATTGTTACTGGACGATGACGAGACCAGTACAATATTTGACAAAGCGGTCTAACTACAATTCGAAGCAGCAAAGCAGCACACCACCCAACTTGGGTGGGTCATAAATATCAAAGATAAGTAAAGAAAGGGGAAGCTTTGCGAAAACGAATTGTACAAGCCGAAAGCCAAACTCCTACAGTACTCCTCATGCATGACATTGTGATGGACTAGTTGACTACAAAACAAGTTGTTGGGACTGTAGCTTTTGCTCGTTTTCGTTGCGCTTGCCTTCCCCTCTTTGGTCTTTTCATAACCTTGAACCTTCCAAGTTGGAAGGCTGTCGGTTAGCGCTACGGAGATGTGTTGAAGCTAGGTGTCAGGACGTCGAATGTCTCAGTACTCTGTCAGTTTTGTGCCTAGTTATTGCACTTTCTGACTGTATATAGTATCCAGTTACAGTGATGGAGAGTTACTCTTAACTCGTATCCATATGTCCTTTTCTTTTCTACATTTATCTATGGCTCAACATCCGAGTTTCAAATTTATTTTTATATTTTTATTTTCAAGAAAGGGTTTGCTCCCCACACCGGAGCTCGCGCTATTCCGCCGACTTTACTTGACACTTGACTGACTCATGACTGCCATCCAGAGTACACGAGAAGTCCATCGAACCTTCGACTCGGCAAACCTGCAAGAAAGCACCACTCCTTGCTCAATACACAGTGTTTCGGGGAATTCACCCCTCATCAGTTGAGCTTGAGTAGGCTTAGGAAGATTGTGCCTGAAGAGCACCACTTATATCGTGCTCTCCAGGCACAAACATCACCAGGGATACAAACTCACAGAGACGCTCCGTTTCCAGCGCGACAAGCACCTCGTGAACACCAGATAGCAGCGTGAGTCAGTGTCGCTCCTGGACGGTGAGACAGACGTCGAGGACCCTCGGTCATTCGCAACGCTGTCACCTCCAAACCAACTAGTCGCAAGCCCGCGCTGGGCACAACAGTACGAAGTAGTGGTTGCGACTTCGGCGATGACTTGTAAGAAAGGGTTTGCTCCCCACACCGGAGCTCGCGCTATTCCGCCGACTTTTTTGAGTCAGTGTCGCTCCTGGACGGTGAGACAGACGTCGAGGACCCTCGGTCATTCGCAACGCTCACCGTCCAGGAGTGACACTGACTCACGCTGCTATCTGGTGTTCACGAGGTGTTTGTCGCGCTGGAAACGGAGCGTCTCTGTAAGTTTGTATCCCTGGTGATGTTTGTGCCTGGAGAGCACGATATAAGTGGTGCTCTTCAGGCACAATCTTCCTCAGCCTAGAGAGCACGATATAAGTGGTGCTCTTCAGGCACAATCTTCCTCAGCCTACTCAAGCTCAACTGATGAGGGGTGAATTCCCCGAAACACTGTGTATTGAGCAGGGAGTGGTGCTTTCTTGCAGGTTTGCCGAGTCGAAGGTCCGATGGACTTCTCGTGTGCTCTGGATGGCAGTCGTGAGTCAGTCAAGTGTCAAGTAAAGTCGGCGGAATAGCGCGAGCTCCGGTGTGGGGAGCAAACCCTTTCTTACAAGTCATCGCCGAAGTCGCAACCACTACTTCATTTTTATTTTCATTATATTATAATAAAAAGCGCAGTGTAGAACACCTGTTTGTATCACATCTGCCTGTTGCCCACAGGACCGTGATCGTAGTGCATCGGTGCAGCTCAAGAGCGACCTCTTCTCCATGATGAGCGCCCTGGATGCCGTAGCGGACATGGACCCTCGGCAATTCCGCTTCTCCGCATCGCTGAGCGTCGACCTCGACGGCCAGCTGGCGATGGACCTGGCCCAGCAGGGTGCTAACTCTGGACCGACGGGTTCTGCTGGAGATGCTCCGCTGCCACTGCATGAGGACAGTGAGGGTGCTGGTGAGGTGAGTTGACTGTAGTACAACTGCATTATCGTCAAACCCTTGTGCTGTGTGCCTTTGTGCTGTGTGCCTTTGTGCTGTGTGTCACACCCTTGTGCTTAACAGCCACACTACTGCGTGCAAGGAGAAGTGGTCTTAGCGGACAGGTGGTCATTCATTCAGCATAGGTGGTCGTTCAGCACAGGTTCTGTGTATTGCTGGGCATGGCTTGATGCCTGATATGACCAGTCTCGGAAGACAGGTGGTCTCTGTAAAAAGGTTGGCTCTGATTGCAGTGGTTGCTAAATACAGGTTTTACAATGCGAGTACAGTAGAACCTGTCAAGGCGATCACCTGTCCCAGAAGACCACTGCAATTAGGACCAAGACAGCCACCTTTACACAGATATCATTGTACTTCAAAAAGGTGATGCTTGCATCTTGGACCAATACACCTACCGTATTTTACCGGTTGTAAGTCGACCCCCCTATCTGGAGGTCTCAATTCTGCGTTTTAAAGTTTTCACCCAAAGAAGCACTACTAACCACCTCCTGCTACTAACACATCAACAAATCATGTAAACATTCCTTATTGGAGGATATAACGTCCCAATCCTTGAAAAAGGCCAATAAACTGGCAAAATGTGTAAACATGGTGCACTCGTGCATGCAGTGCAGGTCATTTTTTTTGTAAGATACTGATAGTTCCCGGTTATAAGTCGAATCCCGGTTGTAAGTCGACCCCCACCCTTTCTCCTTCTATTTTAAGTCGTAAAAGGTCAACTTACAACCGGAAAAATACGGTACGTATAGCCAGTTATGTGGCAATATATTGCCTCAGCTTGTCACTGTGTCTTTGCTACAGTATCCGGCGGTCAATAGTCTCCGCATTGGTGCTTTTAGTGCCTCCATTCACTCAGATCCCCTAGTTTCATATTTTACATGTACTAGTACATGTGTACTTGTATACATATACAAAGTACTTCTGCATCTGACCCTAACCTTCCCTACAGCCAGCATACAGAGGTACATGTACAGTCAAATCTGTCGTAAGCGACCGCCCCTTGGTGCAAGAAAAAGCGGTCGCTTACGGCAGATGGTCTCTTACGGCAGATGTATGGTAAATCCGGCATACCAGGTATATGCTTCCATGTACTCAAATCGACGAGAATAATGTGATTTTTAATAATATTAAAAATCACATTATTTTATTGGATATTCAACGACGACCATACCCGTATAGTACGCGTATGCGACACGGCAGTAGATCGACACTGCCTGGACTTGAGACTGAGAGCTACAGCACAGCCTCAGTACAGGCCAGGCGCCAGTCGATCGCACTTGCAAGACAGCGCATTTTCACACTTTGCAGTTGACAGCGCACTGGCAAGTACAGTTTCGCACCTTACTGAACCTGGGTCGCGGTCGCTTACAGCAGATTCGAATGCAGCCACCGTGCATGAAATCGCGGTCGCTGGTCGCGCACAGCAGATGGTCGCTCTGGACAGATCAGTTTGTATGTGAAACCGTCGGTGCACGGGAAATCGGTCGCTAACGGTAGATGGTCGCCTACAGCAGAGGTCGCTAACGGCAGATTTGACTGTACTAGAGTTCTGTGCACTTGTGTCTGTGTGTCGGACAGGAGGATGACCAGCCGCCGCCCGTGCCCGTGAGCAAATTCCGCGACAGCGTTGTCTACGATGTACCGGAGGGGCTGGATGGCCGTGGAGAGCAAGGTGTTGGGTTTATGCCGACATCCGACTCCGGAGGCGACCACAGCCTGGACGACATTAGCGACAGAGCAACTCCCAGGTTTTCACCCAGGTACGATGGGTTATCATTTGCTGCAGTATCTGTTCTGTGCCTTTGCTAAGAACGAGTGGGGGGCATGAGCTATTGTTTTGATGTAGCACAAACCAGCAAAATAACTAGCTCTTCGTCATAGTCCAGCACTTAGTGATTTAACGATGAGCAATTGAAATCTATCCATTTGTATTCTAAGCAGTTTCCTCTGAGACAAAAATGCAATAATACTCATAAAAAGGACACACTTCAGGCTCATTACAAACATCTTGAAAGTTTTTGTCTTCACAAGTATACTTTCAAGCCTTCTCATCAGGTGAAATACAGGCAAGGGAAAAGGAACAGGAACAGTGGATTAAATACAGTAAGAAGGTGGTAAAACAGCGCAAAAAGAAAGAAAGAAAGAAAGAAGATAGCTAAAGTAAACAGCGAAAATTGCAATAATGACACAAAGGTGCAAATGCGAGAAAACTCAATAAGCGCGACATGTAGTGCGACAACAAGAGACAACCACTGGACATACATGTAACTAACGAGGTTTTGACGACCTACCTAACAGCCTAAGTGTGAATTTGATTTGTTTCTGCTTGCAAAGGTTGGGTTTCCTTGTGTGGATGTATACAGCTTCCAAAACATTCAGCAATCTAGCACTGCGTACACGTGACACAATCGAAAAACATGATGATTGTTTTTCGATTGTGTCACGTGTACGCAGTGCTAGATTGCTGAATGTTTTGGAAGCTGTATACATCCACACAAGGAAACCCAACCTTTGCAAGCAGAAACAAATCAAATTCACACTTAGGCTGTTAGGTAGGTCGTCAAAACCTCGTTAGTTACATGTATGTCCAGTGGTTGTCTCTTGTTGTCGCACTACATGTCGCGCTTATTGAGTTTTCTCGCATTTGCACCTTTGTGTCATTATTGCAATTTTCGCTGTTTACTTTAGCTATCTTCTTTCTTTCTTTCTTTCTTTTTGCGCTGTTTTACCACCTTCTTACTGTATTTAATCCACTGTTCCTGTTCCTTTTCCCTTGCCTGTATTTCACCTGATGAGAAGGCTTGAAAGTATACTTGTGAAGACAAAAACTTTCAAGATGTTTGTAATGAGCCTGAAGTGTGTCCTTTTTATGAGTATTATTGTATTCTAAGGCTTCTATTTGTCACCCTTTGTGACTGTATCCATTTTGATACGAAAGGACTGGATGCAAGTTCGTCATCTACTGTATATTGAATCTTCCCACAAAAGCTGTCATCTCGGAGTTATACCTCCCTACAACTAGCTTGTGTTTTCTTTTAACAACTGGTATGTCCTGATTCTTTGTAGGGTGTCTCCCATCGCCGATGATGAGAATCTCTACGATGAGGTGGCACGGAGTCGGTCACCCTCTCCAGTTCACAGCAATCATCCAGGGGATCTACCAAGCAAGGTACGGACGGACGCCGCTGTGAGCCTTAGCTGCAGCTAAGATTCTTGGACCTAGCCTCACTCAATGAATGATTGGCTGTTTGATCATCAGCGTGAGAGCCATGCTCCTCGAAAACAACCAGGAAAAGATCATATACGTCCTAGTAGAATGGGGAGGGCACTGGAATGTCCCCGAAACAATGTGTTTGGACTGCAGCCAACGGTTTGTCGCCATGCACACAGCTGGCTTGATCTGGTGTGCGACCCATTTTTTGATCAGCGCAAGCGGTTGGGTGCAGTTAGCAACCACTGTATTATACCCATTGACTTTGGTATGAACCCGGTATGAATGGGGAAATATTTCAAACTAATGATAACCTCTTACTGCTTCCCGTAGGATACACCTGCTACCAGCACGCCAGCAGGAAACGGATTGCTCTCGTGAGTAACTGATGTCAGATGTCCTCTGGAGATGTATACATGCATGCATTTGAATAGACCGGTGGTGTGCTGTTCCAGAGTCACTCTGTCACCAGTATGTACTTGCCATGGTGAATGCTGTGACATATTTATAGTAATGCTGTGACGTGCTGATTTGGTTGATCCCCCCCCCCCCCCCTCTCTCTCTCTCTCTCTCTCTCTCTCTCCCTCTCTCTCTCTCTCACACACTCTCTCTCTCCCTCACTCTCTCTCTCTCTCTCTCTCTCTCTCTCTCTCTCTCTCTCTTTCTGTCTCTTTCTCTCTCTTTCTCTCTCTCTCTCTCTCTCTCTGTCTCTCTCCCTCTCTCTCCCTCTCTCTCCCTCTCTCTCCCTCTCTCTCTCTCTCTCTCTCTCTCTCTCTCTCTCTCTCTCTCTCTCTCTCTCTCTCTCTCTCTCTCTCTCTCTCTCTCTCTCTCTCTCTCTCTCTCCCCTCCCTCCCTCCCTCACTCACTCTCTCTCTCTCTCCCTCTCTCTCTCTCTCTCTCTCTCTCTCTCTCTCTCTCTCTCTCTCTCTCTCTCTCTCTCTCTCTCTCTCTCTCCCTCCCTCACTCACTCTCTCTCCTCCCTCTCTCTCTCTCTTTCGCTCCCCTTTACACCCACCACAACCACCACCACATGTGCAACAGCGCATGCATGTCACAGTGCTGATCAAGAACATTTGACAACATTATGTGTGCTTTTAGCAAGCTGAAATAAATATTACAAGAACCAGCAGAATATATTGTAAAAGGAAAGAAATATTTTCTGTTCAGTTGCTCCAGTAACATCATGCGCTACACAGCTTTTCCAGCACTTTAGCAGCACAGAGTGTTGGAAAGATTAGAAAATCAGAACCGTGACCAGCTTGCATTGTACATGAGTGACTGTGGGCCATATATGTTTTTTTTTCTTTTTTTTCCGCCTTGCTAAGGCCTGCACCAGCGGCAACACTTGCACCAGCAGCAGTAGGGCCTCATGGCCGACCACTCTCAACAATAGCGGAAGAAGCGGCGATCGAAGCAGCGCAGATGCAAGCCGCAGCCGAACTGGAAAAGCTACAGAAGCGGCAAGCTCCTTCGGCACATGCAGGAAAGGAACCGAAAGACGCGAATGCAGCAAGTAAGAAGGAGAGACGGATCAGCTTCTTCCGCCGTCACCGCAGCAAGGAATCAGCCGAAGTGAAGAAACCACCTCCTAAGCCAGTTGACGCACTGAAAGCGAAAAAGAAGAACAAAGAGGACAAGGGGGCACACCGTCTTGCAAAGAAATTGGCTGATGAACGGTCCAAGCTGATTGCCATGCAGAAGAAAATGTTCGGGGTAAGCTATTTGCATCGCGTTCCATGCACTTGAAGTATCAACAGATCTATGCAATGTACATGGATTTGCTGCTTTGCGTGAGATAAATAACTTTCACTTTGCCCTCATGAATAGCCAGCAAAGCCAGCAAACGAAGAGAATTTGAGTGTGATCCTTTTTGAGGAACAAAAGTTCTAGTATGAAGATCCCTGGTCGTGTGTACAGCTGAGGATAGTCCGTGGGGTCGTTATCATGTGTGTGTGGGGGGGGGGGGGGGGGCTGGGGGATAAGGAGTTGACCACACCTGGCAGTCCTTCAATATTAGAACTGTGAGAGTTGCCTGCATCATGCTTCAACGGTCGTCAAACAGAGCTCTATTGCTGATGGAGCGTTGACGGGCCCTATAGCAATCATTCAGACTTTTAGATTGTTGATTCCCATTATGGAGACTTGTGCACAGTTCCGAGGAGTTTTGAGCATTAATGTGCGGCCATCGTGGAAGCCCGTATAGGGCATTCACGATTCACGATGCCTTTGTTTGTGTTTCTCTCACTACAGCTTAGTGGTAATGAGGAAGTGCTGGTAGTGGCCACAGCTGAACACACATGCATGGTCGGTCCGGAGCACTTCCTAATCTACGAATCCGGAGAGCAGTTTGACGTGCTCTTTATTGACAGCACACGGGAGCGAGAGCTACCCGAGGAGTCCTGGCTCGTGCGAAGGAAAGTCGATGGAACCTGTAAGTCAGCGGGAAATTCTAAATAAATCCGTTAACCCTTTGTGACCCCATCGATCGCTATCAATCGATTGTTATACAGTGGCATTAAACAAATTATATCTCTGGTGTTCCTTCACCGATTTTCATAAACAAAGCATCTACGTTTCGAGAGGATTCTTGGCTATCATGTCGACGTTATTTGAAGTCTCTAGGAGGTACGATGGCGCGCCGTGGGGGGGGGGGGGTGCAACTCACAGCATATGCTACTTTGATTGAGTGTTTACTAAACTGAGTATGGCTATTTCTATAACTGGGTTTCTGTTTCTGCTTTTCTTTGTCTGTACATACTTCGTCCCGCCAGATGGCTATGTGGAGGAGATCAATATGGTTGTGGTATGTGATGAGCAGCTAGCCTAGCCGCATGCAGTCGTGAATCTTACACACAATAGCTAGACGCCTGTTTCATACAGAGCTGCCTTAGAGCATGCAGCTGTCAAATCCTTGCCATGGGCGTATGCCAGCCTGTAACTTACTGCTGGCTTGTACTGTACTACAGTTCTGGCTAAAGAAATCCAACCTCATGGTTAAAGTGACCCCTTGTGTGTGCGTGTGCGTGTGCGTTCGTGCGTGCATGTGTATGTTTGTGTGTGTTTGGGCATACTGCAGCCGGTCATGGCATTTGACGAGCACAGCGAAGACGAGGGGTGAGTGATGCTGTGTTTACTGGTGTCAGCAAGCATTGTGTTATCCTTGGGCATTGGGCAGCTGTGATTTGAATCCCCAGCCCCTTGTAGCCCTTACCCACCACATGCACAAAGTACAGGCATACCTGCAGTCCTCTCTGGTGTTAAGGAAAGCAGCGCTGAAGAATGAACAAGACTAGGATTTCACAAAGCACAGCATACCGATATGTACATGGTGACTCGACTGTGTGTAGACAATAGTACATGAAAAAAGAGTGACAGAGGATATGATACCGATAATTGCTCTTCAGCGCTCAGCAGTACATGTGCTGTGTGTACTGAAATTGTTGGCAAGAGATGTTTTGCAGTCCGCCCCTAGTTGTGACGATGCCGTTCACGTTCCATCTGCTCACGTCGCTGGCCGTGCAATTGTGTGCACCTGCAGATTCACGGAGGTCGGGATTGACATCGGTGGCCTCGAGCCGACCAAAGTGAAAACGGTGGAGCTGGTCGAGAGCGACGGCGACGGTGACAAGCGCAAGCGTGGTCATGTGTACGACGAGGTGCGCCGCAGCATGCTCCTCGCCGACCGCGGTGATGACAATGGCAGTCCAACACAGCCCTGGCACCAGCCGCAGGTGAATCCAAACGCGATCCCGCCGCCCGATGTTCGTCCGCCCATCATTCCCGCCAAGAACTTCTAGTGCTGCCTACGTAGTCACAAATCCATCACAACATGTTGATAAGGGTAATAATAATAATGTAATATATTATCCCCTGCATGCCACACACACACACACACACACGCGCGCGCGCACGCGTGCGCACACACACACACACACGTGCTCATTCTTGCTTCTTACTTGTCACATAGGACTAGACAGAGCCATCGCAAAACAAATTATTTAGGAGTTTATGAGCTATATAGGAATATATCTAGGAAGACGTACAGTGCCAGGAAACGCCATAGGAAATAAGCTATTGTAGGAATAGCGAGCTTCTTTTCAGGCAATAGAACCGCCTGAGACACAGTGCACCAGGAAGGCAAGTTATGAGCTTTTTTTTCTTTTTTAAGAATAGCAGCATGCGTGGTCTTGAGATATCTTTCGTCGGTCGTCCCATCTTCTGCAGACGGTCTTCTTTTAATGACAACTAGCACATGAAAATGATACATCCCATCTCCCCTTCCCAACAGTACTGCCCATGCTCATGAAACGCATGATCTTTGTATAGAACGCACACGCCGCATTGCTCTCCTTTCTCAACTGCTCTGCAGTCCTTATTGCCTATGAATCCACGGTACATCCCTGTGACTCAGTGTGCTACTAACATTACCTGAATTAGTGTTAAGAACACCTCACATGATGCATCTTGTATCTCTGTATAAATGCTGCGCAAACTCCGAGTCACTTCCCAAAGCTACTCGCAGTGGTGTACAGTACCATATGAATGGATTTGACGGTAGAACTGCAGCAAGTTCCCGGTACATCATATGACCGGCCGAATACGGTGTAGATCTACAGTTAACAAGTAGAGTAGATGATAAGCAGGAAGTACAGTCGTCCCTCTCTAATCCGGCACCTTTTGCAACGGCATTTTCTGCCGGATAAACAAGGGTGCTGGATTATCAAATCCTGCCCTCCAACCCGGCTCACCTAGTAACGTACATGTTTGTGTCGTACGTCAAAATGTAGGGATTTTCTGTGTCAATCCAAGTACTTTGTCGCAAGTTTGTGGAATGCATGTCTGTAACATGCCATGTCTATAAATAACATACACTTGGGAATATCCTATGTACTGGCATAGGATATTGGCACCGGTACGGTATGCGATGTACAACTGCTGGATTAGAAAATCAAATTATGTACAGTTTGAGTGATTTGTTGCAGAAAATCGCTGCCGGAGGCGGAATTCAAGTGCCGGATTAAAGCGTAGAAAATGGACTGAAAAAATCCGTTTTGCCAGAAAGTGTGCTGGTTTGCAAGGGTGCTGGATAAACAAGTGCCGGATTAGAGAGGGACGACTGTAACTAGTTCACAACTGTGTCAGTGTTGAGCAGCGTTGTACAAAGCCTGATCGATCATGATTATGTCACTGATCTGGATAAGTCGACTACTGTACTAGCACTCTTCGGTACTTGCACACAAGTTTGCAATGCCAATGGACTGTGACTGCAAAGGGGGGGGGGGGGGTAATCTAGAGTTTTTCATGCCTATTACTGTTTAGGCCAATCATCAATGTCTTACGGACTACAGTGGTCCTTTTATAATTTGTATACTCCGGCACCATTTGTGCTACAGAAATTCTGCTGGATTAGGGAGGGTGGTGCTGCATGCCTTTACTGCTGCGGTGCATGAAGACTACTGAGGACTTTGGGCTACTGCATGATTCTTGTGCTGGTTCGTACTTTTTCTTTCTTTCTTTTTTTGTACTACAGGCACGAGCAAGAGTACATAAACTCTTGGTACGAGTCGAATGAAAAAATATGCCAAAGTTGGTGCATTCTTCAAAATGCCAGTGTATACAATTTTTTTAAACCAGAAAAATAATAATTATTATGTAGCGCAAAATAAAGCGAAGGAAAATAATAACCGGTCAAGCGCTAAATACAAACAGAAGCTGGTTCATACGCATGTAAATTATAATCATTGACAGCTACGGGGACGACTCCCCACTGTCCCCAGCAGCAGGGAGTACGAGCGCTCGTCACTGAGTACAATATTACTCTGAAGTATTTTAAAACATTATCATTCACGGTCTGACTCGGAGATCGAGAAGGGGTTTGTTCACAAAGCCAATTGCGGGCAAGTCCATAAACAGTTTATGCACTCAAGAGTCTTTTGGTCACGGAAACCATAATACACGTCATGTGCATGTACACCCTTCAAAGCGGTGAACCCCGGCCTTGATAGGCCACAAGCCTCTGGGTCATCCTAATAAAGATATTATTGTTATTATTATTATTATTATTATTACAGTCAGTATCGCCTATAAGCCGGTTGGCGGCTATAGTAATATGTGACCGACTACAGTGATCAATTTCTCAAATTCATTTTCATCTGCCATAACTGTACACACAGTTATCGCGTATAGTAATAATCGTCTTTATCACTCCCTTAGTATTGACTTCCATAGATTTTTGCCATACCTAAGCAGTCAAGTATTCCTGCATATTTCACTCCTTTAGGGCTATATTGACCGCTTATATTAATTTTGACTCCTTTTTAGCGATTGAACACAGGCTTTGGCTAGTCGTGATAAATCTAATATTGACTTCGTACTTGGTCAGTATAGGAAATAAAAGACTACGGCTTCGCCTCGGTCTTTTACTCGGCTTTTATTTCCTATATTGACCTCGTACTCGGTCAATATTAGATACATATCGCCTAGCTCATGATAGTGATCAAATTCATAATTATTTCGAAAGACCTTTATTACATTGATTATTTTTGCATCAGTTATAGTGATTGATGTAAAATCAAGTGGTGTCAGAGGAGAACAGGGTGTTTCCCACTGTTACTTCTTCGTGAAGAACTTACTTGTCCAGTGTTGTTTGGTGAGTTCTGCTTGTATAAGTTGCCAAATACCGGTATGCCTCCCGGATGATCGTGAGGAATTGCTGATCACGGTTGTGTGTCAGGAGCTGTAGCCAGCTATGCCGAGTGCGTATGTGCACGGCCCCCCTGGCCTGAGTCATTTTGCATTTGACACCCCACTGCACTCGCATACATAATCATTGCATGCAGAATAGACCGGTTTTTAATTAGGAGCATTTTGCCAGTTCACGTTACAGCCTGCAACACCAAAATGTGAAGGTGCACGTGCACGTGTTCTCATTTTTTGAAAAACAAGTCCTGCCGAAATCCCTGATTCAAACACTGCTACAAACATTTAATTGTAGAGACTCGATCGACTGGCACAAGTTGTTGTGCAAGCGGATTTTTCTCTGTTCTTCAGTAGGAGGATGCAAAAGGCCAACTGAAGCAAATCGTGGTGTCACTAACCTGTAAAAGAGAGCTCGATCCTTCAAAGTGAGATCGTTTCCAGTACTGCTACAGGATATTCTGTAAATCTTTGCTTCTGTCACATTTCTAAACAAATTGTACTAGATTCTCCGATTTCTACGACGGCAGAAATGGATCCAGCCCAAGTAGAAAAGGAGCTGGCAGCCTTTGCGGCGTTTCAAGACCGAAACTCACGCTGCAACTCCGATAATGGTCTGGAAGCAGCTGTGAAGATGAAGGTGGAGGGAAGCGATGTTTTCATTTCCACCACTGCCAAGGCAGGCACAACATGGATGCAGCAGATCTGCCATCAGCTTAGGAGCGGCGGTGATATGGATTTCGAGGAGATTTGTGACGTAGTACCGTTTCTGGAGACTGCTATGGACACAGGAATTAGTCTGGATGGCGAGCAGAGATTCCAGCCCCGTGTGTTCAAAACGCACTTTTGGGAACCCCTCACGCCGAAGGGCGCACGCTACATCGTCGTCGTTCGCCATCCGTACGATGTTGCCGTTTCCTTCTTCAAATTCCTGGAAGGCTGGATATTCGAGGCTGGAGAAATCTCTCTGGAGACATTCTCAAACGAGCTGTTCCTGAAGAGAGGAGCACCTGAAGGAATAGGAAATGCCGGATCTTTTCATCACATGGCATCGTGGTGGCCTCGCCATGCCGATCCCGATGTTCTGTGGGTGTTCTTTGAGGACATGAAAGAAGACTTGCAGGCGCAAGTGGAGCGCGTGGCTGCCTTCATGGACATCACCGACCCAGCCGTCATTGCGCAGGCCGTTCACAAGTCAACGTTTGCGTTCATGAAAGAGCACCAGGGACACTACGATGAGAATCGCTTGAAGCGCTCGCGCAATCTGGAGATGGGACTGAAGCCAGAAGCCGGTGCTGGTCAGGGCAAAGTGCGTGTTGGTGGGGGGCAACAGCATTTGCTGAGCGACCGCACCAAAGCAGCTATTGACGAAAAGTGGCGAGACATCTGCCAGCCTGTCATGGGCGCTGCTTCTTATACCGAGTGGAGAGCTGCATGGAAATCAGAACAAGGTTCAAAATAGATATTGTTTTAGGACCGAGAGATCAACTTATTTTGAATATTATTTGAAGAACATTCTATTTTTGTACCACAAGGTGCGAAATATCTGCTTCTTGTTTCTTAATTTTTTGTATAGGATTTTGTCATTTTGACCATAGCACTGCTGTTTACGCATTTAACTTATCCTTTTGTAGTCACCTGCTGAGCCGGTATTTAGGTTTTTAATTTCGTTTTACATGCTTTGTCTGTAGAAGTTCGCCTGGCTCGTGACAATGGTGCTTGTCTGTGTAGTATGTGTCAGCTTTACTTTGGATGTTTGGTCTTCCCATATGTGCTTCTTGCTTTTGAAGGTTTCTCCGAATAGTTATGCCCCCTTTCTAGGATGTCTTGTTTCATATTGTGTAGTTGTCTTTGATAAGGGGCCGTCCGTAATTATCGATCTTTTTCACGAAGAGAAAAATTTCCGTTTATGGGTATAATGTGGGTTGAAAGTTTCGTTTTGAAAAATATCGATAGCTGAAACATCATAAATCTAGTCTAGCTGTCAAGTCAATATATTTTTCGTTCAAGGGGGTGGATGTGGGGAGGGTCATAAGTAAACTTTTTCGTTCCGTGAAAATTATCGTTATTGCCGGATGGCCCCTTATTCATTGCAAATTTGCATTACATATACCGCGGAAAGAAGAGAAACTTTCATATGCCGTTAACGGCTCACGTGGACAAGGTGTACATACATTGCAATGTGCTTCAGCAAATGCGGAAAGACAAAACTCCTATTGCAGTGTGTAAGACATTTTGTTTGTGATCATCATCATCATGGCTTTGTGTACCAAGTGTGCGGATCACTTTCAAGCTGTGTGAACTACTATTAGTAGTTTTTTTCCTCTTTTTTTTTACGAGTACAAATTTATGTGAACTACTAGTACAGTCATGTACACGTATGGCCCTATGCATGGGGGTAGCCACCAGCTTATGCGTAAACGTGGGAAGCTGCATGAAGAACCAGCACAGAAGGAACCGTCATGAATTATAACACTGCTACCATGGCTACAGTGCATTTCAAAACTATAGACGCGTAGGGTTTTTGAAATATTTCAAATTTGGCTGGAACTTTTTGAGAATAGTTTTCGGAATATTGCTCAGGATCGCTCCACAATTACTCTCATTATAGTTTCTAAAGGATTGGATAACAGACGCCCAATTTGGAAAAATTTATGCACAAAGTGATCACAGATTTTATGTGGTATAGATGCTGGCATAACGGTTTTTGCCTAGGTACGCGTCTATGGGGCTGTTAAGTGATGACGTCACAGTTCCTTCGATACGCATAGCAACGATCCCACTGGGGACAAACAAAAGTAGCGTCGTCGCCACGGTGCACCGTCAGTGGCAACATAGGAATCGTGTACATTTCTTCGTTTCTTCTTTGCTGTTTTCAGTGAATGTTTTCAGTTCTCTTTCTCCTTGATCTCGACGGTGTTGTCCTGCTCATTACCTTACTGAGACGTCTCTTGTGACTGTAGCCAGTGTCACGGAGGATGTTATTGGCGTGACGAGGTAGATCGCCGAGATCGAGCGTGAAAAACGCTCTGCGTTCCTGTAGAATGTCTTCTGGGATGGCGTATCCATGGTCAACAAAGCCAAGGTGCAAGACAGCATAAGAGATCGTGTAAACGATGTGAACTCCAAAGGGTAAGCTCCTGAACAAGTGGAAAGATATGTGTATTTACAAACTCTCTCTTCATCCATCGATTGCCGCTATGCATTGCATTTTGTCTTCACAGATAATCTGGACCAATAAATTATATTGTGACTGGAGAGTGCAATCGTGCTTGGGACACATCCCAATGTCATCACATGGCTGTGGTGACTAGTGTATACCTGGGAGAGTTTTTCCTCAACTGAGACGGAGTGTAGGTGGATGGATTATGAGAAATGCGAAGATGTGGAGTAAGTTGTGTCGAAGAAATGTTTAATAAAGTATAATTTACTTTACACTCAAACATACACTGTACATGTACATGTAACATCATGATAATGATTCCATCTTCATATCTCCTCAACAGGTACGCCATACGCACCGAATACATGGTGTGTGTGCACGCGCGCGCGCGCGCGTACATGCACACACTCTCATGTGTGGCCGAGTTGGCCGGATGAACAGACCACGCATTTGCACGAGGTGTCCGTCATGTCATTGGAATGCTGTACTTTATGACTTTATTCCAAAATAGTATGTCTTGCCCCTGTCAAATGGAGTTTGTGTCTATGCTCAGCGGGTATCGGGTCACGACGCCACACTGCAGTCAGCGCTGGAATTAAAATAGCACTTCATGGATTACCGTATATTCTCTATTATAAGCACAGGTTTCCATTACTAGCACAGTCTCTAATACTAGCACACTGTGAGCACCTTTTGAAATATTATAAGCACAGTCTCTATTATTAGCACGGTCTTGGTGGAAATCAATGCTGCATGCATCTAGCATGTATTTCTTCTTGCTCTGTATGGATGTATTGGTTGAAAAAATATAAGCACGGTCTCCAATATAAGCACGGGGTAGAGGGGTGTTGAAAAATATAAGCACGGCGCTTATAATAGAGAATATACGGTATTTTAACTAATTTCCTTTGCGTTTACATGTACTTTGTTGAGCCCGTGGTTTCATTTCTGTGTTCTGCTATGATTGGCCTCTGGAAATAATCGGAGTGGATGTCATTTTTGTCATAATGTGTGTGCCTTGTGCAACAGGTTCAAGGCTAGATGCACTTCACATTCGGCGTGCGATCTCGGCGTCTGGGACCTGATAACGTCTTGGTTGGATGGGTAATCAAGGATGATACTACTCGGCACACCAATGTACATGTCAATGTATTTTTTACTTTTTCAGAGCTGCACTATTTACGGACGAATGTGTCTGTTAGAGAGGAAATAAATAGTATTCACAAACAAGTCCCACTTATTGTTTCTGTTCGTAAAAGGAAATTGCAATTTTTTGGTCATATTGTTCGTTCCGGCTGTTTGTCATTGACTGTTCTTCAGGGTTGTGTTGCTGGAGGTCGTGGCCGAGGCAGGCCCAGAATATCATGGCTTGATAATATTATTTCATGGACTGCACTTGTCGTGCAGTTCCTGCTCGCTGCTGCACACGATCGATTTTTATGGCGCTCGCTTGTTCATACTTGCTCTGTGACGCCCCGACGGCCTTAGGGCTTGTGATGATGACTGTTTTAGTATTTAGTATTTACGTCTTGATGCTTACTTCGGTGCTAGCGTGTTTCCCCCCGGATTATTTCTATCATCATGCGTGTTCTTGGGCTGAGCGAGCATATGCACGAGTGTGCAGCTATAACCCCGTGTATCTTTGGTTACACTTTGTTCTGCAATGCATGTACCTTGTAACAATATGTGCTTGCACTGCTTTGTGTGGCCTGCGTATTTCAGGACTATTCAGTGCATTAGACCCAGGTTGGTTTGGTTGATCTCTTGTTGCGTCGCTCTGTGTTTTGTATTCATCAATTTCTGGGCTTGAGAATTGAGCTGGTGTGTGGTTCCCAATATCAAAACATCATGCTGGTGCTCTGTGTTTCGATTATCGACTGTCCGAGCAGTCACGATTCATTACCAGAACGGTCAATACTGTAGTCTCTCGACGTGTTTGTCTTTTTGTGTTTTCGCCGGGGGAATTAGCAGTGACGTTGCACATAGAACGGCAGTGTTGCATCACTGGACGACCCTGCCTCTGCATCTGATTTCATGTCCCCAGGATCTGGTGCAGATACACCAGACAGTCACTTCCTGTAAACACACAAACAGCAAAAGAAGAGATCCTGCAAATCAGGAAAACCATTGTGGAAAATATCGAGTAGATCATACACCATTCAATAATCTGGAGTAATTACAGTGAGACAAACACTTCAGTGCTCTCTCTCTCTCTCTCTCCATCCTTCCAAAATACCCTGTAACAATTCCCTAGAATTATTTTATTTTATATTCTCAGGACATCATTCTGAACATAATAACTTCTTCCATGGGTCTTCAATCACCACGGAGGGCGAGAATATAATCTAAGTCATGCAGTTTACGGGAGGTGCGAGCTGTCATGGATATAGAGGCTGATATTATTGTGCCAGCGTGAGGGCAGAGACAGAAAGAAGACAGTGATTTCTTGAACAACTCACCTACATATAATCGAATCCACAGGGAGCGCTCGTACTTTGATCCATCAGGACGCGAAGAATCTTCAAAGCACTCTCAAACACGGAGTTTTACAGTGGGCAGCCAATTTCACAGCCATTACGAAGGCCCTCGACGACTACAGGAGATTTGTAGAGGAAAGAACAAGGAGTAAAGAGTGACAACAATCGCTTGAAGAAAAAGCAAAGAAAAACTGCTCACCTACATAATATGTAGGTGTATTATAATCGAATCCACAGGGAGCGCTCGTACTTTGATCCATCAGGACGCGAAGAATCTTCAAAGCACTCTCAAACACGGAGTTTTACAGTGGGCAGCCAATTTCACAGCCATTATGAAGGCCCTCGACGACTACAGGAGATTTGTAGAGGAAAGAACAAGGAGTAAAGAGTGACAACAATCGCTTGAAGAAAAAGCAAAGAAAAACTGCTCTCTCTCTCTCTCCAGTCATTTAGATGCTGTTGCCTTTGACAACTGGTTCCATCCAGACAAGAGTACATGGTTTTCATGTACTCTTGTCAGTCTTGATCCAGAGGACGCGACTTTTGTTTGTCCCCATGGCCCAGTGCTCTCCGTTGCTATGCGTATCGAAGGGGCCGTGACGTCACACTTAATAGCAAAAATGGACTGTAGAGACTCGATCGACTGGCACGTACTACAAGTTCAACAACTACAAGCACCGTAAACATGTTTTTCGATTTTGACAGCATGCATGTTACAAGGCGAGGACGCGTAGTGCAGTGCTCCTGACTACAACCATAACCGGTTGGCAGAGTCCCGGTCGCCTTGTATTGTAACATGCTGTCAACATGCTGTCAAAATCGAAAAACAAGCAAGGCTTCTGTATACTATAAGCACCGTAAAGTACCGCCAGAGCGGCCCCGCGCCGCGGCCCGTCTCGCGAGCGCCCCACCTTGATTTTACAGCCAGGGAAAGGAAAATCGTATGGCAGAGTGTAACGAAGTGTGTACGATGTGAGAACCTTAGTAAGGGCACACTTGGCAGGTTTTTTGTGTGGAACTAACTAATTACTTACTTGTGTCCGCTCGAAGGTACGGATTGACTGCAAAATGTGGAATATGTGTACACGGTTCGCGTCGTATGACCTACAGACAGCAGACCACCTCCACAATACGACCACGAAAGGACGAGATCGGGTGCCAATGGTGGGGCGCTCTGGCGGTACTTTACGCGTAATAGTTGTTGTGCAAGCGGATTTTTTCTCTGTTCTTCAGTAGGAGGATGCAAAAGGCCAACTGAAGCAAATCGTGGTGTCACTAACCTGTAAAAGAGAGCTCGATCGTTCAAAGTGAGATCGTCTCCAGTACTGCTACAGGATATTCTGTAAAGCTTTGCTCCTGTCACTATTTCTATATAGATTCTCCGATTTCTACGACAGCCGCTGAGAAATGGATCCAGCCCAAGTAGAAAAGGAGCTGGCAGCCTTTGCGGCGTTTCAAGACCGAAACTCACGCTGCAACTCCGATAATGGTCTGGAAGCAGCTGTGAAGATGAAGGTGGAGGGAAGCGATGTTTTCATTTCCACCACTGCCAAGGCAGGCACAACATGGATGCAGCAGATCTGCCATCAGCTTAGGAGCGGCGGTGATATGGATTTCGAGGAGATTTGTGACGTAGTACCGTTTCTGGAGACTGCTATGGACACAGGAATTAGTCTGGATGGCGAGCAGAGATTCCAGCCCCGTGTGTTCAAAACGCACTTTTGGGAACCCCTCACGCCGAAGGGCGCACGCTACATCGTCGTCGTTCGCCATCCGTACGATGTTGCCGTTTCCTACTTCAAATTCCTGGAAGGCTGGATATTCGAGGCTGGAGAAATCTCTCTGGAGACATTCTCAAACGAGCTGTTCCTGAAGAGAGGAGCACCTGAAGGAATAGGAAATGCCGGATCTTTTCATCACATGGCATCGTGGTGGCCTCGCCATGCCGATCCCGATGTTCTGTGGGTGTTCTTTGAGGACATGAAAGAAGACTTGCAGGCGCAAGTGGAGCGCGTGGCTGCCTTCATGGACATCACCGACCCAGCCGTCATTGCGCAGGCCGTTCACAAGTCAACGTTTGCGTTCATGAAAGAGCACCAGGGGCGCTACGATTCGAATCGCTTGAAGCGCTTGCGCAATCTGGAGATGGGACTGAAACCAGAAGCCGGTGCTGGTCAGGGCAAAGTGCGTGTTGGTGGGGGGCAAGAGCATTTGCTGAGCGACCGCACCAAAGCAGCTATTGACGAAAAGTGGCGAGACATCTGCCAGCCAGTCATGGGCGCTGCTTCTTATACGGAGTGGAGAGCTGCATGGAAATCAGAACAAGGTTCAAAATAAATATTGTTTTAGGACCGAGAGATCAACTTATTTTGAATATTATTTGAAGAACATTCTATTTTGCGTACCACAAGGTGCGAAATATCTGCTTCTTGTTTCTTCATTTTTTTGTATAGGATTTTGTCATTTTGACCATAGCACTGCTGACTTGGAGGTTTTGAGTCAGCCCCTTTCCACACAACAATTGGCACTCCACGGGAGACTCACTTTCCCCTGTGTTATTTGTAGTCTATCTAGACGCAGCACTGCGCGATGTCCTCGCCGCAGCCCCACCTCGCTGTCCTGCAGATAGCACTCTACCAGTCGACATCATCTACGCGGACGACACCGATTTTGTCAGTACCTCATCTGCTTGGCTAGCACAGCTTGAACCTCTTACCGCAACAGTTCTCAAGCAATGGAATCTCCATGTCAACGCAGAGAAGACCAAACACACAAAACTCACCCGGCAGCAGGATCGAGTCTCGGAAGAATGGAGAATGACGCAAAAGTTAGGTTCCCTGATTGGTGACGACGAAGACATCACCAGGCGAAAGCAGCTCGCTACAGCATCCTACAGAGCAATGTACAGTCTTTGGAAACGGAGGACATTAGTGCGTGAAGAATTGAGACTGAGGCTGTACAACGCATTCGTGATTCCAATCTTACTGTACAACAGCGGCACCTGGGCACCCACTTCAGTGGCCGAGGCCCAACTGGATTCGTTTCACCGCAGGCAGTTGCGTAGTCTCATCGGTATTAGGTGGCCACAAACAATAAGCAATGCTGCTCTCTACAAGAGGTGCAAAGCACAACCAATAACTAACTTTGTTCGCCTAGCCAGATGGAGACTCTTTGGCCATATACTGCGCATGCCTGACGGATGTCCTGCTGTGGCGGCTATGATTAACTACTACCAGGTGAAGGAAAAAGTGTGGAGAGGACGGCCAAGAACGACTCTGCCTATCGTGCTATCCCGTGACCTGCAGAGAGTGGGGCGGAGGGGACTCAAGACGTTGTCTGGTCTCCTCTCCCTCCGGGCGATTGCACAGGGCAGAGGGGAGTGGAAGGACCTCAGTTTGCAAGGACGTCTGCAAGTCCAATAGTGGCGTCTACGACTAAAACCAAATAATATTGCTCCAAAATATCACAATATGTACTGCTTTTCATAACTGCTGTGGTAATAATAATTAACATCTTTTTTGGTATTAAAATACCAACACAATTCCTCTCTTTAAAACGTAGTGCGTGGATTTGCATCCATCTGCCACCATTTTACTGGATTATTCTCAAAACGGAGTCGACAATGCCCTATATTCTGTGTCTGCATCCTCTGTTCAATCTGAGCAATGCTGTCATGTGCCCCTTAGCAGGTACGTCTAGTTATTGTATTTCTATTTCTGTTGTCGTTGCTCTTTTATTTCCATGCCGCGCCGAATGCTCGGTGCTCATTTCCCAAGTCCATTTAGCACGTGCGAATTTGTGGGGGGTTTACCACCGCTGACATTGACGCGTAAGTGCATAATAATAATAATACTGCTGTTTACGCATTTAACTTATCCTTTTCTAGTCACCTGCTGAGCCGGTATTTAGGTTTTTAATTTCGCTTTATAGTACAGTCAACTTCGCCAATAACGACTGCGGATATAACGACAATTCGCAAATAACGACAGAATTTCCATGCCCAGAGCAAAGTCCCATCCCACTGTAATACATAAAATGAGACTTTGGGTATAACGACACTTCGTGAATGAGGACACCTTTTTTGATGCCCCGCCGAGTGTCGTTATAAGCGAAGTTGACTGTACATCTTTGTCTGTAGAAGTTCGCCTGGCTCGCGACAATGGTGCTTGTCTGTGGAGTATGTGGCAATTTTACTTTGGATGTTTGGGCTTCCCATATGTGTTTCTTGCTTTTGAAGGTTTCTCCGAACAGTTATGCCCCCTTTCTAGGATGTCTTGTTTCATATTGCGTTTTGAAAAATATCGATAGCTGAAACATCCAATAAATCTACAAGTAGTCTAGCTGTCAAGTCAATATATTTTTCGTTTGAGGGGGTGGTTGGGTGTGGGGAGGGTCATATCTAAACTTGTTCGTGCCGTGAAAATCATCGATATTGCCGGATGGCCCCGTATTCATTGCAAATTTGCATTACATGTACTGCGGAAAGAAGAGAACTTTCATATGCCGTTAACGGCTCACGTGGACAAGGTGTACATACATGTACATTGCAATGTGCTTTAGCAAATGCGGAAAGACAGAACTATTGCAGTGTGTAAGAGATTTTGTATGTGATCATCATCATCATGGCTTTGTGTACCAAGTGTGTGTTTCAAGCTGTGTGAACTACTAGTACAGTCATGGTATATACAGAAGCCTTGCTTGGTAGTTTAACATGTTTTTCGATTTTGACAGCATGTTACAAGGCGAGGACGCGTAGTGCTCCTGACAGTCATGTACACGTATGGGGGTAGCCACCAGCTTATGAGTAGACGTGGGAATCTGCATGCATTGTTAGATTTCAAAACTGATTGCGGGTGACAGTGGTTCATTTCCACTTTGAAGTACCGAGTTTAGGTATTTTGGGGACATCAAAGCGGGCATCCGTTCGCTGCTCTAACTTTACCCATACTAGTTTTCGAACACTGAACATCAATGCGATGCTCAACGACATTCCTGCGCATTGTGTTAGTAGACAGGAGAGAGAGAGACAGAAAGACAGACAGAGACAGAAGTGTGTGTGTGCGTGTGCGTGTGTGTGTGTGTGGCGAGAGAGACAGAGACAAAGAAACACAGAGAGAGAGACAGAACGTGAGAGAGAGCAACCCAGTGGCCAGCAGGACCGCTCATTACTGATTCTCCAGACATTGAGCTCTTTCAACCGCCGTGCTAGGTATCTTGTCCATAGCTCAGAGTTACTGGTATATGCACTGGCTGATACGATCCGAATGAAGGCCGGTGAATAACAGCACTTTAAAAAATCAGTTCAAAGCGAAATAAATAAATAATGTTACATCATCAAGATACAGCAGCTACCAGCGCCATTCTCTGTTCTTGAAGCATCACTAGTGGTCGAGTTGCACTTAACATAAAAGCGAAAGGGATAAAAACAATACCAAATTCAAGGTTCGTTGCCACGGCCACCAAGTGAACTTTGAATCTGTACAAACTTCACACTGTCCCGGATTTACGCCGCAACAGAAGCTCTTAAAAAAAAGTAGAAGCTGTCAGAGGGGAAAACATCAGCCATGAACCATGAATGGCGGGCCAGTCCAAGAAGAAGCCTCAAACTCAAAGAGCACTTCAGCTCGTGCCAGTATTAGCCGCAGTATTATTCTGATATTCACGTAGCTTCAATGATAAAGTGAACGCTCCAATAACGAAGAAAACTAGGACTATGAAGATTGAAAGACAAACAGGCCACCTGCACCATAAAAAAATTTAAAAATTAAATAAAACAATCTAAGTTTGCATTCAGATATCGAACACATGAGTTTGAAGACCAGAGCAACGGACCCAGTGTGGACCAGCACACTGATGCCAGTGCAGGGGCTCAGAACTCCTCAGGGAAGGCCAAGCAACACTAGCTCTAGACTCAGTCCATCCAACAATGGTTACAACTTACAAGTTATATTTTGTGGAATGGAGGGGCAGCACACTGTCAAGTTAGTTGTTGTAAAGAGTTTTCCATCCGCCCACTACAGCAAGCATCTAAGGCGAAAAGGGGCTCTCCAAGCACAACATTGGGGAGTGTATTCGGTTGTAAGGTTGCAAGGCTTACTTGGCAGCGTGTTCCGCTTTCCATGCTGCCCTCCATTCAACATAGCTGGCAGCGCCCAGAACCGGCTGGCAGATATCTCGCCACTTCTCGTCGATCGCTGCTTTTGTAGCATGGCTCAGCAAGTGCTGCTCTCCACCACCTACGCGAACTCGACCTCGCCCGGCGCCTGCCTCAGGCTTTAGACCCATTGCTTCGTTGCGCAGTCGCTTTGTGCGCCGTGCACTGTACTGCAACTCGTGCTCTTTCATGAACGCAAACGTCGACTTGTGAACGGCCTGCGCAATGACGGCCGGGTCGGTGATGTCCATGAAGGCAGCCACGCGCTCCACTTGCGCCTGCAAGTCTTCTTTCATGTCCTCAAAGAACACCCACAGGACATTGGGGTCAGCATGGCGTGGCCACCAGGATGCCATGTGGTGAAAGGCACTGCAGTTAGTCGGGCGCTCCTGGTCCGGCCTACCCTGCTTCAGAAACTCCTCATTCGTGAACGTGTCCAGGGAAATCTCGCCGGCCTCGAAAAACCAGCCCTCCATAAACTTGAAGAAGGACACGGCAACATCGTACGGATGGCGGACAACGACAATGTAACGGCCGCCCTTCGGTACGAGCGGCTCCCAGATATGCGTGTTGAACACACGCGGCTGGCACGGTTGCTCACCGGCATCCAGATCAAAGCCAATGTCCTGGGCAGTCTCGAGAAATGGCGATACATCGCTAATGTCCTCAAAGTCCATATCACCCCCGCTCCGCAGCTGATGGCAGATCTGCTGCATCCACGTCGTGCCTGCCTTGGCAGTTGTACACACGAAAATATCACTATCCTTCGCTTTCATATTTAGTGCAGCGCCCAGGCCAGCGGAGGTCGTGAAGAGCTTACCCCGTTCTCTGAAAACTTCAAGGGCTGCTAGCTCCTTGTCCTGTAGTTCAGCATCCATAGCATGAGATTTTGAGATTGGATCGAGTAAAGACGAATTTTCGCAGGCTTTGGGCAGCTAGTATAGCTGCAGGCTGGTTATTCGGATAATTGTACGGTAAACTGATGTACCGAATACTGCGGACAACGCTGTGGCGTGGAGCATATAGTAGATCTACGCGTGAATATAACAATTATTTGCAATGGCTATGTCGAGTAGAAATAAAAAGGAAGCCGACAAGATCAAAGCAGGGAGTCGTCAAATACCATTATACGACTCCCTGGATCAAAGATCGCGCTTTCCGCTATACGCGTGTATACGGGAGTCGTAAAAATATTTAGGGAGGTTCTGCTCTACGTTTCGGGAACGCGACGCAAAGAATCACGCGAGCTCTCTCCGCGTTCCCGTAGAGAAGTCACGTGGAATGTGTACTGGGAATTTCCCCTTCCATATTTGGCAGTTTTCTGCATGCAGTTGATCGATACCCAGCAAATCCGTACGCATTTTCTCTGCGTGTGCCACAACGTAGAGAACTTCATAATCATCATGATCATCTCCGCGTAGAAATCTGGAGCCAAAACACGCGAAGCCGTAGACTATAATTATACTAAGGGAAACTGAACGCCAAAAATAAGTATGGCTTATCCGAAGGAGAATTGGGCACTGATTAGGCCTTGACGGATTATGCTAGCATAATTTTTCGCATAATTCCTACCAAAATCGAATAATCGCATAATTCGAGGCAAATTGCATACGAATTGCATAAAATTGTAATAATCCGCCTGTTCGCATCAAATTCCATACAGTTGTACATGTTCTATAAGTACAAGTACAAGTAGATGCACTAGGAAGTTGTAGGTTTACGACTCCCTTGATAACATGTCCAGTCCACTACAATCAGTGATGGTCGTAGCTACATGTACAATGTATGTCGGACGGTGCGTTGTTTCCGTTGAACTTTTGCTACTAGAGAACGCCCTCTACAAAAAAATTCCCCTTTTATTTTGCACAGAACCATTATGCATTAGCAGCATATGTGAGCATAATGCGGCATAATATGATAACTTTTAGCATAAAAATAGCATAATTCTGCAATTTTTTCAGCAATGCGAAAAGCATAATTTCACGAAAATATTAGCATAATCCGTCAAGGCCTAGCACTGATTCCGATGAGCTATGTCTCGAGCCGATCAGAGAAGAGGAACCGTGTCAAATTTCATAAATAACACCTTCCATATTTGGAAAATGGGCTTGATGACGTGCGTACTGCTTAGCTGTCACCATGCTGTGCATGCTCAGCAGTGTAATTGAATGGAAGAAAACAATTACTTTGGTGTTTTGCAGCTCTATTTCGTTCCCTGACGGTACCCAAATCTAGATGTAGGAATCTGTTGAGCAGGAGAGTGACACATGTCTTCCCGAAGGCTGTCCAGCCTGCAGTGCTGATGAAGAAGACACGAATAACACCCCAAGATCGATTGTAGCGAATTGAAAAACTCATGGTGAATTTGCTTCCACTCCAAGGCAATGTCGAGGTATGAAGGGTGCTTGTACTGCCTTCCAAAGTGAAGCGGAGATGAACATGGCTTTGCATAGCTGTTGTTCTACGCCAACTTACCTACTCTTGCTGGTACCGTAGTGGTATATTGCAAATTTCGTGGACGAACAATTTGAGTCACTAGTGGCTAGTGAGCAACACTAACAGGTGAGATTTTTCAATTTGACAAAAATTGTTTTTGTTTGAGAACAGACGGTGGCAGTCATTAGACTCAGTAGGTGTCTCTCTGCGGCTTCTTTCCCTTCATCGATAGGGTTGTGCTTGAAGTCGAAATAAATAGAACATGTGGAACAAAAATCTGATCATGTAATTCGAATTTCAATTTCAAAGTATGTGTACATCAAATCACAAAAATTTCAATATGGTGCTGTCCACTGAAAAAGACTGGGGGCTGGCAGCAATGGAAAGGGTAGAAACGAAACCAGTAAAGTAGAGTATTCATAAGGTAGAGGGAGTTGAAAACGGGAGACGAGTAGTGAGCATTTCAGTTCGAAGTAGTGTCAATAGACAGCATTGTGTTGCATATGTTCTGAATATTGTGCGAATCTAATAATTGGCAGAGGGTAGTGATTAAGCAGAGTATTGTTACAATACGAGGTACTTTGTGAGCAGATAGCAATCAATATCACGACATGGTTTAGACAGGAACTCATAAATGTCAAGAAATTGATAATCCAAAATTATAATTATTATCCCCTGAGTAGTAAAATTATTATGGTGTTCTCCTGTGTTTACATGCAGAGCCTTGACGTTGCTGGACGAGCGACAATATAAATTACATAAACGTGTAGCTCATAATGTGGGATGACTGCCGTATTGCATTGCCAACGCAAACCCATCCTGTGTCAGTGCAGCCATCCAGCAACGTACTCCCCGGACCAGATGCCGCTGCAGCTGAACACCATGCCGATGGAAAGCCAGGAGTTGATGGCGAAGCATTCTGGTCTGCACAGTACAAGGCAAAGAACAATAATATTATGAATTATAACGCATTGTAATCCTTCCCACACATCTTTGTAAAAACAAACAAACAGTGCCATTATCACAACACTTGATCAAGCATCTTGATGGAGGTATTTTCCATTGTGCTGGCCCAGCATCTGCACCAGGAAGACCATGTACACTTACAAGTATCTTGTGTGTGTGTGTGTGTGTGTGTTTGTGTATCCGTCTGTGCACACGTGTGTGTGTGGGGGGGGGGGGGGCTGGGGGTAGACGCATATGTGTATGGGTAGGAGTGTGTGTGTGGGGGGGGGGGGGGCTGGGGGTAGACGCATATGTGTATGGGTAGGAGTGTGTGTGGGGGGGGGTTCACACACATGTGTATGGATGTGTGCGTTGCATGCGTGTGTCTGTGGGATGGGGTGGGGGTGCACGCACATGTGTACATGTGTGCGCGCAATATAGAATGTGTGTATTGTGTTCGTTGAACACAGGGAGTCCTCCTGATTCCATAAACTTTGTGATCATTGTGATTTTATGTGCTTTGAAGTTGAAATTCGCAATACATGTACTGATGCTTGATTAGATTTATGTTCCACATGTTCTATTTATTTTATTTTACTTCAAGCACTTGTACTATCAAGCACAACCCTACCAATGAAGGGAAAGAAGCAGCAGAGACACCTACTGAGTCAAATGACTGCCACCGTCAGTTCTCAAACAAAAACAATTTTTATCAAATTGAAAAATCTCACCTGTTAGTGGTGCTCACTAGCCACTAGTGACTCGAATTGTTCGTCCACGAAATTTGCAATATACCACTACGGAACCAGCAAGAGTAGGTAAGTTGGCGTAGAGCAACAGCTATGCAAAGCCATGTTCATCTCCTCTTCACTTTGGAAGGCAGTACAAGCACCCTTCATACCTCGACATTGCCTTGGAGTGGAAGCAAATTCACCATGAGTTTTCCAATTCGCTACAATCGATCTTGGGGTGATATTCGTGTCTTCTTCATCACCACTGCAGGCTGGACAGCCTTCGGGAAGACATGTGTCACTCTCCTGCTCAACAGACTCCTACATCTAGATTTGGGTACCGTCAGGGAACGAAATAGAGCTGCAAAACACCAAAGTAATTGTTTTCTTCCATTCAATTACACTGCAGAGCATGCACAGCATGGTGACAGCTAAGCAGTACGCACGTCATCAAGCCCATTTTCCAAATATGGAAGGTGTTATTTATGAAATTTGACACGGTTCCTCTTCTCTGATCGGCTCGAGACATAGCTCATCGGAATCAGTGCCCAATTCTCCTTCGGATAAGCCATACTTATTTTTGGCGTTCAGTTTCCCTTT
Organism: Sycon ciliatum; assembly: GCF_964019385.1. Lineage (NCBI taxonomy): Eukaryota > Metazoa > Porifera > Calcarea > Leucosolenida > Sycettidae > Sycon > Sycon ciliatum. Next base: position 8,137,844 of record NC_088650.1, on the reverse strand, counting down.
ACCCAGACACCTGCTCTCTACGTGATTTCTCTACGTTTCACCAAGAGTACATAACCAAGGTTATGTACTCTTGGTTTCACGCAGAACCTCTCTACTGTGACCAGGTAGCACGTAGGTGACGACTCCCTGCGCTAGTAACCATGGTAACCATGCCATGCATGACCAAGATGGCAAGACTGCCAAGCTGGCAAGACCTTATTAGTACCCAAGACGAGACTGGCAAGAGTAGATCTACCTGTCGTGGACAAACTACGTGGACAAACTATGCCTATGCCTATGGTCTAGATAAGATAACAATCATGTTCAGGCCAAATAATTGTTATACTGAACACGAGGCTCTTGTCCGCACACACTTTCAGTTTGCTATCCGTTATGAGCCCTCTTACTCTGGTTTCATTCCACGTAGAGTTCATAGAGCAATGTGTTATACTTATAGTACTACCACCCCGCATCATTCTATTTCCTATTTTTATTTTCCTCCTCAGCTTCTTCTTCTTCATAAGCTGTTGACGGAGACTCCCTCGATTTAGGCTAAGGCCTGTGGAGAATCCATAAATACAAAATACAAATACAAACAACCTTCCAACTAAATACTACATGTACTACTAGTAGTCATGTATAAGTAGTAGTTGTCTAACTAGTTACTAGTAGTAGTACTTGGAAGGTTCAAGGTTGGGTAGGACCAAAGAGGGGCCGGGGGAAGCTGAGCGCAGCGGAAATGTACTACTCCACCGCTGCTCCGGGACCGGTGTCCTCGGAGAGCCATAGTCATCTAAATAATTCTAATCAATACCATACTAGTGATGTAGCTTATTAATTTTACTGACCGTATACATGTAGTACTATTAGTCTGAGGAATAAAAGCCAGCGATAAAACATTAATTGCGGATGAATGGAAAATTATTTTTGCCAAATAAATCGAATTGCGATAAAAAATAATGATCAGCTGTACATGATGCATCGATGTAGCGCATAGCAGCTAGCACCAGGGAGTCGTAAAACTATTTTTTTACGACTCCCTGTGTAGCACCTACTGGTACTCCACTTTTACCGGTATGTTTACAATGGTTTATGTATCTATGTCATTCGGATCTTCCCAGTTAGTTGTACATTGTACTGTTGAGATACCGAATTCAAATAAATCAATACCAGCCCCGCTTAGTGTTGTGCCGCGCGCACTGCAGAGTGCACTGGCACGGTGCAGTGGTTTTGTCTTTGAGTCAAAGTAACAGTTGCGATTGCTGTGTACTGCTGTATCTACTGCCTACTGATCAGATTGAAGTCAGGCTGACTCACGGTGGTGTGCGTTCAACCGTGTTGATTAGCCATGTCCAGACCAGAGTGTGGGTCCTGTAGAAGTAGTGGTAAGCATGGCAAGCTGCTGAAGTGTCTGCACGCATTGTGTGTCGAGTGTTTGGAAAAGCACATCAGTAGCAAGGGCTCTGTGGGTTGTCCTGAATGTGGAACAACCACTCCACCACCACACAGAGGTGTGCCCTTGCTGCAGTACCTGCCGGACAGTGATGTGTCTAGTGATGGGCTTGGTGATGAGGTAGCTGCTGCAAGTGCGGGCCGTAAGAAGTTGTGTGATGAATGTGTTGAGGATACTGCAGCAGTGGCTGTTTGTATGGACTGTGGTGATAATCTCTGCACTGACCACGCCAAAGGACACCCAACCTCACGCAGATCATACAAACACAAGGTTGCGGCACTCGGTGAGACTGCGGGATATACAGGTGGTAGAACACCAGCCAGCCATCACAAATGCTCATTCCACCCCTCGTTTGTACAGGGTTCGTATTGCTTGAGTTGTGAGCAGCTAGTGTGCAAGCAATGTCTAAGCGGTGGTGATCATGCTGCTCACAATGTGCAGACTATCATTGATGCATCTTCTAGCATTCGTCAGTCCTTGAAAGCCAAGCTGACTAGCACGTCACATGGAGGTGGCTGTGTTTTTGAAGAGTCGATCCAGAAGTCTGAAGCTGCACTGAGTGGACTCCGTGATGAGACTGAAGGCGTATCCTCCCGGATCAATGACGTTTTTGGTGGCCTGAAGAAAGCCATTGAAAAACGTCAACAGGAGCTTCTGGATGAGGTGGATCGACTGCAGTTGTCACATCTTCTTCCCCTTGAAGACCAAAAGCAGCAGGTACTTGCTGGTGACTCGTATCGCAAGAAAGTTCAACACCTGGCAGAGAACTGCAATGAGGATGTGAACTTTTTGAAGATGAGTAGATGGCTGGAGGAAGCAGCAAAGAATGCTGTGAGTGCGTCCCAGAGAGATGTGACGGTGTTTGCACCAGAAACTCTATTGTTTTCACCATACCACGTCGAGGAGCTGACTGCAGCCATTGCCAGAACTGGTTTCGTGAGTGACAATGGTATGCTGTCATCGGAGAAGAGTACCATGACTACTGCAGCCAGTGTTGAGGAGGGAGACGACCTTACCGTGATCATTGAGCCAAAGAATGGCCACGGTGATAGTCTGGCTGTGACGGAGGCACATTTGTCTGGTGTTCACGTTGAAGTAACGTCAGTGGACAACACCACCGACACCATTCAGCCTGTGCTGATGCCAGACAGCAGTCGTAATGAAGGCACTAGCATGATTGCAACGTTCAAGACGACCGGAAAGAAGGGTTCAGTGCAGGTATCATCCATGATCGGAGATCACCATGTATCTGGAAGTCCTGCCACGGTTACCATCATGGAACCGGTTCAGTTCGATCCCAGCCAATGTCATGCTGATCTTGTACTGTCAAACAACAACCAAACGGTTACTCGTGGAGCTGCTCATAACATGGAGTGGAGGTCAGTCTGTGGCCTGAGGAAATGGTGTAGCGGCAGACACGAGATATCCATCCGCCTTGATCGCATCAATGCTGGTAGTGTTGAACACATGTTTTTCTTGTGTAATGCTCACCTTCCAAAACTAGACACATTTCGAATGGGAAAGACTGCCTTATTTGGATGGTACAGCCACAACATCCATGGCGGTGACTGGACAGGCAGTGCACTGAGTCAGCCATGGCAAGCCGGTGACGTAATCCATATGTCATTGGATTGTGACAATCACACGTTAGTTGGTCGTCATGAGCGCACCGGAGCAACCCAGGCACTGACTAACGTGACAGGTGAACTCTACCTCTACATCAGCCTGTACCACAGTGGAGACCAAGTTACTATTATTTGAAGCTTCAATCCTCTCGATTTTCAAGAGCACGGTGATGTCACTGATGTGTGTGCAGGCGCGCCGGAACCGGTCCGGTTGGTCAGGTCGTAACCAGAACAACCTTTTGGTCACCAACACATGTGTACTGCTGAGGAGGTTATCTGTGCCCGGCATATCTTACACGAAGTAAGAAAGGCTACCATGTAGCCGGACCAATCAAAAACTGCTTCCGCTGGTCCTACTTATACAGGGTACCTTGCTATCCTGTGCCTAGCATGCCCTGGTTTGAAAACCACAAAGCTCGCGATCGGTGAAGGCATGCGTCTCTCTCTCTCTCTTTCTCTCTCTCTCTCTCAGGCTCTCTCTCTCTCTCTCTCTCTCTCTCTCTCTCTCTATTCTATTTGACGATTTGTAGATGACACGATCGCCTTGCTTTCCAGTGCCAGTGGTTTGAAAACCATGAATCTTCTGATCAAAGGCATACGTCATTTCTCTCTACTTTCAAGTTCTTGCATCTGCCTGGTTCTGCCGGTACATATGGCCTATGACAGTATGAGTTAAAGAACTTTCAAAGAAAAATGTAATATCTCTCAAGTTGTTTACTTACACCCCTGATCCCACTAGTTAATGTAGTGTCCATTTGGTGTTTGTCTTTACACAGTGTGTGTTTTAGTTCCTCTTGTCTCACTTCTCACCTTCTCTTTCCCTTCTTATTATCTCCCCTTGTGCATAAATCCTTCATTAAATGTATCACCTAGTTGTAATGGTTGCCACCCTTGTGATGCTACTTATCCTCAGTTTCATTGGTTCTGGTTGCTTGGATTTCATTTGAAGAGAATGCCCGAAACCTGGTTCATGAATTTCAGAATCCTTATTGCTGATGACGGTGAAGAATAGCTTGAGATTTGTAGTTTTTCTTTCCCTGCCAGTATGAGCATGATAATACTATGATTATCATGTCATGACTGTCACTGTCCCCATGACATGTGCAGTCTGCACACGGTCGTAGTCGCACTCAAAGAACGTAGGACATCCTTGCTAGGCCTTGACGGATTATGCTAGCATAATTTTTCGCATAATTCCTACCAAAATCGAATCATCGCATAATTCGAGGCAAATTGCATACGAATCGCGTAAAATTGTAATAATCCGCCTGTTCGCATCAAATTCCATACAGTTGTACATGTTCTACAAGTACAAGTACAAATAGATGCACCAGGAAGTCGTAGGTTTACGACTCCCTTGATAACATGTCCAGTCCACTACAATCAGTGATGGTCGTAGCTAGGTCGGACAGTGCGTTGACCCCGTTGAACTTTTGCTACTACAGTACAACGCCCTCTACAAAAAAATTCCCCTGTTATTTTGCACAGAACCATTATGCATTAGCAGCATATGTGAGCATAATGCGGCACAATATGATAACTTTTAGCATAAAAATAGCATAATTCTGCAATTTTTTCAGCAATGCGAAAAGCATAATTTCACGAAAATATTAGCATAATCCGTCAAGGCCTAATCCTTGCCATGCTTCATACTCATGCTCATAGATGTCGACCACATGCCCTAGAAGTTATTACTGGATCCTGTGCACACGCACGTGATTGCCAGCAGTGCACAACTACCCTACATGTAGAATGATAACAAGTAGGAATCATTTAGGAGAGATAAATAGCGCACTGAATCGGCAGAGCAAGCACAATGAGAAAAGAGTCGTGAAGCACTTGGCTGGGTTACCATGGTGACAGCTTACGCGATATATGGACCATGTGGACAAGTGCGCAAAAACAGGCACTACTCGTAAAGTCGGGAAATGGCAGTATAATAAAGTCACGAACAAAGACGTTTGTCGGCGTTCTTAGCATTCTTCCTTGCATTTCTTTTGAAAACGTAGCCAAAAACAAACCCATGCGGTGGAATCCTCCCATCGTAATTTCAAGGCCATTCAAACTCAATAGCAGCTAGCAGAAATTCATTAGAACTCCTATCCCAGCTCCACAAGTCACACTTTGTTCAATTTGGATGCCTGTTCTGCTTTCCATGCTTCTCTCCACTCCGCATAGCTAGCAGCTCCCATGACTGGCTGGCAGACATCTCGCCACCTCTGGTCAATGGCGGCTTTAGTCATGTCGCTCAGCAAATGTTGTTGCCCCCCACCAACCCGCACTTTGCCCTGACCAGCACCGGCTTCAGGCTCCAGTCCCATCACTTCATTCCGCATTCGCTTCGTTGGCCTTTCGTTGAAGTGCACCTGGTGTTCCTTCATGAACGCAAACGTTGACTTGTGAACGGCCTGCGCAATGACGGCCGGGTCGGTGATGTCCATGAAGGCAGCCACGCGCTCCACTTGCGCCTGCAAGTCTTCTTTCATGTCCTCAAAGAACACCCACAGGACATCGGGATCAGCATGGCGTGGCCACCAGGATGCCATGTGGTGGAATGCACTACAGATACCTCCTTTTTGCTGATCTGGCTCTCCCAGCTTCAGGAAGAAGAAGTTTGTCATTGTATCCGGGGAAATGTCGCCTACTTTGAACGTCCAACCTTCCATGAACTTGAAGAATGATACCGCAAGATCATAAGGGTGTCGAACCACAATGATGTAGCGACCACCCTTCGCCACGAGTGGTTCCCAAACATGTGTTTTGAACACGCTTGGCTTGAAGCGCTGCTCGTCGTCCAGGTTGATTCCCAAATCGTGCGCCATCTCCACGAACGGAATCACCATGCTGATGTCCTCGAAGTCCATGTCACCACCACCGCTCCGGAGCTGATGGCAAATCTGCTGCATCCATGTGGTGCCTGCCTTGGGGGCTGTGGATATGAAGATATCGCTCGGCTCCGCTGCTCCTTTGCTCATAAATTTCGCACCTACTTCGCGACTTTCAGGAGAATTTACTTTGCGAACTTTGTCTCCGAACTTGGCAAATTCAGCCAGCTCCTTCTGCAGTTGTGGATCCATGGTGGACACAATACGTTGAAGTGATCAATGACTGCGACAAGCAACGAAGGCTACAGGTCTGTTGGTCGTACTCGATACAGCTAAGCAACTGATCCCCTCACGTGCAATCCGAATCGCCCTCCGGCTCACTAGCACACTGGATGCTCCGGCTCAACGTTCTCTTTCCCTTTTTTCTATGCAATGCTCTGTTCACACAGATCTGCCCAAAGCCTTGCCAAAGCTTCGAACTACAGAGTACAGTACAACAGTTACTGCGTGTGCTCAGCGCCAAGCGTAGATCTACGCCCACATGCGACAGCCCCAATATGCCAATGCAATAATGCCAATGGATCTGTCAATCAGAGCTGTCATCTACACGCTGTAGGTTCGAGATAGAGATCAACAGCCGCATGCGATGTATAAAAGCTGTGTGCCCCCCCCCCCCCCTCTCTCTCTGTCTGTCTGTCTGTCTTCCTCTCCTAGGCGTCCCTCTATCTATCTACATGACATTGTACACCTTAGACAAGAACAAGACTTCTTAGTGCTTGTTGCGATGTCCATGAAACTATTACCTGAAACCGCACAGCATCTGCACAGCCATGTCATCCTGTGTACCCTCCCCCCCCCCCCCCACCACCACCATTTGTATTTTCATGGATTCTAGACAGATATCTACTAGCCTATATGTATACCAAAGAAGTCTGGCTTTGTTGTCTCTGCTCACTCCTGCTTCATATTCTTCACAATTCATTTGAAAGGACTCGGAAAGAGAGCGAAGGATAAATTTATAGAAAACAAAAAGGACCAAGGAACTACAAGCAGCGCTATGATGTCCACTACCACCACAATTTACTAAACAATCAGCCCATACGATAACATTGCACGACACTGACCCACGGTACTGACGTCCTACAACTAACTGGCTAGCAGAGCAGCTCTAGTGCATCTTGGATGCGCATTCCAAAAGCCTTTCAACTTTAGCAGTAACTCAAAACCTTCCAAGTAACTTAGTTATATGATAAGTTTGACACAAGGGAATGGTCTCAAACTGCGGAGAGTGCTCAATGCAAGCGAGGCAGAGCTTCATCACACACAAGCGGAAAAACCGTCAGAGATCGAATTCCATTACACAGTGTTTCACCGGTCAAGCAACGGATCATCAGATGGATGATCAAACAAAGTATGATACACTGGTTATATACTCAGAAGGTGTGAACTCCGTCATTATGGAGTGTGAAAATTATCATTATGTCGGGTCCCGGATGTGACAAGTCCATTTTTCATGATGCATTGTACTGAGTGCCTAGGTGCTAGATGAGGGTAATGATATTGCGGGGTGTGACCAGCCCATTTTTCATGATGCATTGCACAGAGTGCCTATAGTCCGTGAGCCAAAACTCAAAATCACAAGTGCCGTTGCACTCTCGGATGGACAAATCGCCGCTTACAGTGTTGGTCAAGGACATCACAAAGGATACGTTTTCGCTTGTTGGACGTTCCAGAACCGATCCAGAGACCTTCGCGAGGGCTTCTTTTCTCGACCAAATTCCACCGTGAGAACGAATATTTTTACGCGAGTGGTGAGGTGTGCGTCGTATGAGCAAGCGCAAAACACGAGTTCGCGTAGAGTGAGGAAAAATAATTTATTTTTAGAAGATGACGACGTTGACGACAATATCGACTTGGGATATTGTGATCACTTTATTGAAGTTTATTCCTTTCGTGTACATTGATGTTGTTTTGACAACAATGGAAGAAGAGGAAGACGTTTCTAGTGGCAGCGAGGTGCTGGATGAGGCAGCTGACGGCAACGAAGTGGCAAATGACAGCCCAGCGGAGTAATATTGCTAGAATTTTGTGTCTGTGTCACAGCGCCCAATTTAGTAAAAACGAGAAGCCTGCAGTGAGTAATATCGAGACTACAAGTTGGTGTCGCATCGTCAGCGCTGCTCGAGAGAAGGACGACCATATCTGGGCTTTTCTCTGCCAGCACAAGAGATCAGGGAGGAGTAAATGGTGTGGCTGGTATCATGAAAAGTGCTACACCAATTGCACCCATGTGATAGCAATTGCAAACCTGGAGAAGACCAGTGCCTCTGATTTTGCTTTGTCTATACTTGCTGACAGTGATGTGCATGTAGTAGTGAACCCAGAGCCACATCCTAAGGCCAGTAAGGGGCCACCTACCAGGAGCTTAGTGGTTGATACGAACAACGAATGCCATACCGGTGAAAGCAGAGCACGGTGTAAACACAACACGGAGAACTGGTCCACCCAGAGTTTCCGGAAGGGAATGTTTTGTTGCAGGCAGCAATGGAGAGGGCAAGACGACAAGTAGCGAGGGCGAAACCAGCGCTGCTGGAGGTCCAAGCCAGAGCACCTGGCTGCTTTGCGGGCAACATACTACTGTATACCATTAGCTGTGTATGTGTGTGTGCGCGCGCGTGTTTGTGTGTGTGGGCGCGTGCATGTGTGTGTGTGCGCGTGCGTGTGCATGCGCGTGCATGTGTGTGTGCGCGAGCATGCATATGTGTGTGCGAGTGTGCATGTGTGTGCGAGCGTGCATGTGTGCGCGCGCGCACGTGCATGTGCGTGCTAGGCGTTTTCCTTTGTTGGTGACACCACCCCAGGCTACTACTGGTGTTGGGGCACGGTGTTGCCACAGCCACTGCGGCCAGTGCGATCCGTGTTTCAGGTCGTTGGTGGGTTTTAGATTCCGCAATTGTCGACAAGGTGTGCGCCGTGTGTGTGTGTGTGTGTGTGTGTGTGTGAAACCCGACAGCATTGGTGTGATGTTGTCCGAAGGGACATCCATCACTTACATCTTGAAGGATATTGGTTCGACACTGCACAGCAGCGAGGAGAGTGGCGCACAGCATTCAGAATTGCTTCACCACCACAGCCGGCCTCCCGTGATCGGATTCAGTGTAGTATTTGTAACATTTCCTTTTCGAAGAGCGGCCTGCCATGCCACAAGTGTACTCAAGAGCGTCGCAAACCTGTAGCAGACCAGTCTGGCAGCAGCCAATGCACTGTATGTCTTCGCTGGTTTCACAGTCATGGCAGACTGACATAGTCGGATTCGGCAGCTGGTTCATGTGTGTGTGTGCGCACGCACGCGCGTGCCCGGGAGACTGCATAGTCGCATTCGGCAGCAGGTTCATGTGTGTGTGCGGGCACACACGCGTGCGCATAAGCGTGTTTGTGCGCACGTGCCTGGGAGACTGCATAGTCGGATTCGGCAGCTGGTTCATGTGTGTGTGTGCGCACGCGCGCGCGTGTTTGTGTGGATTCGGCAGCTGGTTCATGTGTGTGTGTGCGAGCGTGCATGCCTGGGAGACTGTATAGTTGGATTCGGCAGCTGGTTCGTGTGTGTGCGCGTGCCTGGGAGACTGCATAGTCGGATTATTCAGCTGCTTCAAGTGTGTGTGTGTGTGTGTGTGTGTGTGTGTGCGCACGCGTGTGGGTGCGCCGCAGCATGCATGCATGTATGTATGTGACATCATGTTATATTGGTAGTTATCTGTGGATTACTATGTTCTGCGGTGGACTGCGACAGCACACATTATGTGCCAAGATGTGCACCTGGTGATTTGCAACTGTGTTATGTTGAGTTGAAAATGAGCAATGACAGATAGCTTTTGGTGCTGTATGAGTGTGTTAGGAAATCAATAGCCAATTCCAACCTCTTGCATTGGCCGTCAGGTTGGATAGGATCAGCGCGTGCATTTACAACAGTGTGGTGACGTACTTCCTATTGTACTACTGTAATGTCACATTAGCTTCAGTGTTCATATAATAATAATACTGGAGTATTCTACGTATTCACTACTATTCAGTAATCGAGTGGTTATTACTTTTGAAATATACTTCACTCACCAATTCATTGCTATTATCTACAAGTTCCAGTCCAGTATGATGAAGTAAAGAGGCGATTTATCCAGCCAAGTAGAGGAACTTGGGATACGAAATCCAAGAGAAATCATGAGGGTTTTCTCAGTTCGGCCATTCACGAATGTAATTGTTATTCTTCAACGCAAACTGAGTAATATTTGACCTTGAACAGGATGAAAAGAAGTTCATGCTCGGGGCAGTCGTCATTTGCTCCAGAAGGTTACTCACTACAGTCTACGCCTATTGGCCTAGGAAGTCGTGAACAAATATGTCGAGAGATATTTAGGACACTCTTGGAAGTCAGTTCTGAACGATTGCATTGTAACTACAAACAGTAGTGACTTTGCTGCATGCAGTTTGCATCCCGATTCATAATTCTCAGCGGCAAAAAAATTCGAATCTAGTTTTGTGCACTGGTTTCCGCGTTATGTGCACTCGTGGTATCTGCTCATGGCTTCAAAAAATGAGAATCCGTGAACAAGCGCAAAAATATCAAGCGAAGAAGGCGAAAATGGCCGCTGCTGTCAGTGAGCAAAGTTGGATGTTTGGCGTCTTCTGTGACCTCCCTGGATCAGTTTCGAACTGTCCAACAAGTGGAAATCGCTTCAGGATACCATCGTGAAGCGGTGTGCCGAAGGACGATTTGTCCCTCTCTGGGTGCAACGGTCGATGCTAAAACAGCCGATTCTGAGATTTGGCTCACGAACTACTAGGGAAAGGTGATGGCGCAGAGTGGTGCACTGCCAGGTAACAGATATACAGTGGTGGCCAAAAGTTTTGACCCACCCCATGGAATCGTCAGTACAGCTCAGCCTGGCTCCTAAACACGCCGTTTTTTACTTCTTTGAGGCCAAAGCCGATTGAAACTTGGCAAGGACACTAAAATTTGCAAGAATCCGTTGTCAACTGAGATTTGTGATGGATCACCATACATTTGGGTGGGTCAAAACTTATGGCCACGTGACCAAATTTTGCTCTACCGTACCGTACGGTTTCAAAAAAGTTGTCAGGCTGATGCACGTGCCGGGAAAGTTGAAAATCAACACTTGACTTCTCACTTTGAGAGTTTGCGATATCAAACTTGATTATTTTGACGACGGAGATGGTATTTTCAGCCAGGATAGTGAACCGAGGTCAGATTAGCAAGGATGTGAGGGAAATGGTCGTGAAGCTGAGTGTTGACGGTCTCTTTTGGCGTGGTATCGCTCCTCTGTTGGATTTGAGTAATCCTACGATACGTAGAATTGTCAGGAAACAAAAATTGACTACATTTTCACCTCGATCAGACCGACCAAGAGAGATCAGTGCAAGACAAGATCGCCACCATATCATGAAGTCAATGGAGAATCGCCTCAAATCCGTCACTGCCTGCGAGCTGAGATGGTGAGCGACGGTGATAACGCGATTTCTGTGCGTTCTGTGAGACGCAAGTTGCAGAGAGCAGGCCTACGTGGCTGTATGGCCATCAAATGGCCCTTCATCCGTGCTGTGAATAAGGCAAAACGCCTTAAATTTGTATAGACGCACAAGGACTGGAGCAGTGATGACTGGTGGTAATTTCTGTGGACTGATGAGTCTAAAATCAACCTCAAGGGCTCTGGTGATGCAGTTTACGTCAGGAGGTGGACAGGATAGGCTCTGGCTGGCACATGCACCCGCAAAACTGTGAAGCGCCGCGACGGCAATATCAATGTATGGGAGCCATGGCCAGCAACGGCGTAGCGCGCATTTGCCGGGTGATGGATACGATGAATGCGGACCAGTTCCTCGCATAATCCGAAAACATGATGTTGCTGAGCATGATGCAGCTTGTGGGTGGTGTGGGTGGTGTCTTATGGCCGCTAACGCTCCGCAAACAGAACGGAGGCGCGGCGGACGGTGAACGGCATCACCGTCCTGACATGGCCCCTGCAGCCACCTGACCTCAATCCAACTGAGAATCTGTGCAAAATTGCTGGGCTGAAGCAGCACGATGTTGAAATCACCCCCAGAAACCAGTATGAGCTGTGGCGAGTGTGCCGGGAGGCATAGAAGTTGATTTCTCCTCACGAGCGCAAGAAGATCGCCGATTCAATGCGGCAGTGTATGCAAGCGATCATCAAGGCCAAGGGAGGGGTTACAAAGTGGTGGATGTATCTGGAATAGGCCGGGACTGACTTCTAGACTTTAGCTTAGTTGAATACTTTTTAGAAATCACACTATTCCGTGTATCCTGTTGGCGGTTTATGATAGTGCGGGCGCTGGCCATAAGTTTTGACCCACCTTTTACATATACTTGACCACAGTAGTCCCCAGATGACTCCGTCTTTCAGCATTTTTCATTTCTACTTCACTATTCAGCCTGATTCAGAGGTCCTCGACCAAAAATTTAGTAGCTTACAGCCCAAACCTTCAGAATTCGAGAAATATGCATGGTGGGTCAAAACTTTTGACCACCACTGTACAGTAGAGGCGCTACCAAGGCCATAGAATAATCACTGTCCTTATGTGATGGGCACAAAATTTGATAGGACATACTTGCTTTCGTGCCTGCATTTTGACACAATCTCATTTCGCTTGTTCAGCCTAGTGCGGGCGTCGGTTTCGAGGATGTGATACTTCTCGGTAGTGCAGAGGCCACATCTCTTGGACGTGTTATCGAACGAGGTGGCCCTGTCGCGGATCTTCCAGTCAATGACGTACTGCATGTTGTCCCGCTTCATCGACCAAACATGCTTTGACAACTCGGTGGAATTCTCATAGCGGTCATGCCTGAGCGTAGTCAAATGTAGGTGTTGGCGGATACTGCTCGGTAATATGGGATATAATGCTCTCAGTAATGCTCCACAAAAGGCCATACGAGAGAGCTTGGAAGCTCAGGGCCCTGCGCTATGCTTTGTTGCCTAGCTCATCGTGCATGTTGGTAGAACTGATGGAAATGCTTTTTCCTTTGATTAGCTTCATCATTGTATTGCAAAAACGTTTCAATGAGATACTGAAGTAACGTCTTCTGCATAGCTATGGAACCGGCGCTGACTCTGCCGATCACGGGTGTTCTGGAGTCGACGGGATGTCTGTCCTGACGTTTCCTGGGACCGGCGCTGACTCTGCCGATCACGGGCGTTCTTCTTCTTATCATTATTATACTGACGTTAACTAACATCCATTCTGATTGCATTTACTCGTCTCCCTACTTCGCATTTCTTTCCAGAAAATCTCTCCATACAGCAGGGAGTCCTTCACATAATATGACTCCCTGATATAGATCTACATGACTGTATAAACGTTATAATTATGATGCTATCGGCCTACAGGCAATTCCCGGGCTGGTCGACAAACGGCCCAGCCAGCCTGTTAGTGGGATCTCGGCCTCGCACACAAATCCACACAAAATGTTACTGCACTGAATGCATTCCCCCATACACTTCGCATATATATACTCATTCTCTTGATGGTACCGTACTCTTGATGGTACGGGACAGGTACGGGATAGCGCCAGGCATGTCGATGGCACGAACAAACAAAAATATTGTGGCCAGCTGTCTTTGCTGGTACGGTACAGTACGGGACAGATACGGGATAGCGCCAGGCGTGACACAAACAAACAAACAAACAAACACCAAATTAAAGCTGTGTGGACCCTGGCTAGCGCCAGACGTTACTAAAGTAACGTCTTCTGCATAGCTACGGGAATAATGCTCCAAAAAATGCTGATAATGCTCCGCCGGATGGAATATAAACACCTTAACCTTGCGGTATTGGGCTAAGAAAAACGCTATAATATTGCACCCATGCTATGATAAACACATAATACAATATCAGGTAAACATGTACGCTAGGTACAAACACATACAGTTATATTGAGGCGGCACAAAGAGGATACGCCAAGAAGGACTCCTTGACCAGCTTCTGCCTCTGAGTTTCCCTCTCCAAACGGGACTTTCCTTGTTTGTGTCTTGCGGTAGCAATATGGAACATGATTATACTCTTCTTCCCTGACAATGTTGTATGGCATGCCAGGCACACTAACTTGCCAGTCTCTTTTGAGCGGCTCATCTGGGAACTCCCGCACCCGTGTTTCGGCACTGATGGCCACTTCAGTGCTCTGTCCATGAGCTACTCGCGTCCTTTTGGAAAGATTTTCAGACTTGGTAATAGCTGTTTTGAAGTGTTTTCTGAAAAGACCGCTTCCTCGCTATCGCGGCAGGATCTGCAGTTTCCAACTCGACGATGTCACTATCATCAGAGGACTCCGCCAAAAGCTCATCTGGAGAAAGCCCAGCTTCCTCCCAATCCCAAGAACGGCATCGCGGCGAGTCAGCCATCAGCGTTGGCTGCTAGTTAGCTGGTCTTACACAATGGTCAATGTCCGGTGAAAGTCCAGCGTTACTCTTCGACAAAGACATGGACTCTTGCTTCGATGAAGAATGTTTTTTTGTAACAATACGGAGGATTAGCAAGACGAAATTCCCGTTCGCGTTCGCACTCCAAGGAAAGTCGAACTCGGTGACGGAATTCGCGTTATGAGAAGGATTAGCAAACAGAATTCGCACATGCATGACGTTGACACGATGTGCAGGTACTAGGTACAGCGTGGTAAATTTATGACTGCTCTGACACGAATCCGCGATTCGTGTTCCGACTACTTTTCCGAACGAAAACTGCGAAAGTTCGCAATCCAGTTCGCGACCTGAAAAATGTTTGCGAACGCGAACACGAATTTCGTCTTGCTAATCCTCCGTAATACATTAATTTGTGGACTGTAACCGGGTAAGGTCTGGAATTATGTGTGCGTGTGCGCACCTCCACCGTTCCATGCTGGCTCACATAAATTTTGTTTCGTTGGTTCGGCGTTGTTATCTGGATCTTCAAAAAGTTGCTGGCCGAAGATAGACTTTCGGGACCGGAAGTAAGTTTCTCCGAGAGTTTCCACACTGTGCTGGACCACAGCTAGCTAGCACTACTGCGCCTGGCACTGCGTGCCACGATCTGTTTGGTACCATGCATGATGTGTACGGACCGGTCGGTGGTCTATCGCTTGTAAGTTGTAGTAATACATCGCGTAATAAATGTTGCCAATCAAAGACCAACGCTATAGCCGATACGAATCTGTACACGATGTGTGTAGATCTACTATGCCGTCATGTAGAAAGTCGTATAATGCCATTTTTGGCCTCGTAATGCTTTATGAATATGATGCTCGTAATGCTCCGGGTGGTGTATAATGCTCGATATAATGCCGGCATTATCCGCCAACACCTAGTCAAATGGTTGCAGTAGCGAGCTTTGAAAGGCGGCGCAGACATGCCGATTCGATCTCTGACGGTTTTTCCGCTTGTGTATGATAAGTTTGATAACATAGAAGGGGAAGGTGAGCGCAATCAAGTAACTATTACTTGTAGTTGCTTGGGGGGGGGGGGGGGGGGAATAAAAAATACTACTTCTTCTCAAAATAAAATAAAAATTGAAAAAATAGAATAATGTTCCATGGGAGATTCATCCATCGTCTGCAGAGGGCTCAATTTACTGTGGGTAAGGAGAGGAATAAAGTTCAAAAACCATAATGAAAAGTAAGTAAAAAAAGTAAATAGAGTAAATTTTCATCTCCGTCCACAAGGGAACCCACGACGGCCGCTAAGGCGCTAACACCCAGTATATCCAGCGGCAGATGCAGCGCCTAACGGTGGGGGTGAGGTATTAAGAACTCAAATGGTGAGCCAAGGAACAAATTTCCATGTTACAAATAATCGCTTTTAAAAGTAAAAAGAAAAGAGCAGGTGGTACAGCAGACTTCCTATTCTGAATTCCCTGAACGAAGCAGAGACATTAGCTGGGTACATGTCACTATTACACAGTAGCAAGAGAGCTACCTCGGTCGACATCAGTGGACGTGGACTACGAGTGGATGCGACATACGAGTGGATGCGACAGCAACAGTGACTGGAATAATGGGTGATACGTTTCATGGAGCGAGCGTATGTACATATGTGGGATGACTGACATCTTGAACACACTGCGTTGGGGCCGGGGGATGGTGCGGGTGTCGCTGGGTAGTGCGTTCCACAGCTTGGGAGCGGCAACAGAGAACCTAGCCTGACCAGCGCGGCTTGCGGCGGGTGGTATGTGCGCTCCGATGTCCTTCTGCAAGCGGGTACGCCGATCTGGTGACCTTGAAACCAGTCCACAGAGCCGGTTCCCCGCAATGCCGTGGATGCATCGCCAGGTGAGCAAAAGCGCCTTTTGCTTGTGCAGCTCTGAGATTCGGTAGAGTTCCACCCGTTGGAGCAGAGGTTGAGCAGAGTCGTATGGCCGAGCGCCAAAAACTGCGCGAACCGCTTTGTTCTCCAGCGTCTGGAGATCCGTTGCTTGCTGGGCAGTTAGACAGAACACGAAACAACTACTTGATGCGTAGGTCAGATCCGGCATCACCACGGACTTCAAGTAGGTGACTCGGGCCGCCAGGCTCAAGCATCTCCGAGTCCGCCAGAGGGCACCTACTTTGCGGGACACCTTTGCTGTAATGGCTTTCAGGTGTTGCTGAAAGTTCAGCCCCTCGTCAATGATGACGCCAAGGTACTTCGCGCTGGTGACTGTCGGCAGAGCTTGGCTGCGACAGAGAACTGTGACCCGGGGTCCAGCGTCTCTACCAGGAAAGACTGTGAGAACTTGACTCTTCTTCTCATTCAGAATCAGTCCTCGCTCTTCCAGCCATGCAGCCAAGGAGGAGACTGCGGTGGAGAGCGTACTGGCAACAGCCTGAGTCGTGTCAGCGCTACAATATACTGCGACGTCATCGGCGAACTGGATCGTGGCTGCGGATTGGGCTACTTGAGGAACATCTCTTGTGTACACGTTAAAGAGCAACGGGCCGAGCACCGATCCCTGGGGCACACCGCAGCTGCAAGAGGTGATTGTGCTGCTGCTGGCCCCGAAACAAACTCGCTGTGTCCGCTCACTGAGGTAGCTGATGAGCCAGCGAAGGGGTCTGCCTGTCACTCCTAAAGCAAACAGGTCCTGAATGAGACGCTCATGACTGACTTTGTCAAATGCCTTGGAGAGATCGAGAAAGCACACTCCCGATACCTGGCGTCGATCGCGGGCCTCCAGGAGCGTGTCCGTCAGGACAACCAATGCATCTTCTGTTGAGTAGCCATGCCGGTACGCAAACTGCGTGTCAGGCAGCGCATGAACACGGGAAAGCTGACCTTGTAACTGGTTTTGTACAATCCGCTCGAGGATTTTCGAAATAATGGGTAGTAGAGATACTGGTCTATAATTCCCAGGGGAAGCAGGATCTCCTGATTTGAAGAGGGGGCGAACCTCTGCTAGCTTGAAGGCCCGAGGAACGATACCCGATTTCAGGGACATGTTGAAAAGTTGGGTGAGGCTTGGTGCGATGATGTCGGCAGTGGCGAGCAGCAACGATCCTGGGACCCCGTCACTACCGGTTGCTTTTCTGGCGTCGACTTCACGGAGCAGTTCGTAAACGGAACCTGCATCAGTCCCTCGAAAATCCGAAAGAACTTCCCCTCTCAATGGCCCCTGAGGTTCTGCCAATATGGGAGGTCTATTGGCGTCGGTCACAACTTGATGGAACGTATTGCCGACCTCTTCAACATCGCATGTAGGATCCGGTTGTGCTCGGGTACGGCTTGTAAGGCTGTTGATGGGCTGCCGGAGCTTACAAGGGTTTGCAGATGCAGATTGACATGTCTGATGAAAATACGAGTTTCGTTTGCGCCGAATCGCGTTAGATGCCTGCGTCCGAGCGCGAGGCGTGTTGTGACTTCTCGATTGCTTGAACGCGATCCTTCAGCATCAGGACCTTGAGGTGCTGCTTTGTTTCTGAACTCCTTCATGCCATCGTCGATTCGTCTGTATGACTGGGGTGTCAGAGCCGCTCAGTCTTCGTTTCACCTCCGAGTAGTAGCATCGATCAGAGAGCGCTTTCGATGCGCTCTCCAAGACGTTTCCGATCATGTTTATTCTTCACAGCGCTTGAAATTAAATACTGTACTGTAGTATCATTTTGACAGGTGTAGTGACCGACTCCATGATCCACAGTCAAAATGACCTGCGTTCATTTGTTCAGCTGTTGTATCGAAAGTTTAAGATTCCTTTCAAGACCATCATTGAAAATCAGCAAAATTTCAAGAAGGAGCTTCAAGCAACATTTTGATTTCCTACATCGCGTATACTGTACCGGTAGTACTTTAGTAGCAGCGCACGCAGTCTTGTTGTAGTCGCTGCGTTGCAGCAATATTTTTTGTGGTTTGTTTTCAGAGTCAATGATGGCTAGTGCTGCTGTGGGTGCAATGGCTGAATTCGCTGTGTCGGAGGCAGCTGGTTCCGTGGGCAGTACCGAGAAGACACTGCAGTTTCCCAGGCAGTTGGATGAAACCTGTGTGTTTTGCCAACTCTCCAGTGGCACAGGGTTGAAAGTGCTGCGATGTTTACACATTGCGTGCAGTCAGTGTATCAAAGAACACACGAACACAGAGAGCTCGCTAACCTGCGCTAGATGTCAGTTGATGAGCGAGGCAGCGAGTCCAGGACAGCCACTACCGAACAGCTTAGCAGACTGGCCAAAGCCAATCGATTCGGCGTCTCGCAAAGCTACACATACATGTATGTGCCAAGACAGTGACTGTGTTGATTCTCAGGTGAGTGCATTTTCGCACTGCGCAGATTGCGATCAGCACCTGTGTGAGCCACACTCCCTGGTTCATACACGCAGTCGGCGACATCTTGGCCATCGTGTGACCGCTCTTCGCGGTGATCCAATGGCCAGCTCGGCCAAGACGTGCCCTCAGCACCCAGCACAACACGCGACACAGTTTTGTCCAGTGTGTAAGATAATTCTGTGTGAGCACTGCAGTAGTCACACAGAACACAGAGTGTTAGAGCTGGCCATAGCTGCACATGATGTTCGACATACCTATTCCAACACAACACTGCTGGCTGAAGAAAGTCACTATACCAGGTTAACACAGGAACTGTCTGCAGTGGAGCAAGAACAGGATGAACTACAGCACAAAGTCCAGGCCATTAGCGATGGCATTGGTGAGGAATTTGAGCGTCGACACGAGGAACTACGCACTGCCGAGAAGTCTCTTCGTGATGCTGTTGATAATCTGCATTGGAAAGAGACCAAGCCCATTGAGGTGAGAAAAGAGAAAATTGTGGAGAGCATGCGGCAGTTGCAGGTTGCTCACCATCTGCAAGCAAATCTCAGCGACGCTGTACTTGTCAAAGCATCGGCTACGCAGTGGCCAGAAATGTACGTACGCACACCTATTGCCGCAGAACTGGCCTCAGCTGCTGAATCACCGACGGTCACATCCATCCATGAGATCCACGAGACGGTAAAGAGAGACGCTCGCGAGTACGTGCAAAAGCACCTGAGCGCCTGTGTGCTCTCTACTCAAGATGTGGCCACAGTGCCTGAAACGCCACAGATCGATGGGTTCATCCAGGATTATTCTAGCAACATACTGGAGCATGGATGTCTTCTATTTGACGAGAGTGATAAATCGCAGAATGTCCGCCTGACTGATGAGTATCGAACCGCAACAGCTCGCATCACCCAAAATCCCAAATATCGGTCGGTCACTGGTGGTTGTTTTTTTTACTGGGAGAGAGAGTCGTTCGCCGTTCGCATTCTCAAGGCCTTCAATCCACTGCTACTAGGAATCGCAAGAATGTCGATACCCACAAAGCGAGACAATGGTTGGAGTCACGCTTCAGGATTCATCGGTTGGTCCAGTGTCTTTCCACACGATGATCGAGTATTAGGCGAGCGACTGGGACAACCATGGATAGAAGGAGATGTGATTCGTATCATTGTGGACTCCCCGAAAGGCAGGATTCGCGCTTGCCACGTGCGTAGTGGTGAGGAAGGCAGCCTGCCAATTGTGCGGTACTGCGATGAATATACTTTCCGTGCTGAGCTTATGGATGGCACATCCATTACCCTGATCACATGATCCATCCGCAAAGCCAGCCGGTATTGATTGCAGCTGCATTCATGAGTGCTGCCTGCTCTTTCAGTAACCGTAGCAACCATTCGTTGTGCTTTGTTACCATGACACTGGCCATGCCGACTGGAACCTTTGCTGCAGTTGTTGCCCTAGCAACGGTAGACGTCGTAACCGTCTCCAGTAGGGTCGCATCCCAAGAACGTTGTTTCTAAGGGATTAGCCTGGGACGTTCTTAGGCCAAAACAAAAAATAGGCTTGTTTCCGGTCGGCAACCCCTCAAAAAAGAGACTCGGTCGGCCGGAATGAAATTTTTTTTGGATACTTTTTTTTGGTTCCTCAATCGTTGTGGCATTGATGGACAAGAGCACCTACACATGTACATTGTACATTATATCATGGCAAGGATCAATGTCAGAGTTGACCGACTCACTGTTCTTGTACAGCATGTGGTGTATTCCTGTTTTCGTACATCCTGAGAAATCAAGCAAACAGTTCGAGTCCTTCCAGCTCCGTTATTCTAGCTCGTATCGACCCCGGAGGTTTTCGAGCCGACAGCTGAGAATCTCTGCTACCTTGTAGGTGTTTCGATTGTGGAATTCGGTTGAGACTTGACTGAGTTATGACTCGTTGAGTACTCTTGCACACATGGCATTGCCACCGTTTGTATACATTTGGAACCAAAAAAGTCTCAGAATTTGGGAAAAAGTGGCCCGGTCGGCTGACCGGAAACAAGGTCATTATTTGTTTGGGCCTAAGCAATCTGCCTGCATTCTTATAGCACGTTCTTAGAAACAGTACATACTGGATTATGTATGTATCGTACAAGCTGCCAGAAAACCAACACCGCCGTTCTTAGCTTTGGGCTGTGGTGTTCTTAGTATTTCAGGCTGGACGTTCTTGTGTGCCAAGTTATTCTGCGTGGGACTACTGTGCTATGGCCCAGTATGGGTGAGAAGCAAGTAAGTTGATTGACCCCCCCCCCCCCCCCCCGAGTCCCCGACTGCCTGTAGAGCCAGAATTACCGGCGTGCCCAGGGCATGCTAGCAAGGCTCAGTAATAACAAGAAAAAGTTGATAAGATTTCCGATCGTACCCCCCCCCCCCATCCCCACCCGCCATGTTGCTTGTTGTGTACGCCGATCCCGAGACCCTTGGTCCGGGGAATCCACCGCACCTCACCAGCATAGCTCGTGTAGCGCCCATAAACACTCAATGTTGTATCTCTGTTTTGCTTTCATTTTTGTTCCCCTTCTTCCGTTGGTACATGTTAAAGGGGAAGTTAAGGCAAAAATTAAAATTTCACCAGTTGTAGTCTTCGGGGTGCTGAGTCGAATGGTCTTGGTCCGAGAAAGCTGAGACGCTCCCTTCCTACTTGAATCCCAATCGAACTCGCGCACTTCCACCGAAACTGGGTGACTGCGCCCTACTAGATGGGGATTTGTATGCAAAATGTCACTAAAAGCGCCATTTCGTTCTTATAAAAGCCCGGATGACCGCGATTGGCCCATATGTTGTAGTCTTTTGGACGCTGAATCGATTGGTTTTGGTCCGAAAAGACTGCGATGCAGCGTTCCTCCTTTATTCCTAATCGAACATGGTTGAACAAGCGGTCACGTGCTCCTGCGTACACCAGTCACCTGGTCACCGTGCCTGCAGGGTACAACTTACTAGCCTGTTTGACCTTTTTTTTGGGTGCAGTCCTGTCACTCGAGTTGAACCTTGGTGTGAAAGTTGTCACCTGCTGGCGTGGTGACCAGGTGATTTGGGCACCCAGGAGCACGTGACCGCTTGCTCAACCATGTTCGATTGGGAAAAAAAAATTTGAAGTTTTTGGGGACGGTTGGCGGTTTTCGTGCTCTGAGGATCAGCCTCAGCGGCACTCCTACAGCATCCCTTAATAGGTAGCATAATTCGTGTTGTCTAGCATCCAAACTAGCATCTTTCTGAGTTGTCAGCTAGCATCCCAAAAAGCATCTTGGCAACATTTAGCTAGCATCTGCCGCTGGGGCCTACCTGCCACCATCCGACTATTTGGAAGGTTATCAAGTGTTTGAAAATGGAGCAGGCCACCACGGAACTAGAGCTTGAGCGGCTTGTGGCAGGAAACTCTGGTCCGAAGCGGAAGAAGAGATATCAGCAATGTGATTAACGGCTGAGGGCTCTGCTACAGTCCGTCGAGCGGCGACCACCAAGAGAGTTCCTCCGTGGAGTAGCACATAATCTGGCGTTCAATGTTGTCGAATAGGCAGAACGGCTGAGGGCTCTGCTCCAGTCCGTCGAGCAGCGACCACCAAGAGAGTTCTTCCGTGGAGTAGTGTATAATTTGGCGCTCAATGTTGTGTATAGTAAATACTCTCATATTCTTCATATTTTGCTTTCTTTCGAAACAATGCATTTTGGAGTGCATGCCTGATCAAATTCGGTGAAATGGGCTGTCGATGAAAACAGTGCTCTGTGAACTGTCTTTCGGTGAATTGGGTATCCTGTGAAATGGGCTGTCTGTCAAAAAGGTAGTCTGTGAAATGTCATTCAGTGAACTGTCGTTCGGTGAACTGTCGTTCTGTGAATTGGGTTTCTGTGAACTGTCAGGACACCGTCTAATAATGAAATCGCGAAATTTAGACAGCGCGAAAAGGAGATCCATGAAAGGTTTAGCAAGAATGCCACAGGTTTAGCAAAAATACCATTCTGCAATCGCAAAATTAAAACCTCGCAAACCTGTCCGGGTTCTGAAAACGCGAACTAAAAACGCCGCGAAAATGTCACTGTCCGGGTTCTGAAAACGCGAACTAAAAACGCCGCGAAAATGTCACGCTTTACAGTATATTTTTATCACAGTGTACATACACGTGCATGTACATACACGTGCATGTACATACAGTGCATGTACATGTACATACACATACACGTGCATGTACATGTTAACAAAACCCACATAGGTAAATTAGAAGTTCTCCATCGCCGTATACTGCGAATCATATTCCGTACTGATCGTTATACCTCAAATCTAGACTTGTATGCTGCTGCATCCATTACCACTCTGCAACATTACCTTGATGCTTCCAAGTGCACCCTGGCGCATTCAATTTTCCTTGACCAGCACCCTGCTCATTTACAGTCCCTTATGTTAAGTCCCGGTTTCGCTCAGTCGGCAGAGCAAGCGGTTACAGTAATGGATAAGGGTTATCATACAGAATTGCACATTTATTCAGAGAGAGAGAGAGAGAGAGAAAGAGTTCTCAGGTAATACACTGTAGTCTAGCATGAAACTAATCTACAGGGAACTGATCTGCGGAGAGCTGGTCTTAATCAGCAAGAAACTAATCCCCTAGGAAACTAGAAAGGCGGCAGCTTTTATAGGGTGAGTAAGTAAGCTAGCCTATGGTCAGGGGATACGTAGAGCAGAGAGAGGTAAGAAGAAAGGTCAAACTACAAGGTACATGATTGTGTGGGCAGAAGAATGGGAAAGGTCGGGACATGGCACCTGTGCAAGAGGAATACGTTGTAGAGGAAGAACTGAATAGAAGGGTGTACAATACATCGTATACATGTAGGCGTGCAATAATACCAGGAGGACAACTGTTGAAAGGGCATTAGGATGTACATGTACAGCTGTTAGTGTAGATAACTAAAAGTGCGGCTGAAAGTGAAATGCATCAAAAGGTCTCCAGTGTGCAGCTACTGTGCTATCTAAGGTCAACCTCGAAAGTGTGTGGGAACAATAGATGAATACAGCGCATAGTATAGTATTAGTAGTGCATGTAAAAGAGGATAGAAGGTGAGGCTGGTGTAACAAGTCAAGTACATGTGCATGTCATATAATGTATGTATTCCTATCTAACACTTAATTGGTTCAATTCAGGTGGCACCACCCGAAGCTGCGTTCGTCTCCCCCTAGCTAGGTCTACCCTATTCGTCAATTCCCCTTTCTTTTCCTCCTACTCCACGTGGCTCCAACTGCCTCCCAGTGTTAGACAAGCTCCAGATATGCCCAAATTCCGTACCCTCGTCAGACAGCACTTCAGTATCTCCCAGTAAACAAAGTCACAGTCACCACTTCCGCTGCATAGCTCGCTGAGCATCCCATTGCTTTGTAAGTTGCTAATCCCTTCCCACTTTGTGTACGTGCTCTTAATTTTCTTTTTTTTCTCTTCTTCCGTGGTTGGTCTCACCCTCTCCTCAATTCAATTGGCTGTCTTGACATGCCACGAGGTGCAGAAATAAATAAATAAATAAATAAAGGAGGAACGCTGCTTCGCAGCCTTTTCGGACCAAAACCAGTCGACTCAGCGTCCAAAAGACTACAACATATGGGCCAATCGCGGTCATCCGTGCTTTTATAAGAACGAAATGGCGCTTTTAGTGACATTTTGCATACAAATCCCCATCTAGTAGGGCGCAGTCACCCAGTTTCGTTGGAAGTGCGCGAGTTCGATTGGGATTCAAGTAGGAAGGGAGCGTCTCAGCTTTCTCGGACCAAGACCATTCGACTCAGCACCCCGAAGACAACAACTGGTGAAATTTTAATTTTTGCCTTAACTTCCCCTTTAACCGACCATCGCAATAATTTCACGGTTTACAGTAAATATTTTAACGGATGGCGTGTACTTCAAACGGAGTAGCCCTTGCATTTGGCGGATTATTGCCGGCATAATATTTGGCATAATCTTGGGATTTCGTCAAAAAATTATGCTCCGGCATAATATACGGATTCCAACGTGTAAGGTCGGCATAATCTTTCGGTTTAGACAAAAATTATGTTTAGGGCATAATACAGCTTTGTCAAAAAATTACGGATTCCAACGTGTAAGGTCTGCATAATCTTTCGGTTTAGACAAAAAGTATGCTTAGGGCATAATTTATTTATTTATTTATTTATTTATTCAACATCTCCTGGCCCGTCCGAAGACTGCCAATAAACATGAGAGGTCAGGTGATAGCCAACCACGGCAAGCTAAAAGGGAAAAAAAAAAAAAAAAGATGCTGTCAGAGAGGGAAAGGAGATAGGGAGAGAAAAAGAAAGGGAGGCACATTAATAATACATGGGATCACTTCGGATGAGACAGTGTGGAAAGCTGGACTGTGAATTTCCTGATATCCTGGCATGTCTTAATGCTATAGTCTGTTTCAAAAAGATTAGCAATCAGGTTTTGGTCTTAAAAAGTATGAAGATAAGGGAAAATTGGACAACGAAGTACATAAAAGGGCTGGTTAGGGCACGGCAAATTGTTCTGTGAAGGTTTCGGAACAATTGGACCAGCCGTTAAGGAGTTAGAATTTCGGCCAGGTTTCCGGCCTTTTCCCATGGTTTACAATTTGCCCTGGAAGCCAGTATCGATTTTTCTATCAAAACCCACGATTTATCTTTTCCTTTCTGGCCTTGTGGTTATGGATGCTGTCTGCTGACCATGAAGTTGCGAGTTCAAATCCCAACCTATCTTCAACTCACACTTTTTTCATTGTTTTTTTGGTGATCAAGCAGACTTGTTGTTGTTCACGGTTGTTGTTGTTGGAGCTCCCGCTTCCTCTCGAACTGACTGACACTTGATTGGCTCACGCCATGTGAACACACCCTCAACACTGAAACGGTGTGAGTGAATACGGAAGTCATTGCGCTGTAGCTACGTGTTGAATACACCGGCACATCGATCGATCGATTTCTTTTTGAGAATTATTTTAGTATTTCAAGATCGCCAATTATTATTTATTTGAATTTAGAAGTCAACGCCGTCTTCTATCAGCTTCCACAGGCGTCTGCTTTTCTCAAAATGTTGTCGAAGTCGTTTTCGTCACATGGTGAGAGTAAATTGCATCGCAGCTCAAAGAAACTATTTGGTCACATAACATATTGGGACCCATGCCGCTCGTCAGCCTTGACATTTACTACACTTTCGACATGTCCTCTCTGACTCCAGTCCATAATCGATACGAGGAAGAACTCGTTTGTTGTGAACCAGACGTACACGACTGTACCGACATCGACCTGAGTGAGTTGTCATTTTTCATGCTTTCGCGCGGAATATTTCTTCGAGTTCACAGTGAGTTTTTTGCAGGCAGCGCTCGAGCGCTCATACGGTAAGACGGCAAACTCCCCGGGCGATCACCAGGATTGCTAATCTTTTTGAAACTGACTGTAGTAGGCAGGTTAGACCAAGAGTACATAACCCCCCAGAGTGTGCAACGCCTGATCCAGCTCTGTGTAGGGTCTTGGTCGAGCGGAATCGGATCTTCTGATGTCATGCGTACACTTCACACCAGCGCAAGGCCGGTCTCGAGGCAGGGCACCATTGTTTTTGATCCTAGAGTACCCGCGACTCCCCGGGTTCCCCTCAGATGTGTACGGTATTATGACGCAAAGATCCGATTCCGCTCGACCAAGACCCTACACAGAGCTGGATCAGGCGTTGCACACTCTGGGGGGTTATGTACTCTTGGTTAGACCAAAGGGAGTATGCTGAGAAGAAAGGGGATTTCAAAAACAGAGAGGAACTAGCTCGGGGCAGTGATAAGGCATTGCGTGTTGGTCTAGTGGTAATACAGCTTCGTCAGAAAGCACTGGGGCCGCGTGTGTGTATGCGTGGTTTCCCAATCCTCTATGTACAGCGTGAATACATAGTGGAACCGAGCATAATTCAGCATATTTGTTGGCATAATTGTGGCATAATCAAAAGCATAATTGGACGATTGGCCGAGCATACTCCGCCAATGGCTAATGAGGGGTGAATTCCCCGAAACACTGTGTATTGAGCAGGGAGTGGTGCTTTCTTACAGGTTTGCCGAGTCGAAGGTTCGATGGACTTCTCGTGTGCTCTGGATGGCAGTCGTGAGTCAGTCAAGTGTCAAGTAAAGTCGGTGGAATAGCGCGAGCTCCGGTGTGGGGAGCAAACCTTTCTGAATAATAATAATCCTCCGTAATATTGGTCGCTTGGTGCTGGTATGGTGCCATTGGTGGCAAGCCGCAGTGAGTGGTGGTACGACTCCAGCTCCCCTGTCACCACTGGTCACAGTGCCAATCTTCTGTCAAGCCTGTGTCCTGGTGTCCTGCCCTCGTCCTACCTCCGGAGCTCCAGTGACTTCCTGGACACAATGGCTGAATGGGCGATCAGCGCCGTGTGTGGTTAGCATCTGTGCACGTCGTGTGACTCACCATCACAGCATGTCTACGTCTACGCAAGAGCTACACGGACGTGAGAACTGTGGGCGTGTCGAGGGTAGGACTTGTTTGTGTCATTGCTGTGTGGTATCACTGGCTGTCTGGCTCTGTTCACTGCACATACATGTACAGTGTAGAGCACTATGCAGCCTGAGGATCAACTGTTCATGTACATAATCATTATGCACGGGTGTAGTTGTAGTTGTAGATCGAGACTGTGCCAAAAAGGCAACATTATTACCGTCCAATCTTGGTTTTCCGTTCCACCTGGTAGCGGTGGTGCGGGAGAGTCTGGAGACGGCGTGAACACTACTAGCAATCCCGGTGTGTCATACCACAGTCTCCACCTGTGACCGCGTACCGGGGAGTAATACTAATACAATCATGTAGTACCCGTATCTCTACCAGGCATAGCAGGAATACGAGTGCAGTTTACGGACTGTGTCGGTCTTGGCCTCTATAAAACTGCAGTTCCACCGCCGGGTTGGAGGGTCTCAACACGTCGTTACATCGGCACCAGCAAGGCTTGCCAACAATATCACGTCCGTGTTCATACCGCGTCGCATACATGTACCATGGTATACGTCACTGTATCGAACACTAACTTAGCAATTACTTGAAGTATTATTATCATGCTTCTAGCATTGTCATTAGTGCCAACAGTCAGACATGCACTGGACAGTCATGCAGAACTTCAATACCTCGCAGAACTGTGCCAGAACACCTTCCAGAACTGGAACTGGCTGGGTCTTCCGTGATTGTAGATTGTGGTACCGACTAAATTCCTTGATGGGTACATTCATCTGTTATCTTTGACAACCACTGTCATCACAAATAGCTGGTCACGGGTCTATGATGTCATGGTGTCCGTTTTCTGTCACCAAGTAAGTAATTACGGGAATGACAACCCCGAATGGCACGATGACAACCCCGCTGACAACCCGATGACAACCCCAAAGACCAGTATTTTGGAATTTCGCGCGCAAAAGCGAGCATTGCGGAACACGAACACAATGTACATGTATTTGTACTAGTTTGAGTTTGACTGAGCCTGGGCTCTGCCAATTACTACTTCAAGGCCATAATCTGTTCCATACTGTTTCTTGTACATGTAATTCCGCGAAAGAACTTGAGAAAACAGGTGCCACAAAAACACATCCTTCTTCCATGCGCTTAGCCTCGGTCTTTGCACGTTGCCCTATGATGCTATGCCTATGGGCATGGCCCAGGGAGTCGTGGGCTTTCACTACTCCCTGGTGTAGACTAATCTAAATGTCAACACAGAGAAACCATGGGACCACACGGGAACTTGCCATGCTCTGGTCTTGGAGCTGTCTTCTTTCTTCCCGCACCCCTTGCCAACAAAGCTGTCTACTGACTCAGATAAGCACTAACATCGGGTGAGGAAACTCCTGCGGGATTGCACACACCAGAATCAAGCCCATCCACTGCGGAAATCCATTAGTTGCCTGCGTCGGGCGTGGCACAGCCAAGACGACCGCTCCGCCCCAGCTATCTGCTTTACGTACGATTGCTGTTTGAACACCAGAATGGCGCTAGAGCTACATGTACCTTCTAGATCCTTAGCCTAGGGCAACCGCGTGCCCCAGAAGAACTCTGCGTTCCGTGCCGGCGACAGAACAGGAGTCGACAACGTCGGTGGCAGTACTAGTGTCTCGAGGGAGGCGCCTGGGCACAGAGTACAATGGTTATGTAGTCTATTGTCTAGTATTGAGTATTGTAGGTGCACCCTGCAGTGTATACCAAGGTATACCCTGGCTCTAGCTCCCCCTCCTCTACCCACAATCACGCCATGTATACATGTACTAGGTGCGACAATTGACGATGATCATGTGGCTGCATCATCTTGATCAAAACCCAGCCACTTGCACTCTTTACAATGCACTTTGGCCTACAATTATTACAAAGCTACATGTAGCCTTTGAGGCTTTGTACTATTGTAGGCCGCCGCGCCTCGTCCCACGACAACGCGTAGACCCGAGTACAGCCCAAACGACAAGTACAAAGACTACTAGTACTGCGTATAATTACACGTAAGAGACTTGAAGGCCGCTACTACAGTATTACTACAGTGTACTTGACACAATCTTTATTAGGAAACTTGAAATGGAGATGTGAAACACAAATACACCCATGTAGATGGAGCAGCAATGCAATACAATGTCCAAAAACTCAAGAATTCATTATCATGGGACAATGTTCGGACTACTACTAGACTAGCTGTAAATCATGGTAATTACTAGTTCAAAAATGTTGGGGTGGGAATCTCGAGAGTCAGAGGAGGCGCAACGCGTTAATTAACGTCGCACCACCCGGACTGCGGGAGTCCCATGCCCAGACGCGCCTCTGCATGCATTTCACAACTGGGACAAAATCCATTGTACTACAGTACATGATTGTATGTCATGCAGTGTAGTGGTGGCAATGGTCTAGCGCGCACTTGTGCATTTTATTGCGTGTATTTTGCCGGTAAAAGAGGCTTTGTTTTGGAATTTGGATATGGTTGTCCGTGTCGTCTACGTAGTTGTTACTAAATGTTTGTAGATTGTTGTGTGTATGCACATACTCATCGTACAGTACATGTGTAGTTGATTTACAATCATGTACTGTAGTGTACATGCACAGTCACGACATGACGTACATGATTGTATTATCGTGGCCAAGTAACACGTTATGCATCTACAGTTCCAGGCATGCATAGATTAGAATGCCTACAAAATCTTCGCCTACAAAATGAGCATAATAAATTAGTAGGCAGTGCCGCAGGGATCACGTCCACATGGTTCACGATCTGGCGCAGAACAGAAAGAGTTGATCGTCGGCCTGAGCGGCGTGAGTTCTTCGCACTGGCAAGCAACCGTGTGCCACCGGTTTTCATGGCTATCACAGTATACTAGTATCAGTCTCATATCTGGCATAGCGCATAGAATCTACGCAGTGATTGCATGCTTGGATGTGAGTTCGCACACATGGCCGCTCTGGCTCGACAATCAGTGCTGACCAGTCTGTCCATGTATGACGTCCAAGTGTCGGTCTCTCGCACTGGCTTGCCAAAAATTCGGGGCATTTCGCACATGTGCATAGCTATCGGCCAGCGTTTGAATCACACCATGGCAGACCCGTCGAAACCATGGGAGGTCTTTTGGATTGTTGGATCTCTACTACTAGTATTAGTACTAGTGTAGCTCTCAGTACCGTCGACGTCCCTCTTACTCTTTTCTTCACATGCTTGTGATAGTTGCTCGAGTGGCTCTCTCTCTAGAAAGTGCCCAGAACTACTTGGTGAGTATGATTATGAAAGGCCTTACACAGCGACGGCGTGAAAGTAGGAAGGCCTAGCGCCTACGCTCAGTGGCCGGCTCTCGGGTTTCTGCAAACATCTGCGCGTGCTGCAGCTCTACGGCGAGCGCCACAAGCCAAAACTGCGTGTTGCGGTGGCAGCGGCGGAGAACAGGAACCCTTGTCGTGGTAGGAGAAATTCTAAACGACCTAGATCGCAGGTACTAGGTTGACGCTGTGACAGTTCTGCTTTGGAGTGAACGCCGAACTGTGGACTGAAGACATTTTTTAGTAACGAACGTCAGTTAGCCGTGTGTCTGAAAGGGAGAAGATTAATTTTACTGCTGAGTAAGCTTGCTGTCGTCCTGAGTGGATTGTTAGAGCGATGGCGCAGCCACCGAGTGATTACGTTCAGTTGAAAGAAGGTCCTGTGCCCACGGAAGCCGTGGACTACGTTGAGTACGTTCCTGTCGGAGAGGATAGCCATGGATACACCGAAATGATTGGAAAGCAAAAGCAACAGCAGCTACAACAACAACAGCAGCAGCAGCAGCGCTACGTGAAACCCAGCAAGCCCGCCGAGAATGTGTTTGTACCAGTTCACCAGCGCCAGGCTTCACACAGCAGCAAGCATAGCTCTGAGAACGGTCGCTTTGACATGCCGGAGTATATGAACGCTGCCAGTGAGGAGAAACTGCCGCTGTCGACCACCACTCCCGTCAGCGATATTCTTACCCGGAACGGAGTTGGAGGCACGACTTCTTTCAATCCAACTTACGGGAACCTACCGACCGGCAAAACCGTGCAGGGTTCCCTTCAAGCTGACGATCTACCTCCTCCACCACCACCGAATGTTTCGGAAGACGCCGAGCTCCCCTTCTATTCTGGCGTATGCAAAGGACCATCACCCCAACCCAGTCCAGACCTGCCCCCCGCAGTCGTCAACAAGAAGGAAAAGCGCTTGGCCGATAGCGTGCTGTACACACAGCAGTCCGTTCCCAGTAAGGGCCACGGTAGCAGTTTAGTCAGCAGAGAAAGCACGACTACGACCGATTCGTCGGACGAGTACCATCAGCGCAAGCAGTTTGTCCGGACTTTGTTCTGCGCGCTGTTCGTGCTCTTTCTGATGAGTGCGGCGGCGATCGGTCTCTGCGTGTACCTGTTGCTTAGCTGGCCCAGTGATGGGAATAACAATTGCTCGCCGTGCTCTACTGCCACCACTCCGCCTGCGCCACAAATCAACAACCGTAAGTGAAGTGTGGTTTTTGCTGCTGTCATTCTAGCAGGCATAGTGCCAGTGCAGTGCAGTGGTTGTCGTTTGTAGTCTGTGTCCCCTGTTTACTGGTGACTACATGATTGTAGTGCTAGTGCAAGTGGTGTTTAGCCTTAGTTTAGGTGAGAGGCGCACTATGAGTAGGTCTACGAGGCGGGTCACTGTTCCGCAAGAACATCACAATGGGACAGGTGAAGTGTGATGGTTTTGTTCAAAAACCCGTTCGCGTTTCTCTGTTTTTATCGCACGGGGGTATCGTGTAGTGCTATGGCGTGAGGCACCATACCGGTGGTTCGATGGCCTGACACGCAGCGTTGTTCACCCGGAGGTGATGCGCTCGCCGGCAGAAGTACCATGTTCGAAGTCACGCTCGCTACAAATAATTGTACAATGGCTGGCTCGCTCCATTGTGTGTTACCGTTAGTGGTGGAAAGTCGGTAGTTGCCTTTGCATTGGGCCGTTCGCGATGAACTCGTCACACCACCAGAGGCTGGAAGAGATAGCAAAAATGACGCACTTTTAGAAGGCGATCGGGTGGATCTTCTCCTAAAAATAGGCGTGCTCTGAATCCTATAAGTCCTATCTCCAGATCTCGTATGGAACCACTTCCAAAGCTTCTGCAATCGATTCCCGTGCGCAGCGATTCGCACCAATGAAAATAGTTTTAGGTGCCGGTTATCACTACGATCGGAGCTAGCTGGGCATTTCCACACAGTCACAACTGATGCTAGCCGTCACGTCGGTGAACACCTTC
The DNA here is from genome assembly GCF_964019385.1 of Sycon ciliatum. Lineage (NCBI taxonomy): Eukaryota > Metazoa > Porifera > Calcarea > Leucosolenida > Sycettidae > Sycon > Sycon ciliatum. Next base: position 8,105,399 of record NC_088650.1, on the reverse strand, counting down.
GCTGTAGCCTGCATGCTTGCTTCCAGCACCAAATAACAGTTACTGATCTCGGAAATCACACTTCATGTCAAAGCAAAGTTATGGACTGATTTACTCGATCTGCTGACAGCAGATTGTGCTGTTTCGCTCGTTGTAAGGGAGCATCTCATAAGTTCGCATTTTGTTTCTAAACGTAACGCATTTCGAAACGGGGGTAGGGGGGTAGCGCCCTTTTCGAATAGAAAAATGACTGTTCGCACATTTTCTGGAACTGTACAATCTGCTACCATGCTAGATCCCTGCAGCAAATGAGTGTGTTTAGGTGGAGATCTACCTGTGTTTGCAGATCAGCTAACCCTTGCACTGCATGCATGCAGGCTACTCAGAGGTGTCAAATGTCACACCAGCCTGATCAAACCATGTACATGTACCTGGCCAGCGTTTACAGCAGTACAGTTGTTGTGGAGGAACTATGTTTATGTGCGTGTACATGTCATTGATTCTACTTGTACTCAGTAAATGCGGTACTACTGTATGCCATTCACGGCCGCTCTAGCAAAACATTCATATCCATGTACATGTACAATCATGTACATAAGCATACCATAGCATGGGGCATGGACGTGTACATGTAGTGTACAGTAGATAAACACAGAAAATGTGCGATAAGACTTTCAAATAGAGGGGGGAGGTAGGGGGGTAAAGTCTATTCGAAATGCGTTACGTTTGCAAAATAAATGCGAACTTATGAGATGCTCCCTAACTGTTTTTTTGTGATCGCTTGTAGAGTCGTGTGATTTTTGTACATACCTGTGCTCGCAGCGTATGGTTGTAGTTTGAGTGCCGCCTTGTGAATTAGTCAGTTGTGGAGTGTCAAATAGCCTGATTGTCATCTCTGAAAACTCTTTTTGTCACCACATGAATCAGACAATCCTATCACCAGTCTGTTGCTGCACTAAGTACCTTCAGCAGCAGCAGCAGCAGTGGGGAGACCATACATGGGATAAAAACTGTGAACCTGCATTTGAAGCAGAGGGGAGTTGGTCACGCCATGGGAAGCTGTTGTCCATGGTGGCATGTAAAGAAGCGTTCCTGTGCACTGCGTTTCATTCGGTGGGCTTCCCCTGGCCTGCTTGTGTGGAACAAGGACAGACTCTGGAGATACGGTCCGCAAATGCCCGAGCTAGGATGTGACACATCACGAGCATTGCTCCGAATACGCTCGGCGTGTGCGCAAGCCTAGTCTTATCCGGTGTTGAGAACTGCTGCCGCCTCTATGTTGCCCGTATACTGAGTAACTCATCATTTTAGTGTTGCATAGAAGGCAACTTCAAGTAAATAGTAGTAGTAGTAGTGGATATTCGTGGCAGAGCTAGTGAAAACACGGAAGTACAGGACTAGCTCACTGTACTAGAACATATGGGACAACGTCAGCACATGGGCCACAGAGTACAACACCTCTGGTCGGTTGTGACTAACAGTTTCACGCTGTATGGAAATCTGCAGACGACTAAACCGGACGATGTCAGCAAAAGACCTTTCTCGTGACGGTTTCGGTTGGCCATAATAAAATGATTAATAATGCACCGGGCTCATAGCGGACTGGCTGGTTACAGGCCTTCTACTCAAACTTGGGCAGTTTTTTTCTTCAGCCTATTGGCGAGGCTAAGTATTGCATAGGAAACTGCATGCCCCATTGCTTGGGTATTGATCCAGTCAGTGTGCAGGCTGGGACCGTCAGGACAGACTCAGGGCGGATGGCACTGCTTGGCGTGAAGGCAAAGAGACACCGTGATTAATACTGTGCAATAACACAGTGGTGGGTGTAGTAACATTTGTACTTCATATGTATTCTAGTAACATTTGTACTACATATGTATTCTAGTGCATTGCAACTATCATTGCTGGGCGACAAGATCAAGAGGGCCAGGGAATGTGCTCATTGTGGGCAAAACTAATGAACCAAGTTGTCCTGCTGTGATTGTTTTGGAGTATTCTTGTGACTCTTGTCTACCATGCATGTTGTGTATTATTTATTTCACTTTCCCGTGGCCTGGGAATATAGGCCAACATGGAGGGAGGGGGCTGATATAAATATATTAGGACAGCTTTAGCTGGTCAAGTGGAAGGATATGGGTATTTTGGTCTACTCTGTGCATGCAGCACTCTTCTTTTACTCAACATACATGACTCACACATAACGGGGAATAGATGGTATTGGAGAGTTAATTTTTTAGTACATGCGTTGAACGGACTGGCCCAGTGTTCTTTAGTCTGCGGTTAAAGTCAAGACTGACCATCACCAGCATTCTTTGGGTTTGACAGGGATTGGTAACTTTCCTAGGAAGTTTTACTTTGGCAGATGTGTTGTGCTGCTGAAACATTTTCAGGCACTCCTTAAGAGTCCTTGCTTCCGTTTGACTCCAATTATCACCATACTGCCACTGGTGCCATGGTCAAGTGCAGCCAGTGGAGAGGCAGGACTCCATTCTGAGAAACCTGTTGACATTTTGCATCCTAGATCAGCCTCGTGATCAGGCCGCAGCATTATACACTGAGGCCTTAGCTTAGGGAGGTGAGTGGAAAGGGCCCTGCATGGCTACTGATATTAAAGAGGCTATGTGATTACGTCATCATGTGTGGTGTTTGTATGTAGTGACATCACAAGCACTGGTTTTCTACTCTATACAAAGCATAATATTGTACATGATGATGTCATTCCTTTACATCATCATTTGAGGTGCGTTGTATGCAGTGGAATCATACAGAATGTGTACTTCGAATTATGATGATGTCATTTCAAGTTGTCCTGTTCTATTGTAATACATGATAATTATTGTAGCTTTTGCCATGGATTTGTACTGGCAGATCAGCCCATTTTAAAAGTAGTCTTTCATGGCCCGCAATCAGTATCGCCGTGTGGGCCATGTCAGTGTGGGCCATGTCAGTGTGGGCCATGTCAGTGTGGGCCATGTCAGTGTGGGCCATGTCAGTGTGGGCATAGTGTTAGTGTGGGCCATGTCAGTGTGGGCCATGTCAGTGTGGGCATAGTGTTAGTGTGGGCCATGTCAGTGTGGGCATAGTGTTAGTGTGGTACATGTCAGTGTGGGCATAGTGTTAGTGTGGGCATAGTGTTAGTGTGGGCCATGTCAGTGTGGGCATAGTGTTAGTGTGGGCCATGTCAGTGTGGGCATAGTGTTAGTGGTAGCAAGGTTTACAGAGGTTTGTGTGCATTAGTAAAAAATCAAAGAGAGAAAAATCCCATCCATGTTCAAGCCATGATTTGACTGAGTGTTTCCAAAGCCATTTAGCTGCAGCCAGGCACATGGCATTATGTTTTCCTATGGGGTACTTCAAGGAAGTACTTGTGGACAACAGCTCCCCGATGATTGCCATTGGACATGGCTAAGTGGCAGCCAGCTGATTCTCCTGATACCCAACTATTACTTGGCAGAGTCTGGTTTCCTGCGCACTTGTAGCTTATTACATTGTAATCCTGCTAGCCTATCGGCATGTGTATAATGACTTTAGCAAGATTTTGGCGGGAACGTGGAAATAAATAATGATATCCCATGTACAGTTGGTTCCATTGATGCTGGTCCAATGCATGGGGCCCACTTCAAGTGGATCTTAAGTAGAGCCATTCTTATCACTTCCTTTCCTTCAGCTGTCTCCTAGAACTCTTTGCCTGCTGTCTACTATCACCAACTACATGATGTACTAGGAGCCATAATAATTATGATCAATACAGCAAAGTAGTTTCCAATGAATGCCCGGATACTTTGGGACCAACCCTAGTTGAAACCATTCATGGCAAGCACACCAAACATCGAAAGGCCATCAAAAATACTTTCTTCAGATCCCTGACTAGCCCCCCCCCCCCAAAGCTTGTCTTCTCACCAACTTGATCAGATAAACAACACAGCCCGGAATGTTGTAAATCAAGAATAGTGTTGCCTGATGATTGCATAAGTATGAAACTCGGACGGTAACGACAAACTAGCCTTGCTTGCCCTTGTTGTTCCGTGTAAATCAAGAATAGGGAGGTTTCGCTCTACGTAATTACGTATGAAAATCCGTATGCCGTATGCGCCTGGGAGCGAGGGCAACTTTCATACGTAAATCTCTCTACGGATTTCCGTAGGAAAGCCGTTTCCTACTTTGGGTCCTCCGTAGGACTTAATGAAATATTTTTCGCACGTTCCGAAATTATCCCGGCAATTTTCAAAACGTCCCTTCTATTCCTAGTTTCCTATGCGACCAGTTTAGACATCCTACAGTACATTTCAAAACTATAGACGCGTAGGGTTTTTGAAATATTTCAAATCTGGCTGGAACTTTTTGAGAATAGTTTTCGGAATATTGCTCAAGATCGCTCCACAATTACTCTCATATAGTTTCTAAAGGATTGGATAACAGACGCCCAATTTGGAAAAAATGATGCACAAAGTGATCACAGATTTTATGTGGTATAGATGCTGGCATAACGGTTTTTGCCTAGGTACGCGTCTATAGTTTTGAAATGGACTGTAGATCCTGAAGTCTGGGCCATTTTCGATTGTATTTGTGTCATGTCAATCCAGTGCCTTCGTCTGTACTTGATCAAACCCCGGTAGTCGATGGGAAAAACGACTCCTTGGCTGTTCTGGCCGTGGAAGGCATGCGGTCGTTGGAGGAGAGGCTGGCACTTCTTGAACGGACGGTGAGTGCTGAGGTGGATCCCACGACGACGCCGGGGCTTGCTCGACACGACAGCAAGTTGACGATGCACGTGTGTGTGTGTATGTGTGTGTGTGTGTGTGTGTGTGTGTGTGTGTGTGTGTGTGTGTGTGTGTGTGTGTGTGTGTGTGTGTGTTTGGACAAGTATCGTAGTGCGCATGCATTGGTTGCACACACACAGAGGGCTCTCCTCGCTCAGTGTATTCACAAGCAGGTTGTGCATGCATGTACACTTTCTACACACAGGCACACATGACAATGACAGCTGTTTTGTCAAAACTGACTCTGCCTTCGTATATCAAAGACCACATCAGAAAGGGTAAGACAGCCCCGCTATGTTATGGGGTAGAGGTGGTGGAATGGTGTACTCTTTACACGTTCTGCTCTGCTTATAGCTAGCTGTTGCGCATCTATCACATGACCATGCAGGGCAGCCATGTTGTTTACAACTCCACTCAACCCCTGCACCCATGGGTCACATGATGTTGGCCGTGTTGGTTCCACTGTCCACATGCCAGTGCACTTTCTACACATATGCAACCGTGTGGCAAAGTTATTGGAAACCACTCTATTGTTCTGTACTAATACCGGTATGCACCTGTGATGATGTCTTTTGTTTCTTCATCCTTCCTCCCCTGTGCAGGTAATCCCATCCGAGGATTACGCGCTTGACAAGGGGGTCTTTGACAATAAGGTGCTTAGTGTGTGCTGTTGTGATACCTTGCTTAATGTGTGCTGTTGTGATACTTTGCTAACATTAAACATGAGTACAGCCAGACCTCGCTTAACCGCACACACACACACACACACACACACACACACACACACACACACACACACACACACACACACACACACACACACGCGCGCGCGCGCACACACACACACACGCATCCGTTTTCCACAAAAAATATCCTGATAGGCGAGGGAACCGGGTAACCGAATACCGGGTATGCTGGACGCACCACGTATGCTGTAAACCTGTAACCAGCTATTTTCTGCCGGATGGCGAGGGATCCGGATAAAAGAGGACCGGATAAGCGAGATCTGACTGTACAGGAACATTCGATACAAGTTCACAATTGTGTAAGGGGGGGGGGGGTGGGAGGAGAGTCTCCCCAAACCAGGCAAGTATTAAACTTTGCTATGCTGATCCCAATGCTCACTATGGCAGTTGTGCCCGCCGTGCATTCCGAGAACTGGGTGCGTACCGGCGTGTGGCCGATTTCTCAGCTGCATTGGCTTTGTGTGGCCCGCTACGCACTACGCACACCCCGCTGTATCTCATCAAAGTGCGCGCACGCACACGCACACACACACACACACACACACACACACACACGTAGCTACTTTGCTGGCTCGCGACGTAGGTGAGCTTTCTCGCAGAACTAGGCCCATGTGCACATTACTGGAATAGCTGCAGAGTTGCAGATAGTGACGCTCCACAAGAATGCAAGGCTCACAGTGTGTTTGAAGCCAGAGTAATATTGCACTTGTTTGAAATGATTGTTGATTGGGTGATGGCGGCGGCCTTCCTGCGGATGCGGAAAACTCTGTCTTATGGCGTCTCGCGCGAACCGTAATTTTTTTGTGATTGTCCAATTAAATTTGGGCTCTGGAGAATGGTGTGTAGTGTAAGGTATCCCGGATTAGCCGTGCGTGTTTACGGCCGGTTTGGTACTTGTACTACTTGGCAGTACATGCTTGTTGTATGCAGCTCAATACTGCTCTCCTTTTCATTCTGCTCTCTTTTCATACTGCTGTCCTCTCGTACTGCTCTCCTTTTCATGCTGCTATTCGTAGATTCAAAACGCGGAGGCAGCGCTTGCATCGCACCAGTCGTCCCTGAGAAACTTCAAACAGTATCAAAACAGTGTAAGTGAAAGCGAGAGTGAGTTGCGCAAGTGATGTATGATCTGCTGTCATAGTTTGGTGGCTACGTCGCGTCCTAAAGGTTAAGTAGTGTGTATGTGTGTGCGTGTGTGTGTGTGTGTGTGTGTGTGTGTGTGTGTGTGTGTGTGTTGTCGTAATTGCTCTGATTTCCTTGCACAGACGGTACAAGTCCTGGAAGCTATGTCTGCAGCTGTCAGTGAAGTGCATCAGAATTTCACAGAGGTATGTATGACCTTGACCACATTTGCACTGCCTGGACTGAATCTCACACTCTCACTGAGATTGGGTGGCTGAATAACCGTACCCCTGCAGCTCAGGACCTGATCCCCGAGACCTTGACTTTGTATTTTTTTGTAATACCTATCTGAGACTTTTTCTCCCTTTTCAATACCCTCACGGCTATAAAATATCTAAAATTTGATTATACTTTGGAGTGCTTCCCTTTACACTGTGTTGTCGCCCTAGCAAGTAATGAGGGATGGAGATATAAGCACCATCCGTACAATGTTGAGCTCACTGAAACAAGAGGTCTCCCCAACACCCGTGACCCGATGCTCTGCATTGATTCAGGTCTATCCTGACGTTTTCGCGCGGACCTTGATGCTCATATGACATGCTACAAACGCTCCACTAGTACTCCTTTATATCTGCATCTGGCTCAGCTCTCGGTCAGTCTGATAGCTTTGTCTGGTCCACATGGTCATGGTGTGAATGATGTGATGGCTGCTAGTAAATAGTGTTGTGTACAATTTGTGTGTGATTGTGTCTTTGCGTAGGCGGTGGCGGGCTTCGACCAAACGCTGCGTGACAGCCGGGTTTTCAGGGTAAGTGAAGTTTAGCGTTGGCTTGACGGGTTCTGTTATGCACATTACCAAGAGTCCATAAACAAGAGTATGCAACTGTGATCTCTTTTCTGTGGGCCAGATGCGCGGCGCGCTGCCTTCATTACATCATTCAGCTGCAGTCCGCGCACTGCGGAAAATCAAACACCGCACTTTCCCTCCAGTTTGAAATGAACTTTCGTACGGAACTGGAGTTCACGCGCCAGAATTCAGAGATTGTGTAGGTACTGGAACGAATCGAGCAAAAACGGATGGGCTCGTGCGAGAAATTGAGAGTTTGAATGCATGCTTTCAGAGCGAGATGAAGGCAAGTTACGTAATGAAGGCAGCGCGCCGCGCACTGACCCATAACCACAGTTGCATACTCTTGTTTATGCACTCTTGACATTACTGCTATCAAGAGTGAATAAGCGACCAAGGGAGTGCTATTTTATTACTCCGCTGCTCTCTAGAACTGGCTGGAAATGCCCAATGGGAACACTACACCGCGTGATATGAGTTTTTGCCGTTGGCGAGCCCCACGGAAAGGGTGTCGGGCGTTGAGATGTTCTGCTCTACGTTATAAAAACGCGGCGCAAAGAATCCTGGGAACTCTCTTCACGTTCCCGTAACGTAAAGAAAATCGATCCTGCTCTCCGTTCACGTGGAGAAATCACGTGGAATGTGTACTGGGAATTTCCCCTTCCATATTCGGCAGTTTTCTGCCTGCACTTGAATGATACCCAATACATCCGTACGCATTTTCTTTGCATGGGCCACAACATAGAGAACCTCATTTACGCGTAAAAATCCGGACCTAAACCATGCGAATCCGTAGACTCTAACCCAGACTCCTGCTCTCTACGCGGTTTCTCTACGTTTCACGTATAGCAGAATCTCTCTACTCTTAGGAGCTTACGTGTATATACTTTTGCTGCTATGCACCGCACTGCTCGATGAAATCCGACTGAGTACGTTAAGGGACCATCGCAAAAGTTCGCAGAAGCCCCTGAAACGAAGAGCATACGTTTGGGGGGGAGGGAGTCGGTGCGAAAATCGCAAACCGGGCTTCAATTCAAAAAAGTATTGACGACATAATTATAGGAGCTGTAGGATTAGCATGCCATCACAGCCGGCGTAGATCGCTTGAATGTGAAAGCAATATACACCAATCAACGTTCATTGTAATGCTCAAAGGATACAACTGCATAGCTCTAGCTGTTCTCGTTCTTAGATCACCCACTGCAAGGTGATCATCGTTGCATTTATAAAGTGCTGTACATTGTTACACACTGATACAACAATGCTTGTGTAGTATATTATAATAATAATATTATTATGTGTGAGCATCCAAGTGAAAAAATGAAGCCCATATTGTGACTGTCGTTTCGTTTGAGGGGGGAGGGAGGGGGTCAGGCCCGAAACTCACGGTCTTCGTTTCGGGGGCTTCTGCGAACTTTTGCGATGGTCCCTAAGCCTGCGCCCTGCACCAGTGCAAACGTCCAGTGCTCACAAGCCTGGAGCTACATAGCGCCCCGGCTTTACATGGGCTGGCATGATCAGATTTCACTGAGCAGCACTGTGTGATTAAGATACAGTGCGTACTGACATTGTATGTGAAGTAAAACCTGTGTTTGCCGTACCCTGTGCTAAGCGAAATCCCCAAGAGTGTGCAACTCCTGATACCCTTTCTATGGGGTTCGCCGACGGCGAAAACTCACATCACGTGGTGCAGTATCCCAGTTGTACGTTTCCAGCCCGGTTCTAGCGAGCAGCGGAGTAATAATAAAAGCACTCCCTGGCAGAAACTCACTGTGTGTATGCAACTCGTCCCGGCATAATCATGGCAGATTTTCAGATTGCGCACACGCTATACTTAGTTGTACGTAGTACAAAATGTACCTGAGACGCGCGATGCGAGTTTTCGCCGTCGGAGACCCCATATGCCGAGTTGCACACTCTTGGGGGGTTATTATACGCTTGGTGTTACTGACACTAACTGTACAATCCACTGGATTGACATAGGGTTTCCAGCGTGTTGTTGCTGCGAAGCACATGCTGTGTACAACAATATCATTGCTCCAAGCGTGCCTATATAAATACATGTTTGGCATCCGGCATACAGTACTGTGTACCTGAATGCTCTCTGTCTCTCTGCCTGTCTGTCTGTCTGTCTGTCTGTCTGTCTGTCTGTCTGTCTGTCTGTCTGTCTGTCTCTCTCTCTCTCTTTGGTTCCTACTGACTAGAACTGCAAAGCAATGCAGAGTAGATGTGTTGGTGATGCGACACCGTCGACCCTTGCTGAGTACGACACGGTTAAAGGGTGCTTGATGTACAAGGAAGAGGTGCCAGCGGTAAGCTCTCTGCCTGTCTCTGTGTCGTGGTGTGTGTGTGTGTGTGTGCGTGTGTGAAATTGTGCCAGTGCATCTAGTGTCTGCTTCTATCAAAGCAGCGTGCTGTCTATACTGGTTACCCCAGCAAGTGTAGGGTGTGCATAGGTAACTGTCTTGGCCGTTTTATGCTGATGTACTCCGTGTGGTGTAGACCAGGTACACATTGGTGGTCGATTAACATGGAATCGCCAGTTGTGTGGATTACTACCAGGATTAGCCAGTTATCTGGCGCTAGTCTTGCTCTTTCTCATTCAGATCTTGTTCGCTATCGTTGCCATAAGAGAAAATCTGTGGATGCACATCCAGTGCATTTGCAGATTTGCGTGCTTCTCTTGTGACGGGCATATACGTGGTACACTCATACCTTACTTATCCGGGCGCTTCGGGACCGGACACTGCCCGTAACTTCGAGGGTGCCCGTAACTCTGAATCACATACATTTTGATTGGGAAAAGGCCATCGATATGGCATATGACGTCAATATTTCTACGAAAAGTGACAAAAGAGTAGTAATATTTCCCCTGAAACTCGCCCAAATAGTGCCCGGTAGACCGAAGTGCCCGTAACTTCGAAGTCCGGATAAGCGAGGTATGAGTGTACATGGTGTGTGTGTGTGTGTGTGTGTGTGTGTGTGTGTGTGTGTGTGTGTGTGTGTGTGTGTGTGTGTGTGTGACTATGTTGAGTACGGTGGGACGATTTCTATCCGCACCGAGGCTTCAAGCCTCCCCAAAATGGAGTCGGGTTGAAAGTTAGCCGGTCTCGAAAGCAACGCGTCAAACTAACTCCACTGTCATATTCGTGCCATTGATTGGTGTACAGGCAACTGTTCTGGATCAACCAATGATCCATTCTCGTGAAAGGCATCGTATGTTGTGACACGTGTTGATGTGTTTTGAAGTAGTAATTTCACACACGAGGTGCATTTCATCGCTCTTTTGTACTTCCACTGCCTCCGTGTTGTGCACAGGGTCACGAGCTGATTTCAGTGAATTGTGAGGCGGAACAGTCTTACGTCGTTCCCATGCTGAAGCGTGAGAGCGACCTGAAAAACGTGACCGCCCCACTGGCGTACTCGTGCCATTGCTACATCCCAAAGGACCTGTTCCAGCCACGCGTGAATGTCGCGTGCTCGTTCCGTATGTACACATGCGAGCTGGCACAGTTGGTAACATAGGTATGAGCAGCTAACTGTTGGCGTCTTCAGAACTGCTGCTCGTGGCGATGATGGCCATGATCAGCAGCGGAAGCAATGGTCTAGGGCCAACCAAGATTGACCGGGTTGTTGACTTGTCTCGACCTTGGTTCGCTCGGCAGTTTGGACATGAGGTCAATGCTATGCTGTCACCACCGACACCTGCTTTAGGTAAATTCCTGGATGCTGCCCAGGCTTGTGGAGTTGAGATTGCTAACCGTGAACTTTTCGTTTTAGTGTAATGCATCTGGCGCAGCGGAATATGTGCACGAGGCAATCATATGAGGCTGATACTCGCAAGACTGAGTGCTATAATAACACCCATTGTGTTCTGCAAAGACTTAGCTCAGTAGGTTCAACTTTCAATCATTTGCCGCCAGTAGAGAAAAGGGTCTATAATTTTCATACTGTGTAAATAAGCCTACGATTCCTTTCAAAGCTTTTGTTTACTCTGCTGCTGTTGAAATCGAACATACATGATTATACAGGTACCAACACTTGAGCGATAGGTTTTTCATGTTGCTTGTCCTTGTTTCAAACTAAATTATAGTTTTTTTTTCTCTGTACAATGAATAGTGTAGTATATTGTATACCTCAGTTCTAGGCGTCTTACGGGCCAGGAATGGATGACTTATGGTTATGGTACTCCCAGCTTTCTGTTCTTTTGCATGCGAATCTGTTTGCAGAGCCGAAAAAAGACTTCACTGGCATATGTTGCCCAGCTTCAAGATTGTGCCCTGCAGAACCATGGTATTACAGTGTGGGCTGGCTGCTAGACCAGTATGGCATTTCCCTGGCATTGTACCCAGGCCAGTAGGGAGTCAGTTGAAAGGAGGGGGTCAAATGACAGGCAAAGGATACCGTAGTGTCTTGTATATAAGCCTTTTTCTCATTTAGAAGCCTGATTTTTCAAGATGCACAGTCGGCACACAAGCATGGTTTTAGTGTTGACATACATAGAAATACTTAGAAGCCTGTCTCATATAGAAGCCTGCAAAATTCCCCCAGAAAGGTCATAAACCGCGGCTTATAATATACACGACTTTACGGTACATAATGATATGGTCCTAAGAAAAGTACTCTATATCCAATGCAAGTACTAAAGTAGAAAAAGTATGTGATGCCCAGGGTACTAAATACTAAGAATATTGAAGTTGCACTGCACATGAGTGCACTCAGACCACTACATATACATGATGTGTGCAGAAAGAGTGCATGTTCTACAGTCAAGTACTGTAAATCAACAAATATCCGGCGCGTATTTATTTTCGGCTACCGTAGAATCCCGCGGATAAACCCAGGCCAAGTTCGAACATCACGAAGCTTCCTCGTACAAGCCCATGGGCCTACTTCAAGTAGGTCGTACCAAGAGTCCATAAATCAGGGACTCTTGGTCGTACCATGTGCATGTGCGCAGTACAAGTCCTGGAGTTTTTTATTTTTTTACATTTCAACACAATCATCAGTTGTTTTTGTTTGCACAATGGTTTTCAGCAATATCTGTCCCCACAGGATACCGCGATTCCGCGGACGCGGAATTTTCCGCGTTATTGGTTATCATCCGCGTTTTCGTGAGATTTCGCATAAATCCCGCGTTATTCATGAGAATGTACAAGAAAATAGTGCATGCTGCGCTGTTGAAAATGTACTACAAAGTCGTATGGGTTCATGAGTTTGTACGACAAAGTTGTATTCTTGCAGGGGACTGCACGCTAAAGTTGTACCAGCGACAGATAACTCGTGCATAATGACCGCATTAACCCGCATATTTGCCGCATAATGGCCTGTTTTCGCCCGCATAATTTTAGGATTTTGTCCGCGTTATTCGGTGGGGACAGCAATGTACTTCTCACTTCCTTGGTACTTTTCAATAGCACAATTTTGGTGTCAGTGTATAAGCCCACCGAAATGTACTTGTGAAACAGATAAGCCCATGGGCTCAGCTGCAGGATTCGGCCGAAATATAATATTATTCTTTCACATTGAATCTTGCAAACAAAACTTGTTCAATATTTCGGCCTTGTACCTTGCAAACAAGTATCAGTATACTGGTATACAGGCAGGGGTAGCACAGGCTGAAATTTATATGGGGCACAACAGTGTTTATTATAGCCTTTGGAGGCTGAAGACGTGTGAAGCTTAAACGCGCTGAAAATCATTTGTAGACTACCTACTAGAATTACAGTCTTTTTACGTCAAGCATCACTCATGTGAAATCTACACCGTGATTGTTTTCGTCAAATATCATATCTTCTCTTTTCTCTCTCTGCCGCGGTGCTTTTTGTCACTCCATTGTCGTGAGTTCCCTTTGGAACGTAGACGAGAATTATTATTATATTATTATCACACATTACTCGGCATGATCGCTCTCCTTCGAGTCAACCCAAACGAACTCACACTTACAGTGCACACGTAGTTTTAATTTGATTACCGGTGTACTGCCTTGACAGACTCTGTTGTACTTGCAGTATTAAAGGGGAAGTTAAGGCAAAAATTAAAATTTCACCAGTTGTAGTCTTCGGGGTGCTGAGTCGAATGGTCGTGGTCCGAGGAAGCTGAGACACTCCCTTCCTACTTGAATCCCAATCGAACTCGCGCACTCCCACTGAAACTGGGTGACTGCGCCCTACTAGATGGGGATTTGTATGCAAAATGTCACTAAAAGCGCCATTTCGTTCTTATAAAAGCATGGATGACCGCGATTGGCCCATATGTTGTAGTCTTTTGGACGCTGAGTCGATTGGTTTTGGTCCGAAAAGGCTGCGATGCAGCGTTCCTCCTTTATTCCCAATCGAACATGGTTGAACAAGTGGTCACGTGCTCCTGCGTACGCCAGTCACCTGGTCACCGTGCCTGCAGGGTACAACTTACTAGCCTGTTTGACCTTTTTTGGGTGCAGTCCTGTCACTCGAGTTGAACCTTGGTGTGTGAAAGTTGTCGCCTGCTGGCGCCATGGCGTGGTGACCATGGTGACCAGGTGATTTGGGCACCCAGGAGCACGTGACCGCTTGTTCAACCATGTTCGATTGGGAATAAAGGAGGAACGCTGCATCGCAGCCTTTTCGGACCAAAACCAGTCGACTCAGCGTCCAAAAGAGTACAACATATGGGTCAATCGCGGTCATCCTTGCTTTTATAAGAACGAAATGGCGCTTTTAGTGACATTTTGCATACAAATCCCCATCTAGTAGGGCGCAGTCACCCAGTTTCGGTGGGAGTGCGCGAGTTCGATTGGGATTCAAGTAGGAAGGGAGTGTCTCAGCTTCCTCGGACCACGACCATTCGACTCAGCACCCCGAAGACTACAACTGGTGAAATTTTAATTTTGCCTTAACTTCCCCTTTAAACACTACAACTACAATTATGTACATAGCATAGCTGCATACCTTACTGTCCTTTCAGAATCGTATACTCATGTGAACTACATGTATTGCAGTATGCACCCGCTTACTGATCCTCATGCACTTGTGAGACTCGTGGCAGCATTGTAGTCTGCAGAAGTGAGCCCAACTGTAGGCGCAGCTTGTTGTTCCACACTGTTTCACAATGCAAACACGCACTTGTACTGTGCAAGTGTATGACCACAGCACTCTCGATCGACTCCACAACTTTGCCCGCCGTCATTTCCACCTCACCGACAAGATGAGCGGCAGGAAATGTCTAAGGACTTCAACCAGAACTACTTTGTACATGTAAATAATTCCTTGCCAAAACGGCAGACAGCAGCACGAAATAATTTTTATCATCGATCGAAGACAAAACATTCAAAAAGTGGATCCACGGCCGGCCACTCAATTTTTATGGTTTTTTTGTGGCAGAGTATGGACCGTCATTTTGTTACCATGGGAATGTTCAAATAGAGCCTGCGCAAAATACAGTAAAATGGCGACTGCTGTTTTGTTGATTCTCTTTGTCGACGGGCAGCTAGCACGATGGTGGGTTTCTTTATGGCTCCTTCTGTAGTACTTGAACGACCTCGAGGAAAGATATGTTTGGCTCATATGTGTAGGTGAACATCCCCAAGACGCGGAGGACTCATTGTCCTGCCGCGAAATGCAAGAAGCACACGCTTCATAAGGTCACCCAGTACAAGAAGGGAAAGGATTCCCTCTTTGCTCAGGGTATGTTGCATTGGCAGGTCTGAGTCTTTTGAAGAGGTGGATATCTCGACAACTGTTATTTCGCCGTTATGTATTTCTATAGGTAAGCGTCGTTATGACCGAAAGCAGCGTGGATTCGGTGGACAGACTAAGCCAGTCTTCCACAAGAAGGTACGTGTTTGCCCTGAGAATCGGTGCAAATTTTGTTTTCAGAACTACTTGAAATGAAAAATGTACATGGTTGTTCGTGTACCCGAGTCAATGATAGTTCATGTGACAAGCTACTAATATTGGTTACATTTCCACCGTTGCGAGTTAGTGCTAGTTTTATTACGGAACATTTTGATCGTGATAATGTACGACCAAAGATTAAAATATATTTCAAAATAACTGTCCAGTAATTGTATACTGCTTTCACTCATAATGCCTTATGTGTTATTAGGCTAAGACCACCAAGAAGATTGTGCTGAAGTTGGAATGCACCGTGTGCAAGCAGCGCCGTCAGCTTCCCATCAAGCGTTGCAAGCATTTCGAGCTTGGAGGTGACAAGAAGAGAAAGGTAAATTTTGATGTACTACTTCTAGTTCCATTACAGATTCTGACTAGTGATCTCTCAATTGCCCTGTTTGCCACTGTAGGTGGATGTGCAGAACGTATTACTGTTCTTCCTCATTTTATGGGATATCTGTACAGACACAATGCAGTGTTCCCCCATGTATCCCTGTCTGCATGTGACTGATATTGTTGCCTGGTTTTGGGCAAGCCATCTTCAATGACCGGCATGGATCTAGCTCCATGCGATCAGCTTCTCATCACGATGCGAGACGAATACTGATGTGAACTCTGCAGCAGCCTTTTTGTTCTAACGATGCACGAGGAAGCTCTTTTCTGTAGCAGAGATCAGTTCAGTATTTCGTACCCACTTGATGGATTTAGATTGCCCATTCCGGTACATGTAATGTCTGTTCACATGGTTGCATTTACTGTACACATTTGGGAGAAGCATATCAAATTCCCACCTTTGTGTTAGCGACGGTGCAATTTACATCATCACTTTGTGTTTCTATGTTTTATTTATTGTTGTGTACAGGGCCAGATGATCCAGTTCTAAATGTTCCGTCAAATACAGACTTTGAAAGACAATATCAAGGTCCAGTTGATGTGGGTGTATGTGTGAATTGGTTGTGAGGCATCTTCGATTGCCTGTGAACTGATGCGTCTTCAATAGGGACCTTGCGTTTGCATGGCGTCCTGTCCCTCTTTACTGCAGTTGCGCTCTGTGAAGTCAGACCGGGCCGGGGTGCACATTTTGCGCCCTGTTTTTGCACGGCCCTTGACGCCCTGGGAGTGGCACGAATGCGGCTGGGTGTACACATGTACAAATACGATGATGTAATCAGAACTGGTCCAGGGCGTCAGCTTTGCACTTTGGGTTGGATTTCACCGAGCACAACTGTAGGTGTGTGCATGTGACCTGCACATATGAATGGTCAAAAATCATGTGCAGAATAAGGAGAGCTTGTAGGTTGTGCAACTGTGGATATTGATGAGTGCGTGGCACGCTGCCTCCATTACGTTACTTGCCAGTGTCGCACCGTGGTTGTGTAGTGAAGTCCATAACCTCTGGTACATACTTCGTTCTGGTTTTGGTTCCTGCCATTACTTCTAGATTTCAGTTGCATGAATTTTGGTTCAGTGGGACAGCTGTTTTCAATGTGCAAGGGAAGTGTGGTTGTGCTGGCTTGTTCCACAGTATGTACTATGTAGTTGCATGTCGTGATAGTGGTAGCGTGCTGCGCATCTTGCCCATAAAAATGGTTGCATAGTTGGAAACAGTTTTCTGATAATTTGAACCTCCACTTACATAGAAAATGTGTGGGATTTGTGCTGATAATTCGAAGTTAGCAAGGTGTAATTTGAAGTTCATTGTACACTCTACTGGTCAGTTGAGTTTGCATGAGTAGGCTGTGCCGGTCAGTTCAGTATCTGTGTCTAAGGTCCATAGCGCAACTATGCGTGACCATGAGAGCATTTTGACATACATATTGTCAAGAGTGCATAAACAAGAGTATGCAACTGTGGTTATGGGTCAATGCGCGGTGCGCTGCCTTCACGCTCTGAAAGCATGCATTCAACTCTCAATTTCTTGCACGAGCCCATCCCTTTTTGCTCGATTCGTTCCAGTACCTACACAATCTCTGAATTCTGGAGGGAAATTGCGGTGTTTGATTTTCTGCAGTGCGTGGACTGTAGCTGAATTATGTATTGAAGGCAGCGCGCCGTGCATCTGGCCCATAGAAAAGAGATCACAGTTGCATACTCTTGATGGACTCTTGATATTGTGTTGTGGGTTCATGTTTGAATACTGTAGAGGCAGAAAATTTCGTCCAACTCCAAAGAAAAGGAGTTCGTCCGGTTGAAAATTTCGTCCATGGATCATAAGAGTGTATAGAAAAGCTGGACAAATCGATATTCGTCCTACATTTAATTTAGTCCAAAAGCTCCTTGGACGAAAAAGACGAAATTAAATTCCGGACGAATATTTCTGCTTATACAGTAATTAGAAGTTTTTTCCTGGCATTTCGAGGTTCGAATTATCAGGATTCCACCTGTACCCGTTTATCATCTTTGTGTCTTTGTACACTGTTTCACCACGGGTCTAATAGGCAGACCGGCAGTACAGTAGAGTCGCACGCCGAAGTTTGGAATACAAAGAGCGCCACATCACGTTGGTGTTGGTTGTCTGGCAGCTTTTGTGCTACATGTGTTAAAGTGTTGTCGGGTTCAGCACCCATATGGTTCAGATGGTCCCAGACGGACCGGGGCCCTACCAACCGTGGATGGTTGTAGAAAGGTCTCTGTTTCCGAACACTGTGTCCTCCACCTTGTTTCATGCTCTCAAACCAACATGTGTGAACTATAACAAGGTTTATCTAATGCCACAGGCAGGCATAGTGGGATGGTCTAAGACCATGATTGAGAAACAGAGGGTACCAGGTTCAAGTCCTGCTTGGAAGCGGAAGGAATTTTTCCAGCCGTGCTGCGACCCACAGTTAATTGGGAACTCGTGGCCTGGCACGAGGGTAACATGGATGCAGCTAATGGGATTTCGGTCTTTGACCAATTGGTGGTGGGTCTGATCTACTCACCTCCCACCGTTTAGGCGCTGCATCTGCGCCTTTGATCCTAGAGGGTGGTGGCGTTCCCACGGCGGATGCGGAAAACTCGGCTTTCAGCCGAGTCTCACGCGAACCGTGAAATTTTTTTATTTTTTTTATCTAATGCCATGTGTAAGTGTGCATACGATCCGGGATGAATTACTGCAAAGTACGGCGAGAGCGCCCCACCTTGATTTTACAGCCAGGGAAAGGAAAATCGTATGGCAGAGTGCAACCGGCACAGTTTTTATGGTGTGAGAACCATAGTGCACTGAGGTCACACTTAGCGGCAGGTTTTTTGTGTGGAGCTCGTGTCCGCTCGAAGGTAAATTGAGTACGGATTGACTGCACAAAGTGCAATGTAGGTACTTGTACAGTTGAGTCGCGTGCCCAAGAACGTTGCTTCCTAGGGGTTAGCCTGGGACATTCTTATTTTTGAGCAATCTGGCTGCGTTCTTATAGCACGTTCGTTTGACCTACAGACAGGACACCACCTCCACGAAAGGACGAGATGGTGGGGCACTCTCGCGGTACTTTACGGTATAAACGATGCAGCGCTGGCTGTTGCCCCTCATCTTGGGGCAAGACTGATCGGCGATCTTGGAACTTTTGCAGCACTCAACCCATCTGCCCCCCCCCCCCCCATGTGTGTATGGGTACAGTTCTCGCCAGAGGAATTCGACCTCGTGAATTGAATAGGAGTAGCAGTCTGAGCACTGCGGAAATTCCGAAACACCCTACATGATATGGTGTGAATGTTATGCACTTTTGTTACTGCAACCAAAACTTGGAAGTGAGTTAGGTGTTTGACCCAATCAAGCCGCTTGAAAAACAGATGAGCAGGTATGAGCAATTGTGGGTTTTAACTAGTGGTGTGCACGGGTAGTCGGGTACCCGTGCTACCCGTGAGGACCTCGGGTAGACGGGTACCGAATCGTACCCGAAAACCCGAAGTCGCAGATGACATGTAGAAAGAGTAGAGAGAGAGAGAGGTCTACAGTGCACGTGTGCAAATAATTCACGCATGTCTACCCAGTGTGTAAGGGAAGGGGCCGGAGTGCATTGTGGTTTTACCATGGGAACATTACCCAATCGGGTACCCGTGCTACCCGTGGAAAACTACCCGATACCCGAAGAAAATGCTACCCGACTCGGCCCTAGTTTTAACCGTGAGACACTGTTTCCAGTTACTCAATGGAAGCCATGGTGTGGTGGGAAAGGAAGAATCTCCATAATTTTACCGTTAACCTGGGGGGGGGGGGGCAGTTTCGAGGGGAAAGGGCACCCGGCAAGCCCCCCCCCCCCCCCGGTGTGTAGCCCGGATTGACTTCAGTTGTAAGTTGTACATCGCATGCTGCATTCACGATCACACGGTTCAAGTATGCATGCATGAGTAGTATGTGTACTATGTGTACTACAAAACTAATATTTTTATATGCAATACAAATTCAGTGGAAAATAAAAGAGATGCGGCACGCCATCGGGCAACTCCTTTCAGACCGTCTGCGACGGTCTGAACTTCTCGGCCTTGTCCTGTGGCCGGCCGCAGATTATCCTGTTCGGACTGTGAGTGTATCTCCTACATCATGTTGTAGACATGTCTGTCGACCATGCATTGACATGCCCTACAGGGGGCTACCCAAGTCTGCGACACAATGAGCTTCGTGATGTGCTGGTGGAGGTGATGACTTCTGCCATCCCGGATGTTCAAACAGAGCCACCGCTTTTGCCGTTGGATGGTGAACAACTTCACGGCGCTACCGCTAATCGTGCTGCAGAGGCTCGACTGGATATCCGTGCAAGGGGCTTTTGGTCGCCACAGCAAGATGCATTCTTTGATGTGAGGGTTACTCACCCCTCGGCGTCTTTGCTGTCGCGACAGGAAGTCCTTGCACAGATTTCCCGGAATGAACATCAGAAGAAGCGGGCCTATCTTCAGCGTGTTGTCGATGTCGAGAGGGGGTCATTCACTCCGCTCGTATTTTCGACAAACGGCGTATGTGGCACGGAGTGCTCTCGTGCATTGAAGAACATTGTTCAGCTGGTGGTTAACAAGCATAGTGACCTTCAGTACGCTGTTGTGATGGCACAGCTACGCTGCAAAATTGCATTTGTTTTGCTGAGGTGATCAATCACGTGCCTCCGTGGTTGCAGAGCGTCTTACTTGAGGAAGAGAATAGGCCCATATTTTCTCGACCAATGTCACCTTCTGTCCATGTAACCGCCTTCGGTATTCATATGTTGGCCTATTTAACATTGGCATGCTCTGCGGATTTGTAGGCATGCTAGGCAATTTAAATATTATCCTGCAAAGTATTTTGTAGGTGCGTGACTACTACATGTACGTCATGTACTACAATTGGTACATGACTTAATAATAGCCGTCTGGCATGGTACAATAACCTTTTTTTTTTCTTTTTTTTTTAATGGCTTTCTCTTCTTCCTCGGATGGTTTACAATCTGTATCACAATTATTTGTGGGTTCAGCAATAAAGGATGTGACACCATGTTGTACTAGAACGTGGTGAAGCAGGGGCGTCGCACACCGTACGGTTGGCACGGTACGGTTACTGACCGTACCACCTTTTGCCCCAAGTACCCCGTGAATCAATAAAATGCACTGATTTGGGCTCTAAATTTCCAAAATTTTCGGCTCCGCCACCCCTCCCCCACGAGTAAATTGTGCTTCAGATGGCTGACCATACCACACTAAAATACCTTCCGACGCCCCTGTGAAGGTAGCATTGTCATGCACTGATCCATACTATAGCTGCACATTTGCATACACATGTACATGTACAGGACTGGTGTAAATCGGATTATCCCTGGAAGAGTTTAGTGGAGTTTCTCCTCTTTCTCCCAGCTCCCTGGCCCAGCGTCAGATCGGTTCTGTAGCCTCAGTGGCGAGTGCAGCCGTGAAGACTCAGGGAGTCAGGCTGGAAGCCAGCCGCCTGCCCTCCCCCCCCCCCCCCCCCCCCCTTTGTGACTTTTCCCTGGATCATTCATGGTGCACTTTGAACCAGGGAGTAGTACAAGTAATTTAGTTACTACAAGTCCTACTCCCTGCTTTGAACCGAACCGGTTCGGTAACAGACAACAAAAATCGCCACTAATCGCCCGTATATCGCGTATACGCGTACCGTGTTTCACGTTGACGTTGACGTTGACCTAAAAAATATTCGGTGACAGTTGACCATCCATCCACGGCCACGAGCATGCAGTCATGTAGTTGTACACAGCTTGTTGTACGCTACGAGTCCAGGGAGAAAACACACGTGACGATCCGGTACGCGGTGGATTCTACGCACGGAGTCCATCGAGTACGGGAGTCCCTGAATGGCGTGAACGCGCAGGCATGGCAGGGCTTGCGATATGCATGTGCCATGAACAGACTTCAGTGCTACAAATGACCAGGCCAGGCCAGCAGGGAGTACTAAAAAACCTTTTTTGGTACTCCTTACCGGTGGCGACCCGGGATCTCTTCACATTTTTCATTTCTTCAAGTTTGTTCAACACACTTTGTGGCCATCCGACGACGGCTTCAGTTCCGCGAGTTTACCACTAGATTTCATTCCAGTCTTCATTTTAGTTCGTCCAGTCCACACTGTCGTTTGTTCAGCTTTTACGCCTGTAATCCGCAGTATTTCGCTGAGCAGAACCTGCCTAACACCAAAATAATTGTATTTGCTCAGGCACTGTCTCTAGCCATTGGAAGGCAGGAAAAGAAGGGAAAGCCCAACTGAGCGTGTATCGACGGCCTGTTTCGTGCCCGTAGAGTTTGTCGGTGCTGGTCGGGAAGGTCTGCGGGACCTCTCCTGAGCTTCGGCCATGGCCGAGATCAATCCGAACGAGGCGGCTCGCTTCAATGAGCTCATCCAGGGAGCTATACCGAACGGACGCCAAGCGCTGCTGGACAGTCACAAGAACTTGGAGGAGCTGGCCATCTACTGCGAGGATTTCTATGACAGTGCCACAACCCCTCAGGAAAAGGTGTGTTCTCTGAACGTACACTCTTGTTTTGATCTTGTGAATATCTATGTCACTATGTGAAGCATATGCCCAACTTGGCTAACAATGTCGCAAGCCTGTGGCGAAAGACCTTTTTTGGGACGACCATGTGTCCTTATTCACGTGAACTTTGAAATTGCATTGTCAGAGCCGGCCGCTAGTCCCACCCGGGTAGCGCATTGCGTTGGTATATTTCGTGCTGCATGTACTGACTCTCCGCGAAGAAAACGTGTGTCCTGAGAAATCAAAATGCCAAAATGACACGCTCACATACACACGCACACTCGTACACACACATGCGCATGTACACCCACAAACGCATGTACACACGCACATACATGCACGCGCGCACACACACACACACACACACGCACACACACACACACACACACACACACACACACCACCACCACCACCACCACCACCACCACCACCACCACCACCACCACCACCACCACACACACACACACACACACACACACACACACACACACACACACACACACACACACACACACACACACACACACACACACACACTAATGAAGTCCAACTTTTCCTGTCTGGGTTCGCTAACACCGTGTGCGTTCTTAGTTTTTGGATTTGGGATAACATGGAGATCTACTACTTGTCCTGGCCTCCCCGGTGAGGCATGCTCCACAGCTCAACCCTCGGGTTCTGTGCTGCGGGCTGTCAGTGCTGGCAGTAGGCTAGGTTGTAAGGACTTACATTGTACTTCAACGGAATAATAATTATAGTATGATTGTACTGGAGGGTGTACCCAGTGTGCTGACAGTGCTCAACACCGCGGAGGCAGAGCGTAATGCAGAACAGAACAACAAGGACAATCAAGGCTTGTTTGCTGCGACTTGAAGTTTCATGCTCTCGCAATCATCAGGCAACACCTTGTTGTTCTGTTCTGTAGTATGATTGTAGATATACAATCTCAAAGCTGTTGGGCGTCACAGCATGTTGCCAGAAACTGGATGCAGCCATAAGCAGGAGGTTTTTGGCTTTGACTTTAGGTCAGGAGCATGCACACAGCATGCAGACTGTACAACCAGTGCCCAGTACAACCAGCGCCCAGTACAACCAGTGGCAGTGCCTGGCCTTGCTGACTTCCTGGACAGCATCCTCTGGCGAAGACGCTTCCTGCCGATATATCCACTGCAGCCAGCACAGTGGCGGCAGTTGCTAACCAGCTGTTGCTGCTTGCTGTGCCCTGCAAGGCTGTGTTGTGCCCTGCAAGGCTGTGTTGTGCACCACTGCACTGCCTGCAGGAGATTCAGTGTAATCATGCCGCTCATGGAGCTCTTTCACTAGAAAAAGTCAGCTCAGTGCAGCCTCTGTACATGCTATAGCAGTAGTGTTTACCATCCCATTCCCGCTGCACACGTGGGTACACGTGAGCAGTAGCAGCCTTGCTTCAGTCACAGTAGAGGTAGCGATCTGAATCCGACCTCACCAGCACTGAATGCTGGACTCAGCGCAGTGATGCACACAGTCACTGCTCTGCATGAACTCTGTGCTCTGTCAGCAGTCCAATGTGCACTGCGGTCACATGGTGTATGATCAACGCCTGTTCTGACCCGGTAGCAGGCACCCAGCATTGTGTATGATCAAGGCCTCTGCTGACTCAGTAGCAAGACTAGAATAGCCCTACGTACCGCATGTAGGAGGACATTGTCATTTTGCATTGGATTTTGTTCTCTGGATGAGTTGGTGTTGTACAGTGTACTTGTATAGTACTAATACTATTTTGCTTGAACCTGGAGTGTGTGACCCCGTACATGAAGATGTGCCGTAAATCTGTTTCTGGTGACTCACCCGGCTGGTGAGGGAACCGGATAATAGAGGAATAGGTGTGCAATATCTGACTGCAATAGGTTGAACTCTCGCTCAGCGAGAACTACATACCCGTACGTAGCCTTTATGAATTATGGCAACCTTCAACTTGACATGGTGACATAGACGAAAACCCTGTGTGTGTGTGTGTGTGTGTGTGTGTGTGTGTGTGTGTGTGTGTGTGCCCACACGTGCCCTGCGTTCTCTTTGATTCCCATCGCAGGACAAGGCGCTGGAAGACAGCAAGCAGTATGCCATCCAGTCTCTGGCCAGCGTTGCGTACATGGTCAACGCCATGGCTACACACGTCCTGGAACTCTTCAACCATCAGTATTCCCAACTCAACAACTTGGAATCAACCATTCATAATATCAAACAGGTAAGCCCCAACCAACCCAATACAGCTCAGCAACCGAGAAGTGTAGTGCAGAGTTCATGCTGGCAACTTTCCACATGGTGTTTGCTTTGCCCTGTGCAAACATAGGTGTGGTTGGCTATAAAAACCCAGCAATCGCCACGCAAAGTGGTCATTGGCTACCCCAGCCATGCATTGCTTGGAATAAAAAAATAAATAATAAAAACAACATCTATTCATGTGCTTGAAAGAGGTGGCTGCCTAGTCATGTGCCTGAATCTTTTCACTGTCTTGAAACCAAATTCAGTCATGTACATGTGAGTATCCTGGTGGTGATTGCCTGTTTGACTAACCGCTGCACTTTGCAGAACATCGACATTCACAAGGAGAAGGTGGCACGGCGAGAAATTGGCTTGATGGCTGCCGCAAAGCGTAACTCTCGAGTACACCGCATTACTGTGCCAGCTGAGCTAGATCATGGCCGTAAGTTCTATTTCAAGACGCGCGCGCGTGCATGCATCCACATGGGTGTGGGTACATTTATGTATGTTTGTGTGCGTGCGTGTGTGTGTAGGTGTGTCCGTGTGTTGTAAATCCTTTGCAGCTGTACTTACGCTGGTGACAGAAGCCCAGTGTCAAAAGTCACCCTGTGGGATGAGTGCAATCATACACACAATACTCACTCTCATATCCACAAATGTACTTAGAAGGGATACGCCCCCCCCCCCCCTTCCAACATGGTAGCCGCATTTAGATGCAAGCGTGCCATTGTCATTTTGTTGGAAGTGCTACTTCCATCCTTCCCATTGCACACATATTATGAAGTGACCTCCTCAGCTGTTCTGGACCTTGAGGTGTCTCGTGTTGAGCACTCCGGTGACAAACACACACAGTCATCAACTGGGTGCCTGTTCACCCCCGAGACAATAGTGGTCTATGCGTGTTCCTGTGCGGCAGCCATGGTACTGTCGGTCGCCAAAGAACGGGGGGGGGGGGGGGGGGGGGAGAATCAGCTGGCTGCCACTTAGCCATGTCCAATGGCAATGGGAGCTGTTGTCCACAAGTACTTCCTTGAAGTACCCCATAGGAAAACATAATGCCATGTGCCTGGCTGCAGCTAAATGGACCCCCGGCTTTGGAAACACTCAGTCAAATCATGGCTTGAACATGGATGGGATTTTTATCGCTTTGATTTTTTACTAATGCACACAAACCTCGTGTGTAAACCTTGCTACCACTAACACTATGCCCACACTGACATGGCCCACACGGCGATACTGATTGCGGGCCATGAAAGACTAGCCTAGACTAGACCATTCTTATTTCATGTATTACAGTGTATGCACAGTTGAGTCATCGTGTATACATGGTATGCTGTGCTTGGTGAAATTCTAGCATGGCCGTTCTTCGGCTCCGGGCAGTACTGCAGGTATAAGTGTGGCACAGACCATGTCCCATCATCAGTTTAGACTCACTCCACGCTAGAAAATCCTCTCTCTTTTTGTTACAGGATAACCATGCTGAGCAGTCAACCAATAGGATGCTTGTCAAAGGACGGTGTAGATCTCCTGTAGGACATCACGGGGCAGCCTACACGCCCACCGTGGATTTGTCACAATTTAGTGTAGATGGCCAATGGCAATAGTGTTGCCCCCACCCGCCACCACCGCTGCCATTCAGTATCTATGATATTACTATGGTGCATGCCTGACTGTTCCGTTGTACCTGTGATGTGTTTTTGGGCAGCCTACACGCCCACAGTAGATTTGTGACAATTTGGTGTAGATGGCCAATGGTTTTGCCCCCCCCCCCCCCCCCCCGCCACTGTCATTCAGTGTCTATGATACCGTGGTGCACACTTGACTGTTCCATTGTACCTGTACCTGTGATGGGTGTGTTTGTTGCTGGTGTTGAGCAGGCGGCTACCAGCGAACGCCGTACGACCTCAATGCCCTGGACACGATAGGGCACGGCTTCTCGAAATCGGATGGCATGCATCTACAGACGGCGGGAGGACGCCAGGGCCGGCGCGGATCGGCACGGGGCTCCTCACCATCGGGGGTAAGTCTTGCTACAACGGTCCCTTTATAAACCACCACCATTTGTCTTATGGGAATTCTGCTGGATTAGGGAGGGTGCTGGATTAGAAAATCTGATCTACTGCTGCTATGTGCATGAAAAGGACGTTTGGGTTGCTGACAATTATGCTGGTTTATAGAGGGTGCTGGGTTTAGAAAGTGCTGGCATAAAGAGGGCCGACTGTATATTGCAGGGTCCTGGATATTCTGACTGTGATGTGATGCATACCGTGACCCTTTGCTCCACGTCCTTGTCAGCCTGCCATAGATAGGTGGCGTGTTACGTTCGCTTCTGTGGGAGTTCTGTCACACACCACAATCATGTGCACATACTGTAGGTGCGTGCAGTTGCACCCTTGTGCTGTGGCTTACAAATACTGTAAACGCAGAAATTTTCGGTGGTCTAATATTTTCGGTATTCTCCAAAATCGATCGGCGGTTTGGTGGAGGGAAATTTTCGGTAAAACCCGGTTTCCAGGTAAGCGTACTAATACTACATCAGGGACTAATTTAACCGGTATCGCATCGCAATTTGCGACGCAAAACACAGTGTCTGCGATTCGAAGTTCGTAGTGAGTCGCGGTAAACTGCGACACAACATACAGCTAAGTATGGCCCTGGACATAGACTTGTAGTGCACGCGTAGCGCATGCACATGTGTAGCTTTACAGTGTGTGTGGCTGGTTTGGCGCCACGAGATGGCGCGCCATGCACTGTGACTAGATTAGACTGTGTGTGTGGTTGTCCAGCCTGCACTGCAGGTAGATTTTACACCATACCCACGCGCGGGCCGCGGGACCATGGCCATATGTCACACTATCTCCGCACGCGCACCGCAGCACGTGCACTTGGTCTTGGAAACTAACTAACTAATACTTACTTGAAGTGCAGCCCAGGAAGCACGAGGCGAGTGTCGACAAGTACTTCACCTGCTTTTGAGATTTAGACCGCGTTGCTTCACTAGCAGTAGGCGTCTCGACCGTTCAGGACTTATCTTTGTAGAATTCTGCTAGCCTTATTGATGAAGCCTCTTCACTGCCGGCATGTCTGTGAAGCAAGGTACTGTGGACAAGTGGATTGCTGAATTTGATCCCAAAAAAGAATGGATTCGCGCAGAGTCGAGTGGTGGAGCTGTGACCAAGATATTTTGCAAGATGTGCAGGGAGAAGGCGTCCTCGCTTCGTGGTTTGAGGCAGCATGGCGTTTGTTGACGGTATAAGTGGAAGTGCACTGAAGACTGCATTGTCGACGGAAAAAAACTGCTATGCAAAATTGTTGCGTTGCTATGCAAACATCGAGGTGTGTAGCAATTATTGCTATGTAATTTTTTTGAAGTAAATTAGTCCCTGTACATGTATACAGTACTGGTTCTACCGAAATTTGCACCGATTTTACTTCGAAGTACCGAAAATTTCCGCTTTTACAGTAGAATGCTGCACAGGCCTTGTTGTAGGCTGTGGTGTTGCTTGTAATCCCACATGCATGGTGTCTGGGGGTGTCTGTAGTCAACACTGCTCTTTTGTGCTCTGGCGTGCACGTGTGTGTGTGTGTGTGTGTGTGCGAATGTGCTGCCATTAGACTCGCTCCTCCATGCGCCAGTCTTTCAGCTCAAGCAACCCATATAGTAAGTAATAAAACAGTAGTGCAAGGTACATGTACACATAGGAGCCATGGCCTATGCTCCACATACGCCAACGACAACCGTGGGCGACGTGACGTAATAAGCCCATTGTGCATTGCCGAATATGGAAGGTATGAATAATGCACGTGAGGACGCTGGGATCAGCAATGCACTGTTCAACACCACTAGACGACCATACCCAGGTGGCTGTGCGGGCTGTGCATGGTACACATTACGTCATTGCGCAATGGGCTTATTGCCGCAGTTGTAACGAGTAGCTCTGTTGCAGTGCTATATTGGATGGGTTACTGTCTGTGCTAGATTGGTGACGGTACTTGGCAGCAGTTGTGAGATGTAGTGTGTTAACACTGACAGCTGCATTTGCCAATGTCCTACAGTTACCACAAGTGATGGAGACTTTCAGAGCCGTCGACTGATTTTGACGACATTGTGCGTAGTGCATACTAGTATTTGGTAGAGAGACAGATGGAGAGCTCAGGACGCCACGGCTTAGTCGCCATTGGTGCTGCAGGTGCACATCTGTCCAGACCCCACTTGCAGCTACTGTATGTCTGTTTGCGTGCACATTCGTGTTCGTCTGTCCCCGGAAACTGAACTCCCAACTTCGCTCACTCGGAAAAGTACATACCCACCCCAATGTGCATTCTGTGCTTGTGCTGTTGGACCATCTTCGCAGAAGGTGTTGATGGTATATGCCTTATTTTTGTTTCTCGTACACTGATAGGTATGCAGGAGAATCCTTTGTTTGTTGCTTCACCAATGGCTCCGGTAAGTCTTGGTCTCAGGTATTCGTAATTTCGTTTTGGACCATATGCTGTATCTATGTGCGCTCAAGTCGAATACATTTTGCATGGACGTCGGGAAAGGCGTTCTGTCTATGCTGTTTTTGGCAAGAGGTGGCGAGGAACTCCTGTGCTGCAGGCAAAATTGTGTGTGTCTGTCTGTGCATACGGTGCAGTGGTATGTGCCGTCGATTTCCAATCGAGAGGTTGCGGGTTCAATTCCCGATGGTTATGGTCGCACACTTCTTTCTTCTCTTTCTCATTCTCCTGGGTGGTTACCAACAGCCAGTGTATGCCACGCCGGCGTGTATGTGGTGTGGTGTGTTTCTGTCGAAAAAGAGAAAGAAAAAAATGAAAAATGGAGAGAAAAAAAGAAAAAATAGGGATTCACTGGCCAGAAAAAGCCACTTCAATCAGTTGTGTGGTGGATACCAGGCTAAAATTAGTGGCGGTCAATTCATCGGCCTTGCAAGCTGTTGAATGGTGTAATCCCAGCACAAGTTTCTATAGGCCCTTCCACATTATGCTTTTTTTGTCGTTAAAATGTAAATGCAAAATGCAACATTTTTAGCCCAAAATGCTTTTCTGAATTCTTGCCAAATCACCCAAAAACGCAAAAATTACGTGTCCGTTGCCATGGCAACCAAATTCCATATTTGAAAGTGTGTAAGGTGTCGACTTGGAAACCAGAAGTTGCTGTAGTGTCTGCACACAATTGAGTTTGGACTGGAGAAAGCGAATATCTTAGCCCCTAAAAAGCCTAGCGTTTTAGGCCTAAACTTCAAAAAAATGCTCGAATGAGAATGCTTTTTTCCCCCAAATGCAAAAAAATGCAAAACATATTTAAAAATGTGGAAGCTAGCTAGCTAGCTAGCAAACATAGCTGTTCGCTGTCATCGCTTCCGCGATGGGCATGTCAGAGTCTGAGTGTGTCTGTGTGTCTGTCTCTCTGTCTGTGTGCACTTGCTCTGTGTGCAGGCTGCGGTGGCTCCCCCCACGATACCTGGTGGCGGCGGCAGTGGTAGTACTGGTGGCACGGTATCACCGGCACACTCCGGGCACAGTATTTCAAGTATCGGTGCACCCATGCCACCAACTTCACCAGCTCCACCGCCCATGTCTGCAGCTCCACCACCACCGATGGCCCCGGCACCACCACCAGGAGCTGCCAGCGGTGTACCGCCACCGCCAATGGCCCCAGCAGCCCCGCCGCCGCCACCAGGAGTTCCCGGTGGGGTACTGCCACCACCGCAAGTGCCGCCGTCAATGCCGGCAGCGCCTCCGCCACCACCAGGAATGCCCGGTCCACCGCCGCCACCAGCAGGAATGTCAGGTTCACCAGCACCTCCACCACCACCGGGAATGCCTGGCCCGCCACCGCCTCCACCGGGAATGCCTGGCCCACCACCGCCACTGAATATGCCGCCGCCAGATGAGGTTCGGATATCACTTTCCGGACTACCGCCGATGCCTAGAAGTCCGCCACCTCCAGACATGCCAACGGGACCACCGCCCCCACCGGACATGCCTGCCCCGCCGCCCCTGGATATGCTGCCCATGGGCATGCCGCCGCCAATGGCACCGCCTGTGGCTCCGCCGAGCGCTCCGCCGAGTGCACCGCCGAGCGCTCCACCCAGCCTACCTAACAGCTCGCCGGCCTCACCGCCAATGTCGCGCTCTCCACGCTCCAGCATACCGCCGCCGCTGCTGCCTCTGGACGTGATGCCACCGCCACCGCCCATCGGCGACGTAAGTAATGTGTGTGTGTGTGTGTGTGTGTGTGTGTATGTGTGTGTGTGTGTGTGGGCGCGCGCGTGTGTGTTTCCTGTGACTGTCCCAGTTGGTTCTAGATGTTGGGGTTGCCACAGGTTTGAATAACATTATGACCTTCAGTGAAGGACACCTATCAACTAAGTACTCTTTCATATGTACACCTTTCTTCAGTACCAACAGTCCCAACAGCTGAGTGTATGGGTACAATGAGGACAGCTCTGCGTTAAATGTAAACATGTCCCCGGGGCGTCCGTAGTTGAGGGTCTACTCTACATTGTGCAGCTAGTGTTATTGAATTCGGCTGAATGTCCAAGGGAGGGGGGGGGGGGGGGGCACACAGGGTTGGTGCTTGCCTGCACTTTTGAATGTGCAGGTGTGCGTATGCGAAGAGATGCATGTAGGTTTGGAATCGCTCGTCATGAAAATTTTACATGTAGGCCGCTAGCTTGCCCAGAACATGTTCAGAGGATGACCGGACTTGTGGTAGACTGCTTTGCCAAAAGAATTAAAACATCCCCCCCCCCCTCCCTTTAGTCTTGCTCATGCTAGTCATGTTGACCATGGCCTTTTGATGCTCTATGTGCTGTGGATTTGCTTGAAGTGGTGTACTTATTCTGGTGTTTAAGGATAACTTTCCAGAGCTTGCATAGGGCTTGTGTTCTTTATCTTGGCACAGTGATCATTATGCGCTAATTATCTCGTCATTCAAGATTGTCAAGAGTAGCAAATAGTAAAAATCATCGGCTTATATGCAGTGGTGCTTGCTTGGCACAGCGCCAGTTGTGGAAAGTGAAATCCAGCCTCATGGATATATCTGCTCCGGGGCTGCATGGTCCTGGCACTACGGGCACCTGCCCTGTAGCGGGGTGCGTATCTGCTGTGTTCGTGAGGCTGGATTTCACTTGCCACCGCTGCGCATACACGTAGACACTGATGGCTGCAGGCATGTACAGCTGAGCAGTTTCTGTCTCGCTGTTCACGGCAACGACTACGCTCACGCTTCGTCTCACTCTTGCTTCCACTTGCTGCTCACTGGTGTGTATCGTTTGTTTTTGCCCCTTTATGGACACTTGGTGGTATTGTTACCTGTGCACAGGAGGATGAAGATATTTACCTAGCCTTCACACCCGAGGTTTGTACTCACTGTACTGTTAGAGTAGTGCTGCTGCTGCTGCTGCCACTGCGCCCTTTACCACCGTCATGCCTCAGTCTTGCTCCTTGTCACCTCGCCCTTCACTGCCATGTTCAGTCTTGCTCCCTGTCATCTCGCCCTCCACCGCCATGCCTCTCAGAGTCCTGAACTCGAAGAGCTGTTGTCATCTGCCTCCACCGGCCACTCCTCGCATCGCGCCACTCCATCTTTTCCTTCCAGTGTTGCGTGCGCCACACCACTTCTTCTCCTTGCGCCGCTCGCTGAATTTCTATGTGGCTCCATCTCGACCTGTTGACTACGAGGTTATTCCCCAGTTAGCCCGTCACAACTCCTGCACGCTTGATTTCCAGTCTACATCAGTAGTGGCATGTCACATGTAATCGGTCATGTGACAAGCATCCAGTAAAATCGATTGCTCGTGTAGCTTGCCACATGACACAGCCTGTGGCTATCATTAGCGCCCGTACAAAAATACAAATGTGCGGTACCTCTCTTGTATCGAGGACTTTTATCATTGGCTCCAGCGCACCCACCGTCTGTCGCAGTGCTGTGTACATCAAGACTAAGGATGTAAAAAGTGTGATCACACGCACACAAGATCACTTTCCTTCACGAATATAATAATACCTCGTGCTCTGCTCGTGCTCTTGCTCTCGTGCAACGGATTTGTTAATACCTCGCGCTCTGTAAAAGTAAAAGAAGAACAATAAAACTCGCGCAACCAGCCTAGTTATTGGGCAAAGGGGTATGCAACATAATATGCTGGATGTGCCATGTGCTTCTTACTCACAATTCACAGTCCTTGCATTTCTAGGGGGGTTCGCTTAATGCGAGAAAGGCCAAACAAAAGTCCCTTTGGCTTTCTTACCCATCCGTCATCATGCATTCCGCTTGTGAGATACATTTGAAACTATCGACTTGTGATGCTGATCTGATAAGATTGTCATCAAGTACATGCAGATTGCATTAGCCAGTAACCATGGTAACATGGGTTATATGTACCCGTTGTTTAGCTCGCCTTGCTGCCATGCTGCATATGCAGTCAACCTTGCAAGCAGCAACCCCTGGATCGTGCATGAGAATATTGTAGTTATTCGCCAGTCGTCACTCGTGAGGTTGAAAGAAAATTAGGAGATAAATAAATGGTCGCTAGGGCTGAAGATTACGCCGTCATTGGCGGGTTGTCGTTATTCACAAGGTCTTTATTCACGAGGTTGACTGCATATGTATTGCCAATGAAACTAAGCAGCAATGCAGCAAAACCGCTGGGAGAATTCGTACGGACGGTAAACCAAAAGCATAATGCCATGTCATTGTCTTCCTTACTGCCATTCTTAGCTGCATTCTGTGTTCTGCATGTAGTTGTTGCATCACTGATTGATTGTTGCGTTTGTTCTTATTCCTTGTGTGTATGTGCGTACGTGCATGTTTGCGGTACAGTGGTGAGCGCTATGATGCAACAGAGAGAGAGAGAGAGTGTGTGTGTGTGTGTGTGTGTGTGTGTGTGTGTGTGTGAGAGTGTGTGTGTGTGAGAGTGTGTGTGTGAGTGTGAGAGAGAGAGTGTGTGTGTGAGAGAGAGAGAGTGTGTATGTGTGTGAGAGAGTGTATGTGTGTGTATGTGAGTGGGTGGGTGTGCGTGTGTGTCCTCCTCTGATCAACCCTGTGTGTAAACTGCTAACTGTGTAATCGGTTATAACGTGCGTAATGTCCTAATACCTCTGTTCCCCCTCGCAGCCAATTGCAGAGGATATGTATGAAGACTTACCGCTGTGTGCACCACCTATGGACATTCCAGAGGAAAACTACGATAGCTTCTACTCCATGAATACCAATGATCAGCCCCCGCCACCACCCGAGGATCTCTATGAAGATCTGCCGTGTGTTGCGTAACGCTGAAACAGCTCTTGCCCCCCCCCCCCCACGATAGTATTGCACGGGTTGTTTTTATTTTTAACTTGTGCCCAGCTCCGTGCCATCACCACTCTTGATCACAGATTATTTAATAGAACAGTTTTGCTAACTAGGCGTGGGACTGTTTGAATGTCTCCGCCGCCTGTCCGGGTCAGCTTTTTCTCCAGCCCGATCCACGTGTTTTTATAAAGTTAGGCCTTGCTCTAGCCGATAGCAGGTTCAGCGTGTTCGATAGTAGTATTGTCGTAGTAGAAGAAAAAGAGAAGCTTCACAGTATTCTGGTCAGTTTCATTCTCTTTGTAGTTTTATGCTCCCTTTTCTAGTTTTTGGTAAATTATCTTCTCCTTTCCTACCACGTCATTCTTCAGCTATACAAACCTTTGTAGAGTGTGCGCTGGGTGTTTCCTTAGCCAGATTTTCAGCCCATAAAGAATCAGTAAAATAAATTAACATTCACAGAATTTTGAATTCTAAAATTGTGACTGCCAACGAAACTTGCACTACAAACTCCTCCTGTGCGAGTGTTAACGATGTGCATTTCCTTTCATTATTACAATAATATTCCACAAAATGAAGTCAAACATGGAGTGAATCTGTGTTGTTTAACTTGCGTGCGTGCGTGTGTGTGTGTGTGTTCTCACTTGAACTTGCTATCGTTGCCTACGCATTTGGCAAGGTCAAGGTGCGTGTGTGTGTGTGCAGCACTACCACAGTGCGTCATGTATTGCTGAAATGCTAATCTGATAAACGGATAATAGGGATGTGAACCATTTGAGAATTACACAGCAGTTGTTAACGCATTTGCCATTTGGAGACATGGCTGTAAATGCATGCCTGCCAACCAGGGAGTAGTAAAAAGCCTTATTTTACTATTCCCAGCTGCCAACGCTACAGCAGTCGCGTGCCCAAAAACGCTGTTTCCAAGGGGTACCCTGTAATGTTCTTATTTTCAGCAACCTGGCTGCGTTCGTGAAGCACATTCTTGGAAACAATTTGTACTGGATCATACCGGTGTGTATCTCAAAGCTGTGAGGAGACCAATGCTGCCGTTCTGAACTTTAGGCTGTTGCGTTCTTAGCATTTCAGGCAATTTTGCGCATTTCACCACTTGGTGCTAGCCGGCCAAGCGAATCACTAGCCAGAATAGTATATAGTCACAGAAAACCATGCGGGAACAAAAGTGAAATTCTTACCATATACCGGTAGTGGGGCTCACAGCTGCTCTCCGTGTGGCTGGTGTCAGTTGCAAGCGCAAGCCACACGACATCGCGGCAGTAGATACATGTTAGCAACAAGATGCGGCATGCGAGCAGCAGCCGTTCACCTCAGCACAGTTTCATTTCCATTGAACTTTGAATATGAACCACTGAGTACGTACATCAGGCTACAAATTAGCTCTTTGCCTCGGATTTAGTCATAGCACTACGACGGTATTGTCACTACAGCTGAGTCACTAAACCCGAGCCAAGAGCGAAGTCGACTAGAATAATAATGTCCGCTGCCACGTACATGTACACCAATTGCAAGCAACCAGTTACCTTGTTCTGCATGTGAGTTCCTCTTAATTTTAACAGCAGCCCCAAGTGCCCCGGGAGAAAGACCATTGGTCTGTTGCATCCCCTAGTAAAGTAGGAATAAAATTTAATTATGAACTGGTTCGAGGGAAATACACGAACGGGAAAAGTCGGAAGAAAAAATTGACTGTTACCACCACGGCACCAGGATTCGAGCCAGGAAAATTTAATATGAGTAATAATAATCCATTGCGTGCATGTTACTGTAAGACATATATAACGAGGAAGCAAATCTAACGTTTTAACGGATGACATTTCTTCGTTATAATAAGATCCGCTGAGGCCGTACTGCTTCATATATTATGCTGTGTGTGGATATGACAGGATACTGCAAGATCGTTAACATATCTTCTCGTTAACCTATGAATTTTGGACAATCGTCAAATTTGCGACTCGTTATAATAACATGTCTCACAGTAGGTTGTAAGTACTTCAGTACATGTAATGAACATAGCTAAACATCTAAAACCTGCAGAGAAAGGTATTGTCTGCTTGTTCACACGTTCATGCATATAACACATGCATATGACACATGCATATGACACATGCATATGACATACAGTACTAGTGGTGGGGCAACAGAATACATTGCTGCGTCGGTGCTGCTTTGTAACTTATGAGCAAGAGTACATAACCACCCAGAGTGTAACTCCACTATGGATGCTGTCCCGGCAGAATTTTGAGTTGACGTCGTTTTTTAGTATGATGCCATGCGTATTGTACGCATATTACCAGACGTGTCCTGGACCTGTGGTGGACAAAGCCCTATTCGATTCCGAACAAACTAACTGTTAGTTCAAGGGAACACGTGTGGTGCGTTGACACTCCGTACAAATGTCGCAAATCATTGGTGCAAGGAGCAATGCACCATCAAAATGACGTCCGAACTTGAAATTCCGCCGGGACAGCAGGGTATGCGTTAGTAACTTAGTTGCACACTCTGGGGGGGGGGGGGGGGGCGTATGAGGTTGAGAGGCACACTCAAATGGATGCTGATCCCGAGCACCAAGTGCCGTTCCTTGTGGTTTGTTGTCATGTCTGAGGCAATCAAAGTGAAACTCTGATGATAAGATCTACCCCGCCCCGCCATGGGCACCAGGAAAGTGTGCTCATATATCCAAGGCACTTCTTATACTTATCCCAGCATACTTCAGTGCAGTATGGGTCAATACACCCATGCTGTGGACAATGCACTACTAATAATTAGGGTGCGTTCAGCCTACCGATAAAAAGTGACGGAAGGGAAAATTTCCAAGGTGATTTGATCACGTGACGTTACTGGCACGTTACCGGCGGAAAAGTTCTACAGCCGCGGCTGCTGCGGCAGTAAAACTTTTCCAGCAGTAAAAAGAGTGCTCAGGCTGGGAAAAGGGAAAATCCCTTCTCAGTGCCGCGGTGAGAGCTGCAAAGCTTACGTACCGGTAACGTTAGTTTATCGGTATTGTGAATGTCCTTCACGGTTTATTGCCAAAACTACCCCTCACGTGAGCAAATCACCATGGGTACTCACGGCACTCACGGTACCGTAGTGGAAATCAGCCCTAAGCAGGAGCATGTATGCACCACAGTGTGCTGAGCAAGAGTATGTATGTGTACGTAGTACTGCGTACTTGTACAGTGTACTTAGCAAGAGTATGTACGTACTGGCTGCGTTCGATTATGCACTATTCATGAATCGATTCAAGTGCATTCAAGTCGTTCGATTTTCATGTCATGAGCCCTGGAATCGATTCGGAATCCATTCACCCTATTCACGTGGGGTGATGTGAATAGGGGGAATCGATTCGTGTGCAAAATCGAACGCACTCACTGTGTACTTGTACAGTGTACTGAGCAAGAGTATGTCTTTTTAGAGTACACTGTATGTAGTACTAAGACTTAGTACAAATAACGTTATAACCGTGTTCCACGGCACCGGTAGTGGCATTCAATGGACCTTATGCCATTTGTACAGATCCACGAAATCCCGTAGAATCCCGTAGACCCGGTAGGGTGTTGAATGTGCAGGACCCTATTGTGTTTTCTGCTATTTCCACTAAGAAATGGGCCCTGAAGGCAATTCATACGAAACCTTTTTCTGACAATGATCTAGCTAGTCATTAGTTCTAACCAAAGTGAAGAAGCTGGAAAAGCGATTACTGGTCATTGAATTATGCCGCTAAAAAAAGGTCAAATGCGCATGCATAGCACACAATAAACACCCTACCAGGTCTACGGGATTTCGTGGATCTGTACAAATGGCATAAGGTTGATTGCCACTAGGGATAATCCCTAGGGGCAAAATGGCATCACTCATAGCAACATTTATTTTAAAAACTTTGCACCCGGGATTATAGTTTGTGGGGTTGACTGGATAGGACAGGTATTGGATCCTTCAGTTACAGTTAACTTTGCGTACAACGACACTCGGTGGGGCATCAGAAAAGTGTCCTGATTCGCGAAGTGTCGCTATACCCGAAATATCATTATAATTATGTACTAGCGTTAGATGGGACTTTGCTCTGGGCATGGGAATTCTGTCGTTATTCATGAATAATTGTCGTTATATCCACAGTCGTTATTAGCCAAGTCGACTGTTCCCTGCACACTACAGTTCACCCAAACACAAGTATACATATACCGGGGTGTGCGCTGTGTGTTGACTGCAAGTAGCACCTTTAAAACATCAGCATATTCGTATATATGTATCAGCATAACGTCATTCATACCTTTGCATCCACGCTTGCAACGTCTGCTCCGCTCATTCCCCAGTCACAGGTGAAGAAACCAGTGCTCCTCGCAACCAGGGCGAGAAATGATGATCGTGCAAGTCGTCGTCGATCTACAGGTAGGCCAGAGTCTTTGTTTCCATACGGCATTGTGCACTTGCCACACTCAGTAGAACAAAGAGAAAAAAAGCATTTGTTATGCTACAACAATTGCACATACATTAATTTTGTGACTTGGCAGTTCAAGCTTTCACTCTCTCATACAGGAAATTTACACCAATACTATGAAAGCATGGTTACGAAACCATGGTTACATATTATTGTTCATACATGTAAAAAAATGAGTAAATTATCGTGTCCGTTCCCGAAGGGAACTCACGACGGCCGCTAACACCCGGTAAACCCTATGGATGCGGCTAATGGGGTTTCTCGGCACTTGTGCCAATGGTTGTGAAACTTATCCACTCACCCTCACCGTTAGGCGCTGCATCTGCCACTAGGGTTTACCGGGTTCATACATGTAACTGCTGCAAAAGAATAATCCATGGTAGGGATTCGAACCCAGCACCCTGTCCGGGTTCCTGGGACAGTGCCCCAACGACAAGGCTACGCCAGTACAGGGGATCACATACCTGTGAACAGGGAGTCATAAAATACCAGTATTTTACGACTCCCTGGTCGTGACCCTTCTAAGTTCTAGCTACACTTACACTACACATGCATGCTGTGTCATCACGTCGTACCTATCGGGGTACGGTGGGTCACGGGTTCGAATCGGAGAGTCGTCAAATACCTTGATTCGAATCCCACTCCTGAATCCTTCTTTTGCAACAAAACCGTGGACAAGTAGCCATAGATACATGTACATAACCATGGTAACATGATCGGGAAACTTGACAGTGTACAGCGGCATGGAGATTGCAGTTGAAAGCGGTCAGGAGGCATGCAAAGCATGATATTAAAGGTACTGTAACTATCGTTAGAAATGTGTTACTGTGTGGTACGTACAATACGCAATGCAATGGGTTGCTCAATGCCAGTACCTACATGTATGTCCTCATCTCAAGCAGGGGGGGGGGGGGGTACTAAAACAGGATTTTCAGTGCTCCCTGGTCTCGAGCAACTCAATGCACTGCAATCCACCATTGTTACCATGGAAACTGTGCTCCATGCTGATGGCCTTCTGTACCTTTGGTGCAGTAGCTGATCTGCCACCACCTGGCCCGCCACCGGAGGAGCCACCACCACGTCCGCCAAGTCCCATAGACGACTATGACGGAGAGAAGGAAGATCCCGCGTGGGCACCTGAGCAGTACATTGAGAAAGGTGAGAGGAGAACAAAGAGCATACATGCACGCACGTCGCACCGGATACATACACACTCACATGCAGATACGCCTAGCACATACACACGAGTCACAGGAAAACCACGCGTCTTGATTGTCGTAACTTAAAGTTTCATGCCATATAGCAATCTTCAGACAACTGATTCCTAGCACATACATGTATACATGCACATATACACACATACACACACACGCACACACAGACAGACACAGACACATACATACACACACGCACACAGACATGCACACACACGCACACACGTATAGCACATGTTGAACACATCATGTGATGTGAGCTTTCTGCCATGACCTGCATGTGCAGCAAGTAGGCCCTGGGTTAGGGACAACCCGGATAAAGCATCAAACTTTTCCAAAACCTATTTTTGGAATTTGTTCATACCCCAATCTGGTGATCCTTGTGTCAATATTCGTATTGTGCACGCCATTCTTGTTTTTGAGATGCCAACGAATAGCATTGCAGAGTTCAAAACCCTTCCCAAATTATCAATTTCGATCCGTGTGCAAGTGGTACAATGCACTTCAGGTTGACCGTTAGGGGACAGTGTGGGGTGCACTCTTGCAGTGCGCCGCATTCAAATCACTTAAAAAAAACGAAATTGTGTGGGCTTTACTTCGCGACGCCTGATCATGGGGTGGTGGCGTCCCACGGAAGCGGAAAGGTGGTTCTTGA
This sequence comes from Sycon ciliatum, assembly GCF_964019385.1. Taxonomy (NCBI): domain Eukaryota; kingdom Metazoa; phylum Porifera; class Calcarea; order Leucosolenida; family Sycettidae; genus Sycon; species Sycon ciliatum. The sequence continues at coordinate 8,065,278 of NC_088650.1, read as the reverse complement.
CCAGGGAGTTGTACGACTCCTTGTTCTTGACCTGCCCAGTACGCGAACCCGTCGATTTTTATTTTTCATTTTGTTTACTTCATATACAGTGACCACGATGTATGCGTACGAGAGGTGTCGCAGTGACGAGCTGTCGTTCGACGAGGGCGTGATCGTCTACGTGACTCGCAAGAACGCCGACGGCTGGTACCACGGTGTGATAGAGCCCGGCGTGGCCGGCGTCTTTCCCGGCAACTACGTGGAGGAGGACTCCTCGCAGATGTAGCTCTATTCGATGATCGTGATGATATTGCATGAGCTAAGAGGTTGTGACATCGGCGGTAGTTGGATGGCGAAGAAAGGGCCTGCTCCAAACCTCGCTATTGCCAATGGTGAGAGTAGGTGCAGCATAACGTTACATGTATAGGCCGCAGCAGAAGCCGGCACGAAATACAACACCCTGTACATACCGGTAGCGGAGACTCGGCAAGTCTGCGAACGGCACTGTTTCAACGTTGCGGTCCGCCGTGGACTTATCCGTGAAGCTCGTCCAACGTGGTGAACTGACTATCACCCCCTCCCCCCCCCCTCCATATTGGCCTATATTCCCTGGCGAATGGGAAGGTGACATAAATAAATAAATAACTATTCCACACATACTCAGTAAATGCTCAAGTCATTCGTGTAGGTAGTGGCAATACAGAATTCTATTTACAGTATAACTGCATGTAGTGGCTATCGAATGCCGGCCCATGAAGATCGGCCCTACTGCCAGTACAGTATACGATATATGCACGTATGTAACTCTTTGATTAGTTTATCGTGCATGGATGGTCTCGTAGCCAGCATGGAAATTATTACGATTTTTAAAAGACTCAGTTTCTGTTGAAAGGATTGTTTTGTATGGACAATGGTGATATTAATGTGACAGCTACCATGATAGCATGCATAATTATACCATTGCACGTCTAAGTCGATGTACTGTGTGCGAACTCGGTGCTGACTCTCGAATAGAAGCCCCTCTTGAGCCTTGAAGACTCCTCAGACTCTTTGGGATTGAAAAATAAGAGCGGCTTTCTAACCGAGTGAGTACGGTACTTGGCAGGCTAGTACATTGCACACATGTACACTGTACAATCATGGTATTAGATAAGAAAAAACTAAGACAACTCTGGAAAGGAGTTTGAAGTTTGGTTTGGAGAGACTTTGAGAGATTTTCTTTTTTTTGTAGCAAACTAAGACAACTCCCCTATAGCCTAGAATAAAGAGGGTCAGAACCGGGTCTAACACCCATACGGTTCAGATGGTCATAACGACCGGGCCGCGGGGCTCTACCAACCGTGGATGCTTGTAGCAAGGTCACTGTTTCCGAACACGGTGGTCCCTGGCTGCCTTGTGACATGTTGTCAACCAACAACATTGTACAATCATGATGATTATACTGGTATGTGTATGTATGCGTGAACTGCATGGGGTGCTGGACAAATCTTGGCATAGGGTATTCTACAGGCAGAATCACACACAGTTTGTATTACTATTAGGAAGGGCAGGCTTATTGGGGGGGGGGGGGGGGTTAAGAGATAGGCATATCGGACATATCGACATGTAGGAGGTCGATAGACTGAGAGCCGCACATGATATGGGGAGATTACAATCATAATCAAGGGTGTCGGAACCGCACCGGCCGGGGCGGCCATGGCCGCCCCACTTTTTCGGCCGTTTTTTTGTTTTGTTTTTTGTTTTTGTTTTTTTGAGCACACTGCAACAAAGCGCGATGATCTCACCGCAAACGTGGCAAATCCTTGTCCCCGATCGTGGTTTGTTGCAGAATCAAAAGTCCATGTACACTGAAATGGCACCAAATGCCTGGGAATGCTTGCAATTGGCTTCAATTTTTGAATTTTTTCCCGGGGGAGGGTAATGTTTGTCCCCGATCGTAGCATCTTCTTGGTCTTTTGCAGAATCAAAAAGTCTTTCATTGTAGTTACCGTACACTGAAATGGCACCAAATGCCCGGAAATGCTTGCAATTGGCTTCAATTTTTGAAATTTTTTCCCGGGGGAGGACCCCGAACCCCCTTCCATGGCCGCCCCACCTCCAAAGTCGGTGCGACGCGCCTGATAATGCAAGTAACACACCTATACCATACACGGTGTCGGTCCCTGCAATAACAACAAACACTGACCTCTCTATGCAGTAAGTACGGAACTCGTCACTCGATCAGGCATGTAGGCAGCCTAAATTAGGGCTCAAACGATTAGTCCGATTAACCGGTTGCAGACCGGTTACGAAGAATTAACGGTTAACCGATAAAGATAACGGTTACGCAGTAACTTTTCAGTCAATGTTTCAAGTATCAGGTCGTTGCAAAGTGTGCACTTTCGCGGGCTGTCGCACGCGTATGCAATTTCTGGGCTGTCAACTTGGTCATATCTGGTCTCTTGGTGTGAGAGTATGTATGAATGAGCATGCAAGAGAATGTACAAGTGTGCGTTGTACTGAATAGGGTACATTTTTTGAATGAGTATAGTCAAATATAGAGTCCGCAGGATTGCCGTGGCTTATAGGTTATAACCGGTTAACCGACCGTTAGCTTAGCAGTTAATCGTCAGGGGTAAAACCGTGACCGTTTGAGCCCTAGCCTAAATAACCGCCATAAGTAAGCATAACGTCCACACTTAGTCTGCAGTTCAGCTCAGTCTTATCATGGTCGAGTGCGGAGAGAGCGTTACGCGTTGCGCGCGTTACTTACTTTTGCCAGTGAGTTCCGGGCCGGCGAATGACGACGGTTCCGAACTTCGTCATGCTCCCTGGCCGTGTGGAAAGACGCGGCTACCGATATTACTGGCAGTATATCCGCTCGTGCGCGAAGCTGTAGAATGCTGTCAAGCGCTAGACCGAGGAAACTACTAGTATTCGTTCATAGCCACCGAGCATGGCTGGGTTCCTACATTGATCGCAGTGCGTCCGCAAAAGACACACAGAGAAGTAAAGAGGGAAACAACAAGATTAGCCTACAGAGCACCACGATGCCTTCGTACGTGATCGGCATTCGTCCAATGACGCCTTGCGGCAGCTTTGTCAAGCTAGCTTTTCCAAAAGAAGAAGTACCGTCCGCAACCAATGAACACAACAATGAAGTTGCCAGTTGGCTAGCAAAAGTTACAGCGGTGTGACTTACCCTAACCTCTACCAGTGCGTGATTCTACAACTTTCCACAACGCTATTCGGAGACGAGAAGGCGATTATCGAAAGAAACACAACGAATCCACAACTGACCAACGGGCACCGAATCGTTTTTGACAGAAATGTTTTTCTCAAGAATTCATCTGTGACTACTTCTAGATTCTGGTACTGAAGAAGATAAGTAAAGAGAATGAAGCAGCTCATGGTAGCATCATGCAGAAGATTACGCTACTTTTACTAAAGCGGTAAAGGACGGTGTCAAAGCAGAAGCAAGGCCGCTTTAGTTTAGCTTTGGCGAGAGCCAGTGAAAAGGTGCGAAGAATAGCACGTGCCCATTGAAGTGAAAAAACAACAAACACTAATGAGTATTTGAAACTCGGATGTTAAGCCATAAATAAATGTAAAAGAGAAAAGGACATATGGATGCTTTGCTGCTTCGAATTGTAGTTAGACCGCTTTGTCAAATATCGTACTGGTCTCGTCATCGTCCAGTAACAATCGACATTCTTTGTTCCGTTGGGACTGTAGCTTTTGCTCGTTTTCGTTGCGCTTGCCTTCCCCTCTTTGGTCTTTCCATAACCTTGAACCTTCCAAGTTGGAAGGCTGTCGGTTAGCGCTACAGAGATGTGTTAAAGTTAGGTGTCAGGACGTCGAATGTCTCAGTACTCTGTCAGTTTTGTGCCTAGTTATTGCACTTTCTGACTGTATATAGTATCATGTTACAGTGATGGAGAGTTACTCTAAACTCGTATCCATATGTCCTTTTCTCTTTTACTAATGAGTATGCTCTGCTTGTCGGCAAAGGTTGGGATGTTGAGTGTGAAATATAATACAGATTCTCACACTTTCAAATGATGATCTGAAATCCCACGTGACGCAATAACAAAACAATCATCAGAATAGACAACAGCACATTCGGGATTCATTAACTTCAATTGGTCACACATGGACAACACATTTGGACCTAGACCATCCATAGCCGCAGAGTTGAACAGTTTCAGGTATAAATATGCCGAAATACGCCCAGCATCTAATTCTTTACATTAGTAACACAGCAGAAACATAGGGAATACAATCATTTCATCAGCGAATGTTTGCTTCGGCTGAACATTGACCTTGTTCCAAGCCTTTCCGCCCGTCTGAAAAGGATAGGAAAAAAGTGGAATAATGTTTGTCTGGTTGCACTACATCCCAAGCTGTCCGTACCTGTGCACTGTTTGGACCAGGGAGTCGTGAAAGAGCTTTCACGACTCCCGGGTTTTCTCCGAGCACTCGGTGAGGATTTCGGTCATAATCTACGCAAAAAGGATAATGCTGTTTTCTTCCAAGAGCATCAGTTGTCATTCACTTTGCCACTCAGTTGCGATCCGTGCACGAGCTAAGGGGTCGTCCACAAATGTCGATGTTTTTTTAGAGAAGATATTCGTTCGTTCGGGGGGGGGGGGGAGGGGGTTTGGGCCCTGTTCGTCTCGTCTTTGCAGAAAAAAATATTGAACTCTATCTATGGACGGGCGCTGTTCGAACATGTAGTTTATGACCTACACAAAGTGAAAATCAACCTCGTGAGCATAGCCATGGCAAGGTTGTGCGACCATGGCAACGTAAACCTAGGTGTATGGTGACATTAGAGTGGCAGCAGGTCACGTTTCATGAGGAAATTGAACTTCATTAAAAAATATCGATCCCTTGCATAAACATGTGTATGTTCGTTACGAGGGGGGAGAAATGAACAAATATCGTCTTGAAAAAAAACATCGATATTTACGGACGGCCCCTAACCAAAATACGTGGAAACGCATGTACAGTACTTGTGTAATGGAAGCATATTCGGTCAATGCCCATTCTAAGTTGTAGTGGTAGCTAGCGGCTTTGGCGATGATTTCATAGGAAAGTTGGTTGCACCCCACACCAGAACTCACGCTTTTCCACCGACTTGACTTGACTGACTTACGACTGCCGTCCAGAGCACACGAGAAGTCCATCGAAACCTTCTACTGCGAAAGCCTGCTAGAAAGCACCACTTCCTGCTCAATACACAGTGTTTCGGGGAATTCACCCTCGTGTGCTGTGTGTGCATGACAGTCGTGACAAGTCGGCGGAAAAGCGCGAGCTCCGGTGTGGGGACTGGGGAGCAACCAACGTTCCAATGCCTATTCTCTTTTGACAAACTACAGTCCATTCATAAAAAGATGGGCCCTGGCTCTGGCGAGCTCCCGTATTTGGCGATTTTTCGTGATTTCATCGTACACAGTGCAGTGCTGCGAACTTTGAAATTTGAAAGAGGGTCCAAAAAGGTACCTGAACTGGGGTTCGAACCGCACAACGCACTGTGTTGCAGGCGGGGTCAAACGGCCTGGATTTTGATGGTTTTTCCCGATTCAGTGCTTTTGGGGCAAAACCTGGCCGAAATTCTATTCTTGCTATGGCTTACTTTTTGGACAAAACACTTCAGAAACATAATTGGAAGAGGATTCCATAGGGGATGGCAGAAAAAAATTCAAAAAAAACTCAAAGTTTGACCCGTTTATGGCCAAAAGCTAGAAGTCCATCTTTTTCTGAATGGACTGTAACATTTGCATCATTCATTGCCTCGATCACACTCCACGAAATATGTGGAAGAATTTTGGTCGTGGCATATTCTCTTTTCTAAGGATTCACCTACAGAGGTTATGCAATTACATCAGGGAGTAGTCTAATAATGTCTAAAGTATAATACGCAGTGTTTTACTACTACCTGATTACAAGTTGACATGCTATGGCGAAGTCGCGGCACAGCGGTGCATGAGCGACTCACGCTGAATACATACGCGGTTCCACTCAGTCTGTATACGTAGCACTGATAAGAGGTTCCACTGACTCACCCCATGACACCATTTGCATATCCTCAATTCTTTTAAAGGCACACAAGCTCCACAGCAGCCACTGCGTTACATGAAAAACCGTACACACACCATCCTCAAATCAAGTTTTCGGCAGGGGGCGGGAATTAGATCAAGGCTGTCAAGTGCAGTACGATGTACATGTACAACAGCATGGAGGATCAGACTCGATGTGCTGGATTGTGCATATTTTCATCCTGGATTGGCACATATTGTGTACAGCAGTGCATGCGTCGGTTCAACATCGTATTTCGTTGTATACGCCGAAGTCGCTTCACAGGTAGAAAATCGACAGGGGGCGGATCAACGGTACTTTACGGTACTAATATCTCAATCAAATCATTTTGGCCAGGAGCCATCATCAGGATGACCACTTGATTTGAGGATGGTATGTATAGGATTTTTCATGTACGTACCCTCAATTCTCTTTCATCAAACTAGCATCTGACATTGTTAATAATTTATACGGTATGAAAAATAATACTGATACACTTCACAAGAGGGCAGTAAAGCAAGTACTGAAAGTAGTGCTGAGTCGGGTAGCATTTTCTTCTTGTATCAGGTTCGGGTAGTTTTCCACGGGTAGCACGGGTAGTTTTCCACGGGTAGCACGGGTACCCGATCGGGTAATGTGCACATGGTAACACCACAATGCACCCCTTCCCTTACACACTGGTAGACATGCGGAGTATTGCATGACGTCGACGTGCACTGTACATGATGTCATCTGCGACTTCAGGTTTTCTGGTACTTTTCTGTACCAGTACCCCCCCCCCCCCCCCAGGTCTTCATGGGTAGCACAGGTACCCAACTACACACCGCTGGTTGACACAGTGACCTGGCATTGGCAAAGGTACTAGGTTAGCTATTGTACATACCTGTCATGATTTCAGTACATGTACTCCTTGCTGACGAACTCTGTCATGCTGGCCAAGCGTCAAGCGACAAGCGGTCGCTTTGGTACTACAAATAATTACAATACTTGTAACTGTTATCATGGTACTGACTGTAGACTGTAGACTCCCGTACGGCCGTAGACCGTGGACTGTCATAGTGATACGTAGACCGTGCTAGACCACGCCACCACGGTCGGTAGGCTGGAGTGTCGTCATCAATACTGATTGTGACTGTGTCAGAGCAGTCAGAGTGTGTGACAGAAGGTAACGTCGTCGCTCCTTCTCGAGCTCTTTTGTCATGTCACATGTCTCAATGGACGGGAGGACGAAGCGGAAAGGTCGACTCGGCACATCGCATGCTGGTACGGTAGTTGACCAGCTATAATATGCACGCTGGCCTAGCTTTCCCCCGGGCCCAGTACTAGCAGTAGTACTGGGTAGCAAGCCAGGAAGTCGAGAGCTTGCTTTCCACGGAGGCACAATCCACTCTGGCAAGCGGCGTTACATGTGATACTGTTTGGAGAGGCCTTTGCTCCCGCGCTCTCTCGCTCAAGTAGCTCTCCACTCGAATCAGATAAACTCATCCTGAGAGCGAGAGAGTGAGAGTTGGCAAACATCTATGACTTGTGCAGTTGTACGCACTATCCCTCGGTACATTGCTAGCTAAGCTTCCTCTACCCCTCTGAAGGCATGTAGCAGCCTCAAGGCGCGTTCCGTGTTCGAAGCAGAGCATCCTTCCAGTTCCGCACCGCATTGTACAGCAGGTCAAACCACTGCAGTAGCTTCTTTTTTTCTCTATCGTAGGTTGGCCGTGGCTGCTGTGTTTTTCCCGACGTGCTGTGCATGAGCAGAGCAAATGCGCGCCATAGTCACGTCAGAATTCTTTCTCGACCTCGGCTGCTACCAGTGACTAGAGCTGAGTGTGTGCGCTATTCTCACCAGGTCAGGGCCAACGCTGCAAACCTTTGCGTGCTGCCCGGCGAGAGTTTGAAAAGTAGGACCGACCGAGCGAGAAAGGGTTCACAGTCCCGCCTCGTACCTGCTACTTTGAATTCTCCACGTCCACTGCCGCACTGTCGGCCTGTCGGTGCGGTGCACTGAGCGGAGTGTGACCAGGTGACCCCTCCGTAGCCTGTCCCAGGTCAGTCTGCATACCCACGCCACGGCCACTTGGGACAGCGCGCGCGGGTCAGTCAACAGTCTATGCCAGGCAGTAGCGGTGCAATCGCCACCATGCCGTCTATGGACTGCAGTGGTTCGACGAAGCGGAAACGGCGACGGCTCGGACTGGCGTCTCGGGCTGCGGCCGCACGGCGCGTCGAGGTGAATCGTTTCCTGACATTCTGCGTTTGGTCCTTCCTGTTCGCTGGACTGCTGTACGTTCTAGTACCACGCATGTGTCGCTACTACAGCCGACGTTTCTACATTCCGGCCGGAGGATACATCATTGTCAGTGATGATTTACACAGTGGCGACTCTGTCTCTGCCTCTGGTGCATTCGGACAGATTGATGTGGCTAAGGTAGTACAGGGCGGCAGATGGAGTCACAGTGGTATTGGTGGGAACCATCTCCCCAATCAGGTGGAGCAGGAGGCACAGCGGAGACTACAGGTAGCTGCTGCGGTGGATCTGCCGGCGTTCGACCCGGTGGTGAGTAATGATGACCTCGTTGCATATCTGCACGACCCGGGAGCTGGGGAGCAGGCAGGTGGTGGGGCAGCCTATGCTGGTCACACTGCGCCATGGGACGCCGTCGACGATTACGTATGCTCGCAGGAGTGCACGTCCGCGTACGACGTGGTTATCGTGGGCGGCGGCGTGTCGGGCCTGTATGCGGCCTGGCGGTTGAAGCAGCATGACCCGGACGCGAGCGTCGTTGTGCTGGAAGCGACGGGGCGGACTGGCGGTCGTCTCCACTCCGTTCCGGTACCCGGAATGCCGAACACGCGGGCGGATGTGGGCGGTATGCACTACGTATCCAGATCAGACACGATGCTAAATGCCTGGCTAGTGGAGAAAGTGTTTGAGCTCAAGTTGCGGGTGTTCGCTCAAAACTCCACAGATCCCAGATCATTTTCTTTCCTAAGAAACACTCGGATTACGTCTGACCAGCTCTCAGACATTGACACCATCGGAAAGCTCTACCACTTGAACGGCGATGAGAAGAAAAGCTTCAGTTCGCCGCTCTCCATGCTTGCTGAGATGTGGGCTAGATCGGTGGTGAACTTCACCGACCCGCACCTGGATATGTTTTCAGGACGGACAACGGACGGGCGCAGACTGCACGACATGAATCTTCACGACTTGCACGACATGGTCGGCGCGAGCAGTGAGCTGCGCCAGTTTGTAGAGGATTCCAGCGGCTACGGCACATGGCCCGATGGCAAGTTCAACGCTGCATCAGTGCTACACATGTACCGAGAGATGTTGCTCGGTGTGCAACAGTCTGAGCACCGGGTACCTGCACTGGGAATGGAAGCACTGCCCGATCGCCTGCGACAGGAATTCCAGAATGCCCACGGGAACGTTCAAACCAATGCACCCGTTTCCGCACTCGCTAAATGCCGCAAGCGGCAGTACTTTCGCTACTCGGTGCTAGTTGGAGCAGCTACGCGCGAACCAGTTCACCATTACTGCGCCGACAAGGTGATACTAGCTGTGCCGCCGAGCGCACTGGAGAAAATCCTGTGGCGTCCATTGCATGCTAGCACCGTATGGCAACGTAGTGTGAGAGCTCAGCCGGCGTTCAAGCTGTTCCTGGGTTTCGATCGACCCTGGTGGCGAGAAGCCCCATTTGGCTTCTACGAGGGTGCGGAAGCCAGCACGTTGGATTTGGAGCGCAGTTATCTGCTTGCTACAGAGGAGGCATTCAGCAATAGAACTGACCGGGCAGATGACAATCGTAACTCGCTGGTATTGGCTGCCTTTGCTACTAAGCATGCTGTGCGCTGGGCCTCGCTTCAAGCTGATGACGTGGACCGGCAGTCATTCCGTGGCCTGCCCAATCGACACGTGAAGCAGAACAGCAGCACCGTTCCGGGTAGCACGGACTTCACGGTCAGCCAGAAGATGGTGGAGCTGGCTATGGAACAACTGCGAACGCTTCACGGTGACCAGACCGGACATACCATTCCACAGCCATACACTGCTGTAGCCAAGTCCTGGGATGCCGCCTGTCATGGATGGCTCCCCGGCGTTAATCCCGCTAAGGTTCTACAAGAGATAGGCCAACTTGACCCACACCAGAACGTCTACATTTGCGGCGAGGCCTACAGTAAGATACAAGGGTGGGTTGAGGGGTCTCTCCGCTCGACGGAATACCTTCTCCGGCATCATCTTAATGTGCCGTCGCTTCCTGGCATGCCGTCTGAGTGGCTGAAGCGCTATGCACCATAGAGTGTCTCGGTCCAGGCTCAGAACGTGTGCAGAGTGCAGCTTGAGCATGCCCCGAATGCCCTAATCAATGCAGTTGGCTCTCTTGCGCTGAGGCTATGTCTTGATGGAGCCCTATTTAGATTTTCTTCACACTAGTGCCAGTGCAACGAAGAACATAGCCTTGAGTGACTACAGAACAGCGCTCAGGGATAGTAACTACAGAACAGCGCTCAGGGATAGCAAGCAATTATGCCAAGATGATACTTTCAGGATTGCAAAATGATAAGTTATATGGACAACTCTAAATTCGATTTGAACTTTTGACAGTCAATAGGTGATAGTAGGGACCTGTTTCTTTGCTTTGCTCCATTGTCAAGAGCATTGTGCCAACTACCACTGCCACTGTGTTGCACAATACTAAATTACTATCATTAATAGCATCATATACACAAGCAGATAGCGACTCCACGGGATGACAGTTTTGCACAGCCCCGGCCAGAGCTTTGTCACACAGCAGGGAGAAGGGAAGAAGAGGAGGCAGCGTTGTCCCACGACCGTATGTGAACGTTGCAAATAAACTCGGATTCAGAGCAAAATTTTCCCCTTACTGCATGCTGTACTGTGTAATAGCCTGCACGGTGCATTCCTCCCCACCCCCTTCCTCCCCTACTCCCCCCCCCTCCCCCGACCGCCCTCTCTCCATGCTGTGGTGTGTAATAGCCTGGAGAGTGCATACCCCCGGGCACCAGCACCATATCCATATCCACCCTGTGCTCTTGATACTAGACCGTATGTGCAGGGCGAATCAGAGTAATCAGAGTACATGGTACATGATGGATGTAACATACATGATGATTTTGAGGTATGACAGGTACTAGTACAAGTACATGTACATAAAATTAACATACCTTGCGAAAGCCCTATTGGCAAAGAATTTCACAGCATGGTTGTCCCGCCCACCCTTCCCCATAGACATAGCTAAGTATGGCAAGGTTCCCTGTACCCTCCTCGGAGGCTATGTAGCCTTGTAGGCCTGTCAGCCATCCCTATCAGTGAATCAATTTCACAAAAAAACTATAATAACGGTAGGCGTCTGTGATGATATTAAGTCCGAACACTTGCAATCATTTCCAGAATAGAAAAGTGCCATGAAGGCCAATCCTGGCGCTACTACACTCATCATCATACTTCAAATAATTATTACAGTATTCAGCTATCCGGCCATCGAAGTTACGCGTAACGGGCACTTTTGTCTTCGGTCTACCCCGGTTGCCAGTTTCAGTGGAAATACTACCACTCTTTTGTCACGTTTTGTGGAAATAGTGGTGCCATATACTATAATCTATGGCCTTTCCGCATCAAAATGCATGTGATTCGAAGTTTTGGGTAGGGCTCAAACAGTTAGTCCGATTAACCGGTTGCAGACCGGTTACGAAGGATTAACGGTTAACCGATAAAGATAACGGTTACGCAGTAACTTTTCAGTCAATTTTTCAAGTATCAGGTCGTTGCAAAGTATACCAGGCTGTCCCAGGCTGTCGCACGCGTACGCAATTTCTGGGTTGTCAACTCGATCATAATTATCTGGTCTCTTGGTGTGAGAGTATGTATGAATGAGCATGCAAGAGAATGTACACGTGTGCGTTGTACTAAATAGAGTACATTTTTTGAATGAGTGTAGTCAAATATACAGTTATAAAAGAGTCCGCAGGATTGCCGTGGCTTATAGGTTATCACCGTTAAACCGACCGTTAGCTTAGCAGTTAACCGTTCGGGGTAAAACCGTGACCGTTTGAGCCCTAGTTTTGGGCAGTGCCTGGTTCCTTATTTAATAGATGAACGAGGCGTGAGTGTACATGTACATGTATACTGTATTATTACATGTCAGGTGACCGTTTCCAAGTCTACAGCCAATCAGCGACCAGATAGAGCGGGCAATATTTCTCCATACAAGCCCGCTCAGGCGGTCCAATATTACACGATAATTATTGTTATTAGCCGAGTACCAGGGCAATACCGGCCGGTATTGCCCTGGTACTCGGCTAATAACACATACTTACAACTACTCAATCTGCGGACAGCATGCTGTTTCGTTCTTTTTGAACTCATCAGCGCAGCACAGAGGAAATGAGGCCGAACCTGATAGCAATGGAAATAAAAATTTCCAATCAGGCCCGAACGTACCTTGCCAGAGTACTTACAACTACCAGTATTTGTCACGTGCCTCAGCTGGCCTGGTCACAGTCAGTGATTTCCCATGCAGCTGGTGCTGTGTGTGTGTGAATATCCCCAGTCAGGACATAACCAAACAGCAGCAGATGGCCCCAGCTGAGAATGGCCACCCCATCCGGAATTAAATGCATGGCAAAGATGTAACAAGCGCAGTAGGATGACTATGTTTGGAAAGAATAATAAATTATTATTCTAACACCAGAAAAGAAAAGAACCCTCGACATACAAGGCATACCGCATACCATTCATGATACAAGCACAGCAGGAAAAATCAGCGGCTATTTACACGGCGAAGAAGGTGGGAAAAGAGAGAGCAAACGGCAACGGCACAGCAGAAAGCACACGCCAGGAAAACCGGGCACTCTTCAAAAACCTGGCAAAATGCACCCACCGATGGCCGTTTTTGCTCAGTTTGGGGTCAAAACAACTGTACAGAATTCAGAATCACTCATGCAACGGAACATCAAATTTACAAAATAAAATAAACAACTATGTACAAACAGGCATGTAACCCGCCATCAGCTAGCAACCAGGGACTTCTCTGCAGCTGCTCCGGAACATTGCCGGGAATGCATGTAGCCCACACGAGAAGCACGTCCAACGTGCTGTAATCATTGAAGTTTGAATCACGACAAAGCACAACCACTGTCACTGGATACACGATAACACAAGTCAAGACTAACTACGATCTTGACAAGTCAAAAGCTTAAAAAAAGCCTGCAGCAAATTCTGGTGCAGGAGATGCCGTGGGATCACAGGCTTGCTTGCAAGCACGGCATGCTGCATACAGCGTTTACAGCTCTCCTTTCACATGACAGCTGTGTTACTCGCACACCACGTTCAAGCAGCAGGAGATCAAACACAATGCCAGCCTTCTCTCTGTGTGTATGCGCAGCGGTACCAGTGTGGGATGCTAGAGAGCAACACGGGGCCAGCTTCGGCAGCCTCGTCATCATCTCTGTCGGGCGGTAAGCGACAACCAGTGCATGCAGCACGTGTGGGTAGGGTAGACCAGGCTGAGCCAGCCCACCACGGTGAGATACCCCCCTCTACGTGACTTGACATTGTTCAGTACGACCCACACCAATCACGAGCGTGTACTCGCCCAGCTTTACAAGGGCTCTGGTAGCGAGGCGGCCAGCTGCCGCAGGATCTCCTCGGTCTTCTTACGCCAGTTGGCGATTGTCTTGGATACTTTGCACCACTCCTCACCATGATGCGGCTCGGCGATAACTGCTTTCTTCAGCACTGCTTGTTGTTGCTCCTGCAGTGGGACAATACAATTAAAAAGGAGAAGGACAAAAATGGTACGAGTTATGACTAACCGTCCACCAACGTAGCCAGATCATATACAGTCAGCGAGTGCGACAAAATGGCACAAAACTGACCATCCGAGTTCAAAATTCCTTTACATCACTGCTGAATACATGCAGGCATACAGTAAGCAGTGGAACACAGCATCAGTGTACCGTACACCACAATGACAGCACTTGTCACAGATATGATACAGCTAGACAAGGGAAACATTGGAATAGAGCCTATGCAAGTCTGACTCATGGAGCAAATCGTTTTCCATACGAGGAGCTGCATGTGCCCTACGGTAGGGTCCCTACCTAGCACACGTACACGCACACAAGTCAACACACACAACACATGCGCGTATGACATGTGATCCTCCAGTAACTTATCTGTATGCCACTCTGTAACGCAGTCTGACAGTACGACTGTCAGCAACACACAGGTGGCTGCTAATGAGACAGATGAGTGATCGCAGAGAATACGCACAAGGCAGTGGCATACATGTACCGCATATAGGATCACTACACATGCACAAACACAAACTGAAGAGTTCAAACACATGTGCATACCTCTGTGCCATGTTTCAGTTCGAACTTGTAGTAATACGCCCAGGCATCGCCTAGATCCGGGTCGATCTTCACCGTCCTGAACACAAGAAACGACACGCGGAAAAATCAAAACAACTCAGCGATCACCAAGACATGTACATATACATGACTGCACAACATTCAATAGAAATGCCATTTCTGTTCTTGCATCAGACAGCGCCTGCTGCTGCCATGAACAACTGTACATGATCCGGTGCTGTTGATCCGGCACGGGGAAACGAATACATACCATATCAAACACCGCACATACCTGCCAAACCAGTCTCTTGCTTTGCTTGTAATACGCTCTGCCCACATCATTCTATGAACATGTTAGAATAGAACAACACCAATACACATGATGGTATGTTTTTAGTCTCCACGAAAGCTATTCACCATTTACACACCAAGAATAAAAGAGAAAAAAAACAACAGAGAGGAAGCCGAAGAGACCAAAATCACCATGGGTCAACTGGAGGTACGTGTGTTCATTAGAACAAAGGGACAGTAAGAAAAAAAAAGATAAGTTCCCACACCGGGAATCGAACCCGGGCCGCGGCGGTGAGAGCGCCGAATCCTAACCACTAGACCATATGGGAGACACATGAACAGTGATCACCAAGTTGACTCTAGTACACACTCTCCTCTTTCCGTTGTGCAGAAACTAGTGTACAAGTGCTAGCATCAAGCATGTGTGCGGCAGGTGGCTTTTAGTTCCTGGACGCAAGTATAGGGGGAGGGGAATACTATTCATGCACATGACTTCAAAAAGTATACACCGCAGCACATGGAGGCTAGAACTGTGAAAACAATCAACCTCTATGGCCAAGTGTATGAGTAGTGACAATTTCACGAGACATGAACTGCCCAAGTTTACAAATGCACGTGCCAAACTGCGAGTGGACGACACCCAGGTCCCCCTCCCCTCCCCTCCCCCTCCCCTCCCCTCCCCCCCCCCCCCAATGTACCCCACAGACAATATTTAATTTTAAAACACTTATGAGTGCACACTTCCAGGCGGGCAACACCAGCGCTGCAATCACCATACTTGGAGGACAGGCACAGGAGGACAGGCTTGCACCACTTGGACACCATGGTCGGTGACTCCACAGTCTTGGACATCCTGGAAGACAAGCATCCCGGATGGCTGAGCCTCTGAACCCATCTGCTGTTATCCCTGGTCTACCACTGATCACTCCACCGACCACTCCACAGTGCGATCAACCCAGGACGTTCTACGCAATGCAGCCCTCCAATCTCAGGGCGCTGCTGGACCGCCTGGAATGGCCGCCGCCAATTGGAGACAAATCCGTATCTCGTTTGGCAAAGCATCGGACTCCCTGTGCGCTGCCCAACCAGCGTGCGCCCACGATAAACCTCAACCATGCCATACCAAGAACGGTTTACTTTCGAGGTCACGCATGCAAGGCAACACAGAGGGGACCCGACTCGTCTCCCCCGGCGACTTTGTGTTTGGTGTCGAAACACAGCACAGACTACTGCTGAAGTTTATAAGTATTAAAGAGCGTTCAAACACAGTATGACCAATGTAAGTTCCTTCAGAGCACATCGACAGCCCGTAGCTTACTTTGCAACGGTGAGGAGTACGTGAGAATCGTGTTCGCAAGCCTTCAGGGCGTCCACGCTCTTCGTCTTGCGCTGCTTGCGCGACTCCATGAAGATTGCGTGCGCCCAGAGTGTGCCAGCGCTGGGGCAGTCCTGCAGGGCCTTGGCCATGTTTGTCTTGGCAACGCTGCTATTGCCGGAACGCTCTTCGATGCGGACTGACTGCAGCCTACAACCACGAAGGGACAAACAAATGAACAAGAAAGAGAGAGAGAGAGAGAGAGAGAGAGAGAGAGAGACCGAGAGGGAGAGAGAGAGAGAGAAACCGAGAGGGGGAGAGAGAGAGAGACCGAGGAGGAGGAGGAGGAGGAAGAGAAGAGAGTGATTCACTGGCGTCATGAACAAACTTAGCACTCGATCTGTCAGGGGCTCAACAAGTAGAATGATGGGCTTAACTAGTAACAAGTGAAGACATGGAGACATTAGTATACTGTATAAAGTACCCTCGATGAAACATACTATGCCATATAAGAACTGTACAGGTGCAGTTGTGCTCCGTGATATCAGACCAGGAGTACACATCTGGCGCCCTTAACTTGCACGGCTCTTGACGCCCTGGAAGTGGAACGAATGCAGCTGGACGTACACATGTACAAGTAACGTGATGTAGTCGGAACTGGTCCAGGGTGCCGGCTTTGCACTGTGGGTGGGATTTCAGTGAGCGTTACTGTACTACTTTTGAGGACCCTGCAATGAACTATCCCAGTTAGTGAACCTCAGCTGTACAGGACCTCGGGGTACAGTCACTGTTCAAAACAGCACGACCTACTAGTATTGCAGAATGGGTAGCTTACCAAAGCTCTGGAGTACGCGGATTACGCAACAGACCTCTCTCCAGTACAGATCTAGCCTTGGTCAAGTTTCCTGAAGGCAAGCAAACAGACACAGCGCATGACCATCGAGGAAATAACATGCAACTTCCCAAGGACTGACATTTCAGGCGAGTGTATTATTAATGACCCGGCTTGCGAAGGCGTATTCCACCTGGTCCGTAGCATGCCCAGAATCATGCAACCAGGCTGATTTCGTCATTAGAAACAGTGTTTTGCTAACTGTCCCCATGTTGAAAAAGAGTGCCGTACTATCATCGTGCTGATTTCGGACTTGCAGACATAGCTGGCTGGGAACAGGTTGATGTGTACCCTGGGCTTCACCTGTGATCGTACTACACTGTCCTGATAACAGAAGAAGAGTCTAGATTGTCTGGAGTTCACCACTTTGCCAAGCATAGTTGATGAAGAGCTATGCTTTACTGCACATGTTTTACACTGCTTACCACACTGTTCTTCGAGAGCGGACAGCTGCAGCCACAGAGGTACCGAATTGTAGCATTTCTTCACCTGTAACAAGGGTACAAGGGAATGTATAAATGAAAAGAGAGAGAGAGAGAGAGAGAGAGAGAGAGAGAGAGAGAGAGAGAAAAGAGAGAGAGAAAAGAGAGAGAGAGAGAGAGAGAGAGAGAGAGAGAGAGAGAGAGAGAGAGAGAGAGAGAGAGAGAGAGAGAGAGAGAGAGAGAGAGGGATCAGCTGAATTCCAAAAATGTCAAGACTCAATGACACATACCAGCAGCACTACAGAGACAGCAGCACCACAGCTAAACATCTCCCGCACAGTACGTCATGCAACAGTAAAACAGACTTGGAAGAGCACCAATGAACGAGATCACGGTAGGGCGGACACAACACAGAACTTACTGCAAGACTGTAATACTCCCGTGCCTTCTCGACACCACCAAGCGTCAGCGCTAATTGTGCTTGCATCATCCAAAGCTGAAGAACAGCACAAGCCAATAACAAACAAACAAACACACACACACACACAGACACAAAACCCAGACACAGACACACACGACGCACGCACGTACAGAGACCCAGACCCAGACATATACACATACACACACATTTGTCAACCTTCTCCATTTCACACAGCCTTCGCACAAGCCACCGTCAAGAACCAGCATTTGCAATCTCGTGGAAACGACATAAAGCTTGTGAGCAGGAGTTGCAGGCTCTTTTGGTGACTGATGGATCCGCTGGTGTGTTCATGACCACAGGTGGCTGGACATCCTCACTCAGCCACCCAATCCTTTGTCACTCACACAGCGCACTTCATCAACGCGGAGTGGAACTGTTGAGTTGTGTATTGGAGACAGGCAGATTCCACTGAAGTCACACAGCCGACAACCTCTCTCAATTCACTGAGCAGGTGGCCAAGAGAATCGGAATCAAGTTAGACCAAGTGGTGGCCATCCCTCACGACGATTGCTTTGTGAGGGATGGCGCTAGGCTGACGGCTTGCTCCTATCATATTTAATATGATAGCAGCAAGCCGTCAGCAGTATGACCGATGTGAGTGGAGATCCAATAGGTGCAAAACCCCATTACCTGCAAACGGTCATACGACATGCACTTGGTGTAAAGAGGATTGGACACATTGTTGTTCAGATGTCGACGGCTCGTGGGCCATTTCTAAACAATCCTGCTTGGCTGCAGAGACGCTGGCAAACTAGCAAAGTCAACTGAAAGCAACATCGGCACCACTCAAGGTAATCCAGGATGTAGCGAATCGCTGGAACACCACATACTATATTATGTTATACATGTCCCCTGCAAACCAATACGCACATCCATATATATCCATATACTCCGTCCACAAGGCTCTCAATGTCCACTCGTCCAGGAGTCTCCTGAATGTAATGATATAGGGAAGTGCTGAAGGTGTCTTGGCATTGCCAGTTAATCGATTGCTCTGGTCTTTCTCTGTTCTTCAGGCGACGGAAGAAGTGGTGGGTTCTCGAACCTTCTGCAAAGAGGCGACCGGACCAAAAGTGGAAAGGTGTGATGTACCAGCCCGACTATGATGCTGCTAAATTAGGCAGACCTTTGTCTGACGCAGTCATCGATCAGGCTACACATGTCATCAGAAGTCGGCTGCTTTGGCATGGGCCAGGTCTGGAGGATGTGCTTTGTGGACATTTCATGAATTTCAAGCAGGACACTACGAGAGAGTATGGTGGTGATGTTCCGCACATCCAAGTCCATCACACCGGATGCTTTCACTGGGTTACTTCGTCGCGAATACTACCCGACAAGCAGGTAACGCTGTGCGACAGTATGGGTCCGAATGCTGTTCCTCTCCATCTGGAAAATCAGCTTGCCTGCATCTATGGTGACCCACATGACGAGAGCTTTAGCATGTTCCAGCCATCAGTGCAGCGGCAAACTGGTTCAGCCGATTGCGGTCTGTTTGCCATAGCCTTTGCCGTTGAGCTGTCAGTTGGAAAGGATCCATCCACGGCGTGTTTCAGCCAGAAGAAGATGCGCGGGCCATCTATCGTCTTGCATTGAAAATGGTAGATTCACTCCATTTCCAAGGTGTCGGTGGAAGGGTGTACATTTCACTGATTCTGGCGCCCCTCTAGAGGTGGACGCACGGTTTTGCTTTCGTGCAACGCCTGTGCCGTTCGATGCCCTAGTCGAGTGCATGGAGTGCTTTGAGATATACCAAGGTGGCTGTGCTCCCGTAAGAAACCGCGGTGATCAATACAGGAGAGACAATTTCAAGTGCTACAAGTGCCGGAAGGTCCATCCTCCGTCAGTTCTCCGCAGGCCAGCAAAGAATGGCAGCCAATTCGCTTCCCTCAGGACAGCCGGGTTTTGATGAGCGGATCTGACGAGCAGACACTTTCAAAGGTATGTGTATGGCGCAGTGGGTGCGGGGTTGAGCTCCCACTCCTTTGTAAATGCTGCGTTACCGGCTGATTTCAGCACCCATGCAAAGTCCCACCAACTCCCTATACGGAGGCGAAAGTGTAAACAATGTTGGGGGTAACTGGCGCCGAAAAACCAGGCTCTGGGTATAATTGGTGGGTACCTCCTCGTGGTTATACCTGGTAACCATTGTAGCACGCCATAGAAGTCTTGAATGTATCTATCGTGTGATACATGGGCTAAATCCCACCACTTTCTTCATTTCAATGCACTTATCCACAAGTGTTCTGCCATTTCTAAACCTGGCGTTTTCCCTTCTGTTGTTGTTAGTTTCATTATTCTTAGTTTTCCACTGTTCAAATGCTCTCATCCTCTGAAAGTCTCCTGGGAAAGCCTTGGTGACAATGCTGTTTTCTACAGTGTTATTATCTGATGGAATATTTTATTCACATTTTTTGATTTCCATAACATTCAATCCAAAAGTAGTACAAAACCGATTTTTTCACACCTATAATCGATTACTCGATCATTTTAAGAAACAAAGGTAATCGATAAGGAATTTTGATGCTCGTTTCCGTCCTAATTGCGTGAATAATAGTCTCCAGTGATATGCATAGTACTGGAGCTGGTTGTCTGCCATTTGATCAGGTATTGCCTGTGGATGGTTCGAAGTTCCGAAGGTACTAGTAGTAATTATTCTCGTGGAGTTGTTCTCGTAGAGGCACTTTGGGACACGTTCGCTCCTCTTGTTGAGAGATAAGTGCTTGGGTGACTGCGCGATTGCTAATTTCTCCACAAGGCATAGGTTGCAATACACATACTTTTAAGCCTGTAAACCACATTCCACATCATCAACAAAGAGCAACTGACCTTTGGCGCATCCGGATAGAGTGTGAGAGCCTTCTCAACCATTTGCACAGCCTATCACACAACAGAACCGCAGGATGACAGAGTGTGACCAGACAACAAACAAATATACACCACACACACACACACACACGCACGCACGCACGCACACACACACACACACACACGCACACGCACACTTGAACTTGTTCATTGCTAAAACTGGTCACGTGGGTCTCCCCGGTAGAGGGGAGAGAGACTCAAAAGGAATCTTGGAAAGATGACTCAATTGGCTATCGAACTGCCCAATGGCCGATGCACCCTGAAAGTAGCTATTATAAGCGCGTTCTACGAGCCCTTCGAAGATATATAAGTGCAGTCTCCAACAAAAGCGCAGCGCTTACATGGAGAACATGTTTGACGTCACACAGCATCACATACACACATGCTGTGGCGCAAGCCCGCTACCCATGAGATAAAAAACTACAGACTCAGTGCACCAGGAAGCACAACAATTTCATTCACGGTACCCGGCGGGAAACTTTGTGCTACGGGTGTAGTATTAAAGAAAAACCAATGTACATGTGCCATATGGTTGAAAAATTATAAGCCCAGTCTCTAGTAGAAGCCCAGGGCCTGGACTGGTTGGAAAAGTACAGCCCGAGGCCTATAACGGAGATAGTACGGTATGTGACAGTTCCTGCCAGTTAAGTATGTTATCACTCACACCACTGATGTTTCCTAGCACCCACTCGAGCTTGACGGACTTCATCCACACACGCGCTGTGCCGGCCTGCTCACGGGCCTTCTGCAGCAAGCGCCTGCAACACAAAAACGGACGGTGACACAAGCACAGACAACACAGATGCAAGTGCACATACACGCATGCACACACACACACACACACACACACACACACACACACACGTTGAACCAAATGGCAACGCACGTTGAAAGGATGGATGGCGTAAAGGTGGGGATAAACAACAGATACAATGTGTAGTCACACAGAGAACAGAACCTCCAACACACACAAGCATCACCCAGCCATTCCCTACCGAGCCGAACACAGGGGGTATGAACATAATGTACGGCCACACAGAGAACAGAAACTCCAAAACACACACATCACCCAGACATCGCCCACAGAGCTGAGCACACACACACAGTGCGTGGCAATCGCAAACCAGTGGCCAGCACACGCACCTGGCACGCTCGTCCTCGTTGTTCTCAGACTCCAGCTTGACGGCGGCCAGCCAGATGTCCTCGCTGTTCGGGTTGGCTTGAAAGGCCAGCGCCAGGATTGACCGAGCGGCGGGCACGTCGCCCTGCGGTGACACAAGACAGCAGTGATGAGTACGACAGAGCATCAGCAATACGCACAGGTTAAGGGTACACATAAAACAACCAGAGTACTCGTACAGTGCAGTGTAGTCATCAAACGCCTATATTATGTTTGCTAATTTTGCGAGAAGAGCACAGCGCAAATATTAACCATCGTGAAATCAAACTTCAACAGTGGGTGTGTACGTGTGGCCACAGTACTCCACGAACATTTGCCATCATAAACTCGCTCGTTCCGAGAGTTTTTTTTTCGGTTCTGAGATATCGCAAAGGTTTAGTGACGCGAATATTGGGCGGTTTACAGTATCCAGTATCACATGACAGGGTACTTACCGCCAGCCATTTTGACTTGGCGCCCATGAGCCAGAGTACCTCCACTTTCGGACAGTACGTCACAGCCTTCTGCAACAGCGTCTCCAGGCTCTCCCTGAGCAGCACAGAGTAGCAACAACAGCACAGAGTACATGGATGATAGCTTGGTAGAAGAATAGGCAACAGACCCCGATGAGCAGCACAAAACCAAGCTAAAGCAGCTGCAACTTGAATGTGCATAAATGAAAAACAATTCAAAAAGCACAGCATCCATCATCTATGGCAGCAGTACAGCACCGGCACAAGCTGCAGGTAGTGCTGCTGGCGGCACCTGCCAAACACAACATGACCGATCCAAGGCGTACCTGCTTCCGTGGCTCTTCTCAAAGTGCGCCGCTCTCAACCAGATGCTCTTCTTGCTGGGGTAGACGCCGAGTGCGTGTGCAAACACGGCGCGGGCACAGTCGTATGCGCCATGTGCTACACACTGGCAACGACAGTCAACAGGCCACAAGGACACACAATATAGCACAGGTCAGTGTACGTCCCCCACTGAGTCATTATTTATGAACTCATGAATCCGGACAGTACAAAGAAAGCACCCCCTCGCCCCGCATACCCAGGCCTACTAATCCCCACAGATTGATGACACAACCCGGGCAAATTTAACTCAATGATCATCGATATACACAGAGCTACTGAGAGTTACCGTTTTCTGATGATCGCTTTAATAGTGCGTGAAACTCAGAGTTAAAACACTTTTTTCCGTCGTCTTATTGTTTGGATTGTTTAAACACAGAGCTACCTAGAAATCCTGTAATGTGAATATAAAGTGAAGGTTCTGCGTGGCAGAAACATGGAAAGTCTACAGAGAAACACACTCACACTCTCGGCATCCTCCATCCACGTATGCTTGCGATCCTCCTCTTCAACATTGTGGCCAATAATGGTTTGGCTGTAAAGTTACAAGTGCACACACAGCCCCGCACACAGACACCACGTAGAACAAAGTATGACGTTACGGCATGTAAGTGCACATCCCGGACCATGCAGGTGAAGCGAGCACCACCACATAGCAGAGTCATCCAAGATGAATCAATCGAGTCACTCCCGCCACCACTTTTAAATGCACCCGTACACACATGCACACACATTCACACACATGCACACACATTCACACACACGCGCACGCACGCCCACACCCACGTGCAAACTTACATAATGGCCTGGGCGGTACCAATGCTGCTGGCCTTCTCGCACTTCTCGGCATCCTCGATCCAATGGTCTCGGTTGATTTCCACCATGTTATTGGTGAGTGACGTCACGGCACGCTCTACAATCTTCAGTACCATGGGTATGTTGTCATTGGCTTCCTCAAGCTGAGCAGCAGTAACCCAGATCTGCCGGTCGGTCGGGATATTCTCACGTGCTTTGTTCAGCACCTGCACACGCACACACACAATAATGGAATGCAGTGAAACTTGTTTTAACAACCGACCAGAAGCATTGGTCGCAGGTGTTACTCTACGTGTGTGTGTGTGCGTGTGTGTGTGTGTGTGTGTGTGTGTGTGTGTGTGTGTGTGTGTGTGTGAACCCTGATGATGGCCTCCGGGGAGAGAATTAGGAGGAAATCGAGCATGTAGTGCAGGGATGTACCGTGTGGCACAGATCTCAGGCATCCACCTACCTTCCTTGCATTGTCGTAGGTCTCGAGTCGCGCCAGTGCCAGCCACAGCTGTACATGAGCACAGACACAAACACATGTGCGGTACATACACAGGCAGATGCACAAACACACAAACACAAACACACAAACACAAACACGGGTAAGCAATCACACCACTGGGACTCTACCGGCAGCGAGATAGGAAAATATTCTGAAAACCCGCTGAACGGGCACAGGAATGCACACAATCTACACAGGGGCAAGCATGAACACACACACACACACCTGACCCATACCTCTGTACTAGTAGGACAACACTCAGTAGCGCGGCCAAGAAGCAAGCGAGCCTCCTCGGGGTCGTGCAGCTCCACCAGCGACTTCCACAGACGAACGGAGTTGGGAATCTGCTCCAGAGCTGTCCAGGGGCACAGCACACACACACACACACACACACACACACACACACACACACACACACACACACACATGCACGAACACGCGCGTGCGCGCACACACACACACACACGCATGCACGCACATGCGCACACATACACACACACACAATACAGGTGTAAGCTGGTATGCGACACGAGCACACACACCATGTGCATGTTACAAACGCATGGGTGTCCACCATTTACCCATCTGGTGCATTCACACGTGCTGTGGAAATTGAAGACAAGTACTATGTCTAAGAGCCACGTGGATACTGGGACACCAGGGTGTGGGGAGCAGGACAAAAATGTCCTCAACTGGAATGCTTCTCAAGAATCACAAAATCTTGGTTGTTACAGCTTTTCGCATATTCAAAATAAGTGTCTGGAAAATACACTTGGGAACTTTGTAGTGATAAAAAATCTTGAGTCATTCATGGATTGAAGGGAACATAAATCCTACTATGAAACAAGACAGGGTCATGCACACATACCTTTCTTCAGCACACATACCTTTCTTCAGCACACGCCGCTTGGCCGGTTTCTCGTCTTCCAGCTCGGTGGCCTTCACCCAGAGCTTGACGGAGTTCGGCAGGTGTCTCAGCCCATTGGCCGCCACGGACTTCTTCTGGTCGGGTTGCTGAAAGGCACGAGAGAACAGAGCACTATAGGGAGATTGCAGAGATGCTGGTCAGAAAGGAAACAGGACAGGTTCCTAAAATATCACACATGGGACATTCTCCACATGAAACGTAGAGAGGAAGATTTCCAGTGGCACATACAGTGGACTGCATATCCAGGATACATACAGTGGACTGCATATCAGCACACGAAGCACAGAAGCCATATAATTTTTTCGACTAGGCCTTTCATGCCATTACTCTTCAGGTCGAATACAATGGTGATTAACAAGGTAGTAAGCAAGTCCTTGTAACCGGCACTTTTGGCGGGCAGAGCATTGACAAAAATAGCACTTGAAAAATAGCGCTAGTGGCGCCAGCAGCATATTTGGCGGTTAGAGCATAGACCAAATAGCACTTTAAAAGATAGCGCCAGTGGCGCCAAGTACACAGTGAGACAATGAATATTACCAGTATCAGACCACAGTGGGGACCACGGTACTACAATGTCAAAACAGTGACAACTTTCGCACATACTTCTTTTGCACGCACAGTTCAGGCTTCAGTTTGGCAATGTACACTGCCTCCAGCACAGCAAGGTGAGATTTGTTGCGCGCACGTGCTTGAATGGTGAAGTGAGAGTCGAAAAAATTATATGGCTTCTGTGCTTCGTGTGCTGATTTGCTTTCCTCCAACCAAAAATCTATTGAATTGCATATCCGGGACACATGCAACTGAAAGCTGAAGAGACCTTGAGAACCATGACGCAGTCATCGACTATCAAACTTTCCCTAAGCTGAGCATGCTATGGGTTTGTTTGGAACAAGCAAAATGCCTTGGCTTTGATGCAGAGTAACACCAACGGAATAACAAGGTGTTTCTTTCTGGTGAGAGCTCCTACGTACCATCAAGCGAATTGCCTCCATCCAGACATCCTCGACCTTGGTACAGGACTCCGTGCCGTGCAGGATCATAGTCCTGGCGCTCTGCATGGCACCGGTGACTTCCTCAAGACGAGCAGCAGCAATCCAGCCTGTCAGTGCAGTCACACACATGCACGCCCACATACATGAACGCACGCATGCACGCACACACACAAAGAGAAAAAAAAACAATTGACGAGTTGAGCTATTATTCTTTATTCGCACGATGGCAACTCGCCCCAATCAGAGTATGGAACCAGGATTGGGAACTTCCGCCAATCTAACACTGCATTTTGTTGGGGCCGGGACTTTGGAAAGCCAGTTGGGTTAATGGCATTGATTTGACACAATATGCCGCCTGTGTCTGTACACAGGCGGCATTACAGCAGCAGCAGCAGCTAAAACTAACCTGGACCATGCTTCGGGTTGGAGGAGGTGACAGACTTGAGGAGCAGGCGAGCTTTCTTTACGTCTCTGACAGCAAAGAAGAAGAGGAGAAGAGCATATCAAGCAGATTTATAATCAGTGCGTCTGGACAACATCACAGTCATACCAGATATCATTGGCATCTGTGTCACCGATGTACATGTACATGTATGTGCATATCTTACTAATAACGTGCTGGAAATTGTTATAAACATGCCAAATACGAGGAAGATATTCTTTCAACACACACGCACACATACATGCACGCACGCTCTCTCTCTCTCTCTCTCTCTCTCTCTCTCTCTCTCTCTCTCTCTCTCTCTCTCTTTCACACACACACACACACACACACACACACACACACACACACACACACACACACACACACACACACACACACACACACACACACACACACACACACACACACACACACACACACACACACACACACACACACACACACACACACACACACACACACACACACACACACACACACACACACACACACACACACACACACACACACACACACACACACACACACACACACACACACACACACACACACACACACACACACTACTACTACTATAGCATGACTGCCCATTGGGCAATGTCACCCCCGGGGGGGGGGGGGGGGGCCAGAGTTTGGAGTGCACCGTCATTGGCAGGACTTCTGGTGCCTCGTCAAATCTTGCTGTCGTCGGAAACGTTTCGGGCAATGCATGCAGATCAGCGGCAGTGATTCCCTATCGGCTGCAGCAAGACGTTTTCCACGGTTGCAGTTATGGCGGTTAAAACCAGCCCGGGACTTGAAGCAGCGATTGCAGCGTTGACAATGCTGGAAGCAGCAACTAGCGAGAGACGCCGTCAATGCCGTATCTGCATGTTCAGGGAGTGCAGGCTGGCAGCGATGAACTGCAAGCCCACCCTTACTACGGAACCATCGGCAGCAACTGACGCACTGTGCTGAACCACGCTGTTGGTGGACGGGAAGTTGGCGCTCAGCCAAACACTTGTGCCGTGCCTTGTCTTGAGGACGAGAGAAAGCCCGGTTGCAAGATGAGCAGAGTACGGATTTCTCTACTGCCCGAGGAGGCTGAAAAACCAGAACCTGCTCTCGCCAAGCTGACCGGTCTTGTGCGCAATCAAACCAGTTTGGAATGGACTTCGTGTCAGTAGCCACAACGTCTCTCCACCTACGCCTGGGACCGCAGAAGGGGCGCGCAGCCAACAAACGACCAAACAACAGCTGCAATGGGACACGGTCCTCCGACATCCGAGCCACATGACCAAGCCACTCTAAACGACGATGGCGCATCTTAACAGAGAGTGGCACTGGGTCACCCCAGTGACGACGTAACTGCGCAGACGTGATGCGATCGGATTGCTGCTGACTGCGAGGGATGGCTAATATTGTGCGGATGCAGCGATGATGAAAGGCATCCAAACGTCTACTATCAGCTTTCAAGGGCGTCCAGCACTCACTGCCGTACAGCAAAATGGACAAGACACAGGCCACGTATAGCTTTCGCTTACTGACTAATGACAGCGAGCGATCCGACAAGACTGGAAGAAGAGCTCCAAAGGCTTTGGAAGCCTCAGCTATGCGGCGACTGACGTCAGTAGAGGAGCGGGCATCCGGTGTCACGACGGACCCTAGATAAATGAAGGATGGAACGTGCTCCACAGTATCACCGTTGACGTTCATATCGGCTCTATCAGGCATGTTGACTTGGCTACCTGCCACGAGAAATTTCGTTTTAGCAGCGTTGACGCAGAGGCCAAAGGAAGAGGCAACCGTGCAGAATGTTTCAAGGCACTTCTCAGCACCAGGGCGGTCTTCAGCGAGCAAGACCGCGTCATCTGCGTACTCAATGTCGTTGATGATTGCGGCAGTAGACTGGCGAGCGGGCTTTGAGAAAAGGTTGCCATTGA
The DNA here is from genome assembly GCF_964019385.1 of Sycon ciliatum. NCBI lineage: Eukaryota > Metazoa > Porifera > Calcarea > Leucosolenida > Sycettidae > Sycon > Sycon ciliatum. Next base: position 8,036,994 of record NC_088650.1, on the reverse strand, counting down.
TGCTAAATTGGATGGGGATGCCAGGTGGATGGTCGCTGTCCTGCATCACTTGTGCCCACCGCTCAAGCACAACACCGAAGTACAGATTAAAAAGTACTGGGGCCATCACACAGCCTTGACGGAGGCCATTGTTGACCGCAAACGGCTCGGTAGTGCTGGCACCGACGCGCACAGCTGCCTGCATGCTCTCGTGGAACGATTGGATTAGATTGAGGAGCCCTTCAGGAATGCCTAGCCTCCCCAATGCTAGCCAGAGTGCTTGGCGTGGTACGGAATCATATGCTTTCTTCAGGTCTACGAAGACACAGAACAGCTTCTGACGGTGCTCGTACGATTTCTCGATGAGCTGGCGAATGGAAAAGATGGCATCACACACACACACACACACACACACACACACACACACACACACACACACACACACACAAACGTGCACACACATCAGCCAACACAGAGCAGCAAGCAAAACGACTTACTCAATGTCGGCACCAGAGTTGGGTACCATGCTGTTAAGATCTGTCAGGTAACCCTTGGGATCAACCACCGTCTGGCCGCTGACCGAATCAGAAACCTGATCGAGTTTCACCCCCAACATACTGTTACGGGCGTCACCCATCTGCTGGAGATCAATAGTTGATCGAGAGCCGCCTGGCGTCGTGAACCCACTGTTCAGCACCGACATGGTGCCCGGGAACGGTGTGGTGAAGCCGCCGAATTTCTAACAGCGGGTAGAACGGGCACGTGTGTACACATGCGCATGCACACAACGGGTGAGTATTAGCACAGAGATACATGTATGGAGACAGACACAGACCAGTTGACAATACGCTGAAGAAGTCTAGGCAAAGACAGAGCTCCCCCTCCACATCAATAGCAAAGCAATTAGTAAGACAAAAAGTGACATGTACAGTTTCCTTGGAGACTGAATGAAATAACACTGAGAATAAGGACACACCTTCAGGCTCTTGAACAAAAGTTTTCACTAGTATACATTCGAGATGTTGTTCAAGAGCCTGAAGTGCGTCCTTCTTCTCAGTGTTCAAAGTGACAGGTGTTGAGTGTGTACCTGTTGTTTAGCATCTAGCGATGCCGTGACACCGCCGATGCTGGCACTGCGCTCAATCACGCTGTCCGGGATGGGCGTGTAGCGGTCCGGGCGCGTGCTGGTCGTCTTGGTGCGCTTCTGCCGAATGCTGCCGGTCTCGGGCAGACTCTCCCACTGCTCCTTGGACACTTCGCCGAGGCCGCGCTTCAAGTCGCTGAACTGCTGCGAGATCTTGGGCCGCTCCTGACGGAACTTCTCCATCTCTTCTCGGATGCGGTCCTCTCTGCAACAAGACAACACCAAGGGACAGGGCAGTAGAAGCCCGGGACAGGGTGTATTCGATTTCATGACTGCTCACCATTTACCAATACAACAGTGGTTGTCAGGGCAGTAGTAGGGAGGCTCTGCTTCATGTGAAACGCAGAGTAATCAAGCAAAGAACAAGTGCCTGGGTTAGAGTCCACGGCTTCAAGTGATTGGGTCTAGATTTCAACACGAAGAAGAGGATCGCTATGTTGTGGCACGTGCAAAGCAGAAATGCGCACGGATCTGTTGAGTATCCCTCATACTTGGCAGCAGCTCGCCAGAAAGCTGCCCTATTCGGAACGGGGAATTCCCACTACACCAGGGTTCTAGCCAAAGGAGGGTGGGGTGTGTGTGTGTGTAGTGCCCCCTACTCTGATTGAGCCCCCCCCCCCCCCACACTCATTTGTCGATTTTTGTGTTTTTTTCTTCAGGCAATTCAACGAGGCTAACCACCCAGCTCTTCGGCACCCGGCAGTCAGTAGACCATAGCAGTGCATAGAGCCTAACGCTGTTATCACATAGCAACGGTACACAGCGGAATTAAGAACTACGAACCTTCTGGTCTTTCGCCGCTGGTCCATATGAACATCAATCTCATCGTACACCTTGTCAGCTTCTTCATCTTCTTGGTCGTACGGTCCGCTGGAGAACAGCGAGCCTCCGTAACCGTTGAACTCGTCGTAGTTCGTATCGTTCAAGTCCTCCTCTTCGGGCTCATCGCCGGTGCCGCCACGGCCCTGTTTGGCTGCCTCTGCCGCCGCCTGCTGTCCGAACGTACGGCGGCCGGGCCGCGCGTGTCTCTCGTCCGTCACGTCCGACGCCTGGCGAGCCGGTCCGATGTCGGAACGCGTCGTGAAGCCATGAGCTCTGCAACGACGAGAAGAAACAACGTACATTGTAGATTGCAGTCAGTGACATGAATCAGGCATAGTATTACTAGTAATTAAAATAATATACCCTGGTTTCAGGGAAAGATGAAAACGGGAAAAGCCATAATAATTATTAATAGATGCAAAATAGCAATAGAGAGAACAAATTCTGCTGTCATCGCCACACTACAACGAAGTCATGAAAGTTTTCCAAAATCGATTATGTCACATTCATCAGAGGAATGTCGTGACTGAAGAGTATCCGTGCTGAACAATGATTAAATATACATTCAATAGTGTGTTACGAGAACAAAATAAAGTGCTAAAATAGAATGAAGAAAGGTGAGACAATAGAAGTGAAGAGAGGACTGAGTGCAAAGGGGGTTACGACATTCCACTGATGAATGTGACATGAAGATCGATTATGGAAAACTTTCATGACTTCATTGTAGTGTGTCGATGACAGCAGAATTTGTTCTCTGTAATATTGCTATTTTAAAAGTGTTGTCTCTGCGTCGATTATTTATTAATAGATGTCCTGGCCAATGCGCACCGACCACATTAATGTCACCCCGCGTACCTGGCGTTGCAGGGCCGATGCCACTGATACAGTGCCGCACACGGTTTACACGTACATCCCACATCACACATACCGATGTAGGAAACCTACCAGTAACTGACAGCACTGCTGACCAGCTAGACCCTCTGTCAGGCCGGACACCCAGTGGAAAGGCACGGCGCCACGCGTCCACGATCTCTGCGGAGCACCCTGATTCCAAGATGGACTCATGAACTCCCGCATGTTTAACCAGTCTTCCCTCGACAGAAGCCATCCACTCAGGAACCCTTGTTTAAAAAACTGCTGGTATAACAAAATTAATGCATTTGGCCTGATGTGTAAATTGGCGAGTTCCAGCACACGGCCAAGACCACCTGCCCGGATATAGCAACAGTCACCGAGACAAAGTTAACCTCGGAGAAGAGCACAGCAATGGATGCCACACTACCTGGCTGTTCGCTGCCAGTCCGCAGGGGCGCTGAAATCGCAAGGTGCAAGGTGGTGGAGTAGCCACGTGGGCACGGTCAGGCCTGGCCTATGGGCAGATGGAGCAGATCAGCTGCGGTGACCTGGCAGTGACACGGTTCACGGTGCAGCTGCAATCACGGTGTCGGACAGTAGTGTGTGCTGCATATCGGCCAGGCTCATGTGCAGCGACTGCAGACAATGAGCCTGCTATAAGCGGGTTGCTGGGCTCCTGTCCGACAAGACGAAGGAGCCGTACAACAGAGTAATGGCGTGGATTTGCTGCCGACTTCATTTTGCTCTGGTTTGCTCCAGCATGGTTTGTTTGCGTGGTGCTCGGCGACGCCCCATGCGCGTCAGTGATGTGGCGGATGCATCTGCTACCTTGGCCGTCGCCGAGGCCCGCTGCCCTGTACAACTGACTGCAAGTGGTTCCTAAACCAGCTCCTATTCCTCATTGTTGCTTCTTTTTTTCCCTCTAGCTTTCTTTTTACGGTATTATAATTTCACGGAGAAGGGGGAGAGCCCGAACGTGCGCAGTTTTATTTTTATTATTTGCCATGAACCCCCGTAAGTCCAAATAACTGGCAGGGCAGGGTTGGGCCTTTTTCTTTCTTCTCGGATTGTAATTCTTACCAGGCGTGGGCCATCCCCTGGAATTGTAACATGTTGGAGTGCGGCAGCATGGGCTGTGTACGAGAGTACGACGCCGGGGCAACGCAGGGCGGACCAAGCTGCGGTGGTGCTACACAGCCTACAGGCACGAAGCACCTCAGCAGTTGGTGGTGGCGATCGCAGTGTCATCATCAGTATCAGCAGTTGGTGGTGGCGATCGCAGTGTCATCATCAGTTCTGGCAGCTAGCAGTAGCAGATGGGCTTGATTTTTTTAGAGTGTAAAGTACAGTGTAGCAGCATTTATTATCTTCCGTGGCAGTCGTCGGCAATGGAGCTGTCTCCGGCTCAGCTGAGAGCCATCAGCGAGGCGGCTTCTTCAGCTGTCTCGGCCGCGTTGAGCCACCTAGCCGGCCCGAGTCAGGCGACCGATAATTCCACGGCGGAACAAGGTATGGATCCATTAGCCGCTAGCGTAAAAAGAATGCCCTCTTGCGTTGCACATGTGTCTACTGAGTCCATTAGTAAGATCAGGAACATTGAGTTTGTAGAGCTGGCAACACTATTGCCAAGCCGCTGTGTAGGAATGGAGCCACCCGCTAAGCGCTTACGGGTTGACGAAAGCTCTGCGGATGCGTCCGCACTAATTTATTTCTACTGTGTCGTCACCCAGGCGTAAAATTGAAAAATGTTACTGATTGGATCGAAGCCTGGTCGATCTTTAGCATCATTGCTAGCGAGGGCGCACCAGGCGCATGTGCTGGTCTCATGGAGCACCAGCTAAGGGTAGTTCAAGCAGCGCAAAAAATATCGTTTTGCTGCGGTGCAAGAATACGACACTCGGTTGCGACAGGCGATGTCAAGGGACCACAGTATCAGCATTGGTAACCTGCACATGGAGTTTTTCACCCAGTCCTTCACCGGCCAAGCTCTGCCAGTGTGTGCTAAATGTAAGAGGACAGGCCACTCCACCATGGCATGTGTAGCGAAGCCTTCACTGAACGCGCCTTTTCGTGCCCCCACCTCTGGGCCCAGCGGAAAGCCGATCTGCAAAATGTTTAACAAAGGGAACTGCACCTTTTCCAATTGCAGCTACCAGCACAGGTGCATGTTCTGCAAGGGAACACACCCAGCAACGGAGTGTCCCACTCGCGCTTCGGCCTGAGAAGCCTCATCACACTCCTGTACAGCCGTCATTAGTTCGCGAGAACTCTATGTCCACATCTGCTAATTCTTTAAGTTTAAACTCAATCTTCAATTTTCCATACTGGAGCATATCGACAGCAACATTGATCGTGGACGGCAGCGCCAACCTACAGAATGCTCTCTAAGCTGCAAAGTTCTGGCAAATCCGAATCTTCTTTTCTTTTATGTAAAAGAGAAAAGGACATATGGATACGAGTTAAGAGTAACTCTCCCTCACTGTAACATGATACTATATACAGTCAGAAAGTGCAATAACTAGGCACAAAACTGACAGAGTACTGAGACATTCGACGTCCTGACACCTAACTTCAACACATCTCCGTAGCGCTAACCGACAGCCTTCCAACTTGGAAGGTTCAAGGTTATGGAAAGACCAAAGAGGGGAAGGCAAGCGCAACGAAAACGAGCAAAAGCTACAGTCCCAAAGGAACAAAGAATGTCGATTGTTACTGGACGATGACGTTTTTTTTTATGACCCACCCAAGTTGGGTGGTGTGCTGCTTTGCTGCTTCGAATTGTAGTTAGACCGCTTTGTCAAATATCGTACTGGTCTCGTCATCGTCCAGTAACAATCGACATTCTTTGTTCCTTTGGGACTGTAGCTTTTGCTCGTTTTCGTTGCGCTTGCCTTCCCCTCTTTGGTCTTTCCATAACCTTGAACCTTCCAAGTTGGAAGGCTGTCGGTTAGCGCTACGGAGATGTGTTGAAGTTAGGTGTCAGGACGTCGCATGTCTCAGTACTCTGTCAGTTTTGTGCCTAGTTATTGCACTTTCTGACTGTATATAGTATCATGTTACAGTGATGGAGAGTTACTCTTAACTCGTATCCATATGTCCTTTTCTCTTTTACATTTATTTATGGCTCAACATCCGAGTTTCTTTTCTTTTCCATGTTTTTTCCACCATTGCAGTAAATGTCCCTTTACCTTCTTGATCCTGGAGACCCCTAGATACTGTATAAGCAGAAATATTCGTCTGGAATTTAATTTCGTCTTTTTCGTCCAAGGAGCTTTTGGACTAAATTAAATGCCGGACTAATGTCGATTTGTCCAGCTTTACAATATACTCTCATGATCCATGGACGAAATTTACAACCGGACGAACTCCCTTTCTTTGGAGTTGGACGAAATTATTGACCGACGAAATTTTCTGCCTGTACAGTAGGCATTAGCCTTTGGGGAATCCTTAAATATAACTAAATGAATGAATAAAGAGCATGCCTTCTCTCACCACCATCATATGTCTGCACCAAACATGTCCAAGAAGATTACCCGACGAGTCTAGGCGGGACGAAACGTAACAGTTACATCACAACCCAAACCAAGTTGTCGCTGTGTCCCTATCTATGTGCTAGGCGCGAGCTGATGCACCAGACAGCTATGTCGCTACCACTAGCCAGGCATTGACTAAGCACCCGACCCTTTCATCGTCCACATATGGTTGCTTCGATTGATTAACGTTGATGCTACTTCACTGACTATGACCAAACACTCTATACTGATATCTTGTTCATCATCATCCCCCCCCCTCTCTTAATGTTGCATCTCTCTTTTCAACTTTTGTTCAAATACCCTGAGCAAAACGCTTGGGATGATGTTGCTCTGATGCCGCCATGAATAGGCGGTGAGTGATAATAGGCTGAATGATGGTGTGGGTTGCGCCAAACAGTACAAGAACTATAACAGGGAGTGTACATTGCCAAGCTACAGCCTGAGCTTTGTAGACAGGAGTTTGTTAGGAAGCTAGTGCTATTTTGGCTTCCCACCTCCCTGTTATAGTTCTTGTACTCTTCGGCGCAACTCACACCATCACTCAGCCTGAGTGATAATATTATTATGTGCCATTGAGCAGCTAGCTAGACAATAAACACCCCTGTCCCCATGCAAGTGACATACAGCTATCATTGTACATGTACTCTGCAGTCATTTGCAGAGCTGGTACGAAATGTGCCCACGCCAGTGAACCAGTAGCATGTAAACCGTGTGGGTGAATGGACCACTTGCCATTTGTACAGATCCACGAAATCCCGTAGAATCCCGTAGACCCGGAAGGGTGTTGAATGTGTGCTATGCATGCGCATTTGACCAATTTTCGCGTCACAATTCAATGACCAGCAATCGCTTTTCCAGCTTCTTCACTTGGGTTAGAACTAATGACTAGCTAGATCTTTGTCAGAAAAAGGTTTTCGTATGAAATGTCTTCAGACCCCATTTCTTAGTGGAAATAGCAGAAAACACAACAGGGTCCTGCACATTCAACACCCTTCCGGGTCTACGGGATTTCGTGGATCTGTACAAATGGCAAGTGGTCCATTAGTTTCGCTTGCAGTCGCCGATATTCGTTTCGATTTTCCGCAGTGATCAGTAGGCAAAGAGTGACTTACCCTCTTCCAAGACCGGGAACATATCCTAGCGGAGCCGAGGCCCCAATGAACGCCTTCTTTTTCTTTCCTATATTCATATTATCGTCAGCATCTGCCTACTCCTTCAAAGAGAAAAAAATGAAAGGCCTGATCTAGCGGGACGACAACTTGCTGATCACCTGTTGGTTCACAGTGGAAGGAATACCCGCTCCCACACACTTCTACAACCAACGAGTACACGTACACCTGAGAGTACTTTTGGGCAATGACAAAGAGGACATTGAAATTTCTTGATGATCTATTTTTACGACAATGCAAGAAGTCAGAAATTTTCATTTCAAATCTCCAATTGTACTTCCAAGGTCGAGAAACGTGCGTCATAACTCACGTTGTTGCGACGTCGCCGACGCGTCATCCGCTTTTGCGAGAATATTTTTTCAAGATCACCATTTCCCTGAATCCATGACAACAGCGACATACTACACTTTTTTTTATACAAGAAAGATAATCAAGAGTATACTATGTACTATAGTACGCGTATACGATCGAGTACACATCATCATGTACATGAAATACATGATGTACATGTACTGTATAAAAAGCAGAAATTTTCGGTGGTGTAATATTTTCGGTATTCTCCAAAATCGGTGGTTCGGCGGAGGGAAATTTTCGGTAAACCCGCGTTCCAGGTAAGTGTGCTAGTACTATACGGACAATTTCGGTGCGTTTTATTTTCGGTAAAAATTTCGGCACCGAAGTTACCGAAAATAAAACCCCACCGAAAATTTCTGCTTTTACAGTATACAGTGTAGTCAAGAGTAGATCTACACAAATGTTTATGTACTCATGATGTAAATCGAAGCTCGGGTACGGTATTGAGCCAATAAATAAAAATTAATGTAGAAAAGAAAAAGGACATTTATGGAAACGAGTTTTAAGAGTAACTCTCTTGATGTAGTCAAGAGTATATTGGGGGTTCAAGTAAGTGACATTGTAATACTCTTGATGTGGTTGTAGAAAAAGGGCTTTCACGATCACGAGTCGACAGACTCCCCACACACGGCACAGGCGCAGGGTAAACCTTGTAGGGTCTGTAAACAACAGACAGGGCAAGAGGTTAGTAATAGTAGATCAACTCTGTATGGTCAGTGTATGGTACTGCAAAGTAAAGAATACATGACTGTATGCATGCAGTCTACCTGCATAACCGCCAAGCGTTACTATTTTTCAGGGAGTCGTAAAATACCGACTCCCTGCTATTTTACTCTTGCCAAGTTGGTATTGGCAATACTTCCAGCATCAAGAGTGCATAACCGCGCATGGTGATATCAAGAGTCTCTTGGTGATGTCAACAGTCACTGACATGCCGGAGTCTAAAGGCTACATCCGCCAGGTTTGAACACATTCCCATTCAGGCATGCACCATCCGGCGATACACGCCGGAATGCGGAAATCTCCAGTCCACAAAGACCCAAGCATGAGTTGGTGGGTTAGTTAAGAAAGTCCAGCGGCTGGATAGCATGCATCCACTGGCCACAAAAGGAAAGAGAATGGAAACATCAACAGAGTATGAACATGCGCTTCACGCACTACTTGTAGAACACACCAGTTCTTTCGCAAACAGGAGCCTAAAACGAAAGGAGAGAAAAAAAGGCTGCAACAGAAAGCAAGGCCAGAACGCCGGTACTGAAATCCAAAAGCAAACGCAGGAAGAAATAAATATGTACACCGTGGGTACACACGGACTTCGGAGGCCGGCCGCCAATGCCACTTGATGGAGCGAGAGCAGCGGGCGGGCAAATAGTAATAGTATTCAACAAGACACCACACCGCACAGCGGGGTGTACCTCACCACAAGTTAAAACAAGAGAGACGGAGATGAAGCAAGAGAGACAGAGATGAAGCAAGAAAGACCAGAGGCTGGGAGACGGTATGCCATGATAAAAAAATCAATGTAGCGAAGAAAAAAGAAGAAGAGAAAACAAGAGATGCGGCAGAGAGACTAACACCAAAGAAAGAGCCAAAGAAAGACAGCGCCAACGGACAGAGCGCACAGAGAAGTGAATAGGAATAAGAAACTCCCCCTATAGTTCATCCAGGAGTCTAGAGATCCATGACACATACACGCATTGAGACCGGACTGCAAGTCCCTCGTCCGCATAACCACCCCAGGAAAGAATAAAATTGAAACAAGGAGGTATGCTACTACTACTAGACTGCGGCCAAGCCAAGCGGAAAATTAAAGAGAGAAAGTACATGGCTGAATAGTGTCGGAATAAAACTTATGATAGATTTTTCGGTGAGCGTGATCTATGCATGCGGGCATGGTTGCGTGTTTCGGTTGCAAGGGAAATATCTGTTGTGAGGATTTCACAGAATAAATGCTAAATTTTCAAGTGGGCATCGCGGACACCGCACACACATGGGTGATTCAAGTGGTATACTTCACAATGATGACGTCTGAACGATAGGATGCAGTTAGTAGTAGTAGTAGTAGGGTCCTTGAGAGTTGTAATCGGTAATAGCACAACATGACACATGGCAGCAAGTGAGATCGGTGATATCGGGAGCATGAAGCGAGGGCGGCGACCGAGAATGCCGGGCAATTGTGTTAAGTCGCACATGGACTACGGGCAAAGGGAGGAAAATGCTGGATGGGGAAGGGCCACATCAGCGGTGGGTACCCACTCCAACACAGAGTTGATGACTGGGTGGGACAGTCGATGGTCAATCTAGTATCAGCATGTACCTACAGGTGGAAGCAAATGTGTGCAGAATGACAAAAATAACGAACATTGAAAAACAATGTTTGATTCAGATTGGCGTGAGAGTCCATCTTTGTCTTTGCACATTCCCCTAGTGGACACCATCAGTAGAATTCAATCAGTGGAAGTAGGTGGGTCGCTAAAACCCTTCTCATCAGACCACACATCAATACACGTTCCTTCTCGTAGCTAGGGAACTTCCCATATAGCACAAGTGCTTGGCATTGGATACTGTAAAAGCCATTATTCTAACGAGGCGCATATATAATGATTTCCCAATATTGGCTAGTTTACGTGTACCAAAGGTAACGATTCTCACTCATTCTCAAAGCTCAATAGGACAGTGTATGTATCGATTTCGGTATAACAATTTCAATTTTAACGACAGATTTCTCCTCGTTAACTCGTTAGAGTTAGCACTTTGTTATATATAATGGCTTTCACAGTAAACCTTGTTTTGTTGAAGCAATAATCATGTTGTTCGTTGACAGCATGTAACAAGGTGGAGACCACCGAATAAAGAGGGTCAGAACCGGGTCAAACACCCATACGGTTCAGATGGTCGTGAAGACCGGGGCTCTACTACAGTTTGCAAGGCTGATGAGTTGACCGCCACTAATTTTAGCCTGGTCTACACCACACGGCTGATGGAAGTGGCTTTTTCTGGCCAGTGAATCCCGATTTTTCATTTTCCATTTTTTTCCATTTTTCCATTCTTTCTTCTCTTTTTTTTACACACACACCACACCACATACTCCGGCGGCATGCACTGGCTGTTGGTAACCACCCAGGAGAATGAAAGAAGATCTAGGAGAATGAGAAAGAGAAGTAATATGTGTATGACCATAATCGTCGGGAATTGAACTCCCCCCCCCCCCCCCCCCCCCCCCCAACACCCACACCCACAGATACACACCCATAGATGCACACCCACAGATGCACACCCACAGATACACCCCCCCCCCCCCCACACACACAAACACACAGAGGAGAGCTTACATTTTATCTACAGCAGCGGCGATTTTTCACCATCACCATCACTCTGTAACGAAAACCATACACAAACATTGGAGCAGGGCATGAGATGGAGAGAAAGTCACAAGTTTGTCAAATTGTCAGCATGAGGACATACATGTATCTTTGCCACAGTGGACAGGGCAAGGAGGATGAGTTTAAAAATCTTGAACTCAAGTTGAACAATTACACCATCTGAAGTTGCACAATGAAACCCACTGAGAGAGAGCGAGAGCGAGAGAGAGAGAGAGAGAGAGAGAGAGAGAGAGAGAGAGAGAGAGAGAGAGAGAGAGAGAGAGAGAGAGAGAGAGAGAGAGGGAGAGGGAGAGTGAGAGTGAGAGAGAGAGAGGGAGAGACAGACAGACAGACAGAGAGAGAGAGAGAGAGAGAGAGAGAGAGAGAGAGAGAGAGAGAGAGAGAGGAGGAGGAGGAGTGAGTGAGACAAAAAGTAAGAGAGACAGTGACATAGGAGGATAGAAGAAGGTGTGACAGTGTGTGTGTGTGCCCCCGCGCGCGCACGCGTGTGAGGTAATAATAATCGCAACATGAGTGAACGTTTAACACTGGCAGCCATGTCACTCGACTGAAGACTCCGATGATGGTTGCAATGGCCGTGGAAAGATGCTGCTAACAGATCGATAACAGACCAGGACCAGTGGAAATACTGACAAAAAGACATGGCACAATGCGAGGACGATGGGTGAACACGAAAGAATGCATGCTACATGGCAATGAATGCCGCAAGCAGTGCAGGGAAATAATTCACACCGCACCAGTCTGGCAGTGCATAGTACTTTGACATGAGAGACGATGGCAGTGACAAACAGTCCACATGGCAGGAATTTGACCATGTTGGGGGCAAGACAAGGACGTCGAGAAAGTCATGCGACCGTTACGACACAGGCTTGGCAGAAAGGCAGCAGTGACAAGGCTGGTTGGTGGACATAGAGAGAGAGAGAGGCACAAACAGGTTCACCCGTTCTCAGAGATGCAAGAGGAAAGGCAAGGAGTGGTGCTGTCCAAGAAGACCAGGGAAGTGACGTGGGGCAGGACAGCAGCAGGCAAAACAAGAATAGGAACAGTTGAAAGAGGCTACACGCCCACACTGACCAAAGGACTGTCATCATATTTAAAACGAGATGGCTTCCGGCAATGGTCCTTGGGAAGTGGCGAGCCGACTTGGAGGACATCTAGCAACGTCGATACGGACCCAGGCACAGAAACGGTTACAGACGACAAAACACAAAGAGTATATCACACTAGGCAATCATCAAGCAAAGGACTAGGCGTAATGTAGAACCAAGGAGGCTGATTGTAAACTCACAGCCTGAGAGTACATGATCATGTAGTGTCAGTGCCTAATACTAACAACGCTGTGCCAAACGAACGATCAAATAAAATAAGGAGAATGTCAGGAATCAATGAATGGAATGTACCCCGGTCAGCAGCAGCAACAGCAGCAGCAGCAAACAGTGGAATGTCGCTTACCCTGGCCATCGAGGAAGGTGAGAAAGTCAGACAATCCAATTTGTTCGCTGGAATCGCCAGTAGCCACCTGATCGCCCAGGCCCATCAACACAGAACGCTTGAGTCCTGTCGAAGTAGAAAGAGAGGAGGACGCCCGCAGGTGCTCGGCACTTGATTCGGGAGGAGTGTGCGCACGACTGTTGGGATGTGATAAACTAGCCTGGCTCGCCACATCCATGTCCTTATCGATCCGGTCACGGCGAAATGATAACGACAAGCCCTTGGGCTTTTCATTACGTTTCTGAGGAATGAAACAGAGAGAAAGAGAGAGAGAGAGAGAGAGAGAGAGAGAGAGAGAGAGAGAGAGAGAAGAGAGAGAGAGAGAGAGAAAGAGAGAGAGCGAGAGAGAAAGAGACACAGAGAGACACAGAGAGACACAGAGAGAGAGAGAGAGAGAGAGAGAGAGAGAGAGAGAGAGAGAGAGAGAGAGAGAGGGAGAGAGAGAGAGAGAGGGAGAGAGAGGGAAAGAGAGAGAACAGAGTACCAGCATAAGAGACACAGCAGTATGGAATGAAGCCCAAAAGCAATATTCCACAGGTTGGCGAAAAAAAGCAAAATCGATAAACGCCACATGTCATTTTCTGCTATCCCTGATCAATGTCACACGTCACTCATGCACATACACACAACCACACACTCTAAAAGAAGTGGCAGTAGTATAGATACTCACCAGCGATCGCAGGTCATCGGCTGCACCGATCGTGTTGTGCCGCTGTGTGCGGGAACCGACCAGAACTTCGGGTGCCTCCGCACGCTGCTCGTTCATACGGCCGCGCGACCCCTGTTCCACGGCCTTGAACAGCTCACGAGACGAGCTACAAACAACAGAAAGGAACGTTCTTGGCTGGGCAGCTCTTCGTCAGCAAACAGGATACACAGTTAAAAAAAGAATACCAGTAGATGCATTGCCCGTAACACGTACAAGTGGAAGTACACACTTCAGGTTCTTCAACAACATCTTGACACATCAACAACATCTTGACACATCAACAACATCTTGACACATCAACATCTTGACACTTCAACAACTTTCAAGATATTGTTGGACCTGAACTGTGTCCTTCAGTTCTGCTAAGTGTACTGGCATTTTCGTATCCGAGAAGCAATTCATGTAGTCTCACATTGCAGATGTAAATCGTTTGACGCCCCAAAGTTTCAGTCACAGCCCATCGTACTGTGGACAATTCAATTCAATTCAGACAATTCAGTGACAACAGCCAATGGCCTAGACGCTCCAGATAGTTTGTTTCTGGGTGAGCTAGGCAAAAATTGAGGTGGCAGAGCACAGGGCGACTGCCTAAGCGGAGGGGCAAAACACATTTTAAAACAATCATCAGCCTACGCCGCCTTTCAGAAGCTATCTTTGACAGGCAGCAGCATCACTTACTCTGTTGACGAGTTGCAGATGTTCATTGAAGACTCAGTTGGCTGCAGGCAAAACACATGTACAACACGTTACACACATAACATGTCGCGGAACACACTATATATAGTATTGCACGCGGATAGTGACATGCGGAAAGGATTGCGCTGGCGAGGTAAGAGGTGCGAGGCAATGGGACACACACACACACACACACACACACAAGTCGGCCATGGCAAGGAGGAAAATTGGCACGAGTGGCTCCTCCTTTTTGCTGTACACATCCACTGGCAATGAAATGTGACCATGGTCCACAGCACGACCAGGATGGAGAACAAAGTGACGAGGAAGACAGGAACATAGACGATATCATTGTCTGAAGTGGTTGTCAGGAAAGCATGGCTGTCATCTGGGGCGGTTGGCACTCAGAAGTTTGTGGCAAGGACTACAATCAGAATGTGGCCATGACACAAAGCTGTGAGGCTTGCCAACAAGGAGATGCACCCAGATCTAGCAGCACAGTAGCCACGCTACATCACTTTAGCTACAATCCTGCTACTGTACACGCAGCGGTGGTCATTCTCACAACTAAGTTAGCGGCGAAGGTCATTCCTACAACTAGCAGCGAAGGTCATTCCTACAACTAGCAGCGAAGGTATGTCGTCGTGTTGTGAACAGAGACATCCTTTCCTAGCGTAGTCTGGTAGAGACGGTATTCTAACGTTACATCAGCTAGTTATAGGATGTAGCTAGAGTCAGGGGGTATCGTTGGCTTAGCAGCAATGGTACAAACAAGATGATCAGCAATACCTAGGCTTGTAGCGATCAGATAAATCAGGATCAACAAGTCTGGCATGTTACACAAAAATGTATCGGAAAAGACCCAGAGTAGGTCGAATATCCTCCAGTACAATAAACCATGTATGATGTATTCCCTGGAAGTGCATGTTCATGTACATGAACAGCAGATTCTTCAGAGACAGGTCTGAATCTAATGTTATGTAGAGTGTGCAATCTTGGAGAATTCTGAGCACCAAAGAAGATATGTGTGTGTGTGTGTGTGTGTGTGTGTGTGTGTGTGTGTGTGTGTGTGTGTGTGCGTGTGTGTGTGTGCGTGTGTGTGCGTGTGTGTGTGCGTGTGTGTGTGTATGTGTATGTCACGGTTGTATTTGCCTCTGAAACCAGGATGCTCGGCATACGCAAGTTGCCGTGGAAAACAGACTTGGCAGTGTACAGTTTGACCTGGAACAGACAGCGTTGGCCTTGCAAACGGAAGGCAAGGTAGGTGTACTACACAGATGACTGTGCTATGTTCATTACCCCCTCTCCGAGTATAGTCTCAGTGCATTCCCCAGTCCCCACTACTACCCGGCTGAGTGTGCCTTGACAGGATGCACTACAAAAGCTCCTGACAGATCGGGAATGTGTGGGAGTGTACTGAAGCAATACACGGAGGGGCACTAACCGGAGCAGGATTATGGTCAAGATTACAATCATACGTCAGCAGTCATTCTCCTCACCTACCATCAGCAAGACATGGGTTATTTAAGTCAGCCAGCAGTTATCCCCGTCACCCAACACCATCAGGACACGGGTTATCTAAGTCAGTTGTCATCCCCATCATCCACCATCATCAGGACACAGATTACATGTACCGAAGTCAGTTGTCATCCCCATCATCCTAAACCATCAGGACACAGAATACCTAAGTCAGCTATCATTCACGGTCAGCAGGACATGGTCAGCAGGACACGGTCAGCAGGACATGGTCAGCAGGACACGGTCAGCAGGACATGGTCAGCAGGACACGTCAGCAGGACACGGATCACGTACTACCTACTAGTAAGTCAGCTGTCATCTCCACTACCCACCCTCAGGAGGACATGGATCACGTATTACTGAACCACCACCCACCCTCAGGAGGACATGGATCACGTACTACTTAACCATCACCCACCCTCAGGAGGACACGGATCACGGATTACCCAAGTCAGTTGTCATCCCGTCACCCATCATCAGCAGAACACGGAAAACGGATTACTTAAATCAGACACCATCAGCAGGACACGGATTACTTAACCATCACCCATCGTCAGCAGGACACGGGTCACGGAATACTGAAGTCAGCCGTCATCCCTATCACCCATTATCAGCAGGACACGCATCACGGATTACTTAACCATCAGACACCATCAGAAGGACACAGAACAGCAGCAATTCGACCAGGCCTAGGCACTCGGTACATGGCACGACCCAGACAGCGATAGCGGAGTTACCTTTACCTGTACGAATAGCATCTGAGGCACCACGGAGAGACTAAGGCCTTCGGGTACGCTGCGCGCAACGCGCACTCTACTTCTAACCGAGGAGGGAGGCGTCCGCAGAATGGGAGGCGGTGCCTGTGAAGGGTGGCAAACAATAGCAATTGATCAACAACCACTCCACCAAGTACATTAGAGCCAACACGGAGCAAGACAAGGCACGGCGATCAACATCTAACATCCGCTGGAGGCTTACTGCAACTTTGCTTGTCTTCTGCTCCAAAACGTAGTCATGGCGAGGCGAAGGCGAGTTGAGACGAATGGACAGGAGGCGACCACGGCACGCAGCATGTGAAGAAGACCGCATAAATAGTCAGCAACAGACCAGTGGATGCAAGCAGTCATACAACCATGCATAACAATAAACACACACACGCACACTCACACACATGCACACTCACACACAGCACAATACAGCGCAGTACAGCAAAAGAGAGAGAAAGAGAAGAAAGAGAGAGAGAGAGAGAGAGAGAGAGAGAGAGAGAGAGAGAGAGAGAGAGAGAGAGTCAAATAGAGTGAAAGCGAGCGAGGCTCACAACACACTAAGGTGAGAAAAACAGCACCACCACTGCAAAGCACATCAATACTGCAATGCAAAAAAACGTCAATCTAGAAAGCAGACATGCTCATCGACACCCAAAACACGAAGTATCCACTCTCACACGCAAGCACGCACACACACACACACACACACACACACACACACCTTTTTTGACCTTTGACGCCCATCGCCGGAGGCGATGATAGCAATGCTACGGCAGAAGCCATAGCAACTTGTGCTGGGATTGCACCATTCAACAGCTTGCAAGGCTGAAGAATTGACCGTCACTATTCAGCCTGGTCTACACCATACAGCTATTTGAAGTGACACACATACACACACAGACACACACACACACACACACGCACGCACACGCACATATCCAGTACTCGGCAAAACTATGACCAACACACAGCACTCACCGAAGACGGTATTTTCTGCAAGGTCTTGATATAGCTCTCCTTCTCACTGCACGCACCGGAACACCAGTAGAAGAATACACGCATAATAAACATTTAGAACACTGCACCCCGTGAGCAGCAAGCAAGACAACCACACTGACAGCATCCAAAACCACTTCCAGAGAAGACAGGATACTGAGAGAGTCTGAGCCAGGGAAAGTGAAAGGGCATGCGGGTCTGGATTTGGCATTCGTAGTTTGCAAGGACAGATGGCAAAGGCATTCCTTCACAAATTCGGGTTTGCTGCACAATTTAATCCAGTACTAGTGCAAAGAAAGGTTGGCAAAACTGCCGGGTAATTGCGCAGAGCATTTCCACATAAGAAAGAGAGAGAGAGGTCGTATTGGAATTCGGCATGAAACTTTGAGTTACGACGAATTCAAATCAGGCCTCTTTCTCTTTCTTTAAAAGTAATACAAGTACATGTAGGTGATTTGTGAAAGAAACAAATCAACAGTAAACAAGTCCTTCATGCCTCGTCACTGGACGTCACTTCAGAACTGCCTTCACGCCTTGCAATGTTATCTTACGTTGCAAGCTGCTTCATTCTCTGCAACCCTCCTCTCTGGAGTAGTCACTGATGAATTCAGCACACAGATGTTTCTGCCGTATTCGACTAATGTAATTTCACAAATTTTTGGCGTACACTCAAACGCCTCTTATCCGGACGCCTCAGATACGGGCACGTCTCTCTACCGGGCACCTTCAGCTTGAGTTCCTATATAGCACAAAATTTAATGCTTCGAACTTGGGATTTTGAAATTTTTCCGTACGTGGAAGTGCTTATTTTTCATTGTCAACATATGTAATCCACACATTTTTATCAATGGGTTTCGTTTTGCATCCTGAACATGTGCAATACGTTCCAAATAAACTTCTTCAAAAATGATATGATACATGGTAGATGAGTTATCCTGAGATACGGGCAAATCTGAGATACGGGCAAATCTGAGATACGGGCAGTGCCCGGTCCCAAGGTGCCCGGATAACAGACGTCCGAGTGTACTTTTATTTTCAGTATTTTCGGTGCGTCTGTTTCTGCCTAAAATTTCAATACACCGAACAAGCACTAACACGTATAGTCCCATACGGAACTGCTTCGCTGTACCTAAATTTTCTGTTCACCTAACCTGGCCTTTTGCCCTCATACCGAAAATATTGAGCACCTAAAATTTCTGAAATTAGACTACTTGGATGTAGAAGTACAGATGCATGGCTTACCCAGACGTGTTAACACGCTGCATCCCTCGTGAGCTCGGCGATCGCTTCACATCGGAGGAGTGACGGCGCTGTGTGTGTCAAACAGGCAGAACACAGACACGCGCACAAAACACACCGATATGGCCACAAACCGCAGTCGAGCTCCACAGCTGAGCACACACACATGCCCAAACAGGCCCGTAGCACAGAGATTTCAGGTGGGCCGTCCAAATGGGATGCTTGACCACGAGAGAACGCCATTGATGAATAACCCCGTTTTGAACGAATTGTGCGGTCAACTATATTAGAAATAAGGGTGCTACGGCCCTGCCAAAGACGCAGCTGGAGCATCACAGCAAAAACAGCATGTGCAGCACTCTACCCATGGGCAGGACAACTAATTCACAAACGACTCTGGTGAACACAACCACGTTGCAACAAGCAATGGCAAGCCAGCAAGGTTTCCTAGCTCATACGTAGAAGCGGAGTGCTAAAGAAATCTAGAAGGAAGCTGAGCACTTCACTGCCAAACAATGAGCTGTTCACTTGGCGCTATAGCTTATGGCCAAGAGTAAAGGCTGACAGAAAACAAAGAAAAGAATAACAGTAACAACACGCTATGGCGATGACAAGAACAAAGTCGACAACAGCAAGAGTACTAACAAAGAGGATGGGACTCACAGTGCCACTTTGCTGTTGCAGCAGTTCGGACAGAGCATCAATGTTACCCTGCGCTAGCTCCATGGATGCCTCGTCACCCATCTACCAGCGAGAGAGGGAGTGGGAGAGCGAGAGGTAGACAAACACACAAACGCACACAGTATGCCGTGAGTTTAATGCGACTGGTATGTAAATGGTCAGCTTTACTGGGTCCACACAAAGAGACATGATTTCATGTCCACCCCTCAAACTTGTTTTATTTCAACTCCAAAGTTGAAACGCACTGAGGGCGCCGGTCATTCAATTTCCATGTCCACAACAGAAGCAATGCCCGAGTGAAAGCCTCGTACCTGGCTTGCAAGCTGATAGTGCTGCATCGCAAACGTGCGCGCCTCTTCAAACCGGCCGAGGGCTCGGTTGGCGTAGGTCATGCCAAAGAGCACCTTGAGCTGGCCATCCCTGCAGTGGATTAAAACACACACACACAAACGCACACGCACACCAAGGCCAGTCATTATGTCACACATTAAACACACACGCTGCCATCAGCACCATGGACAAAACCCAGCAACTCCCAGCACAAGCACACAAACTACACAGTGACACTGTCAGGGCTGCAGTGACATTGGGTAACGGTTGTGAGCGCACGTGCAGCAGGGTGCACACAGATACGACGTGCATGGAAAAATCATGGAAAAAGAACAACGGGACTGGAGAGGAGAGCAATGTACTTGGTACCCGATTATGAGTAACATGTGCATGTACAGTGCTCCTCAATGAAATCCAGTCGTGTCACTCAAGTTTGCGCCTTGCACCATTCCGCAGCCCAGAGTTCGCAGGCCTAGGGCTGCGCGACACCCGGCACTCACTTCAGCGACGCGACTGGATTTCATTGAGCAGTACTGCAGTACAATAGTCATACTATGGCCGAATGGATAGGACACCTTGGTATTCAATGTTATCCTAGCAATACGATTGGATTGTCACAGCCAAACAATCAATGCAAAGAAACCAAGGCAGGGCAAGGCAGTCTTACTCATCCTGCTGTTCTTTTACAAGTTTCTGCATCTTGGAGTAGAATGAGAGTGCTTTCGGGTAGTTTTTACGAATTGAGTGTGACGTCGCCAGTCCAAAGAGTGCCTGAAGACACACATGCACACATGCACACATACACACACCAACACACACACACACACACACACACACACACACACACACACACACACACACACACACACACACACACACACACACACACACACACACACACACACACAAGCACGCACACACAATCACGCACACACGCACGCACACAGACATACATACGCACACACACAGAGCTGGTTTAGAAAAGCACAAAACAGGCAGCTTAACCATCGGAATGAGCGCATCTTATACACAGATGAACAAGGACGAATGAAGTACACTACACGACTAGCAACCTACACGGTCTTAGTAGATACAGTACACAAAGCAGCTACAATGTACAATTACACACAGTGGTCTCCAGTGACTAGCACTCACCTTGGCAACTGATACACCGTCGGAGATTTTCTCGGCTGAGCCTTGCATCTCCCTATATCAACCACATGAGCAGCAACACAGAACACCTCATCATTTTGCGAGAACTGTGGCAATACGCCCAGTGAGAAGGCAGACTTTGCCTGTGCTTGCGGTGAAGTAAGATAAAGCTAAACAAACAAAACAAACAAACACTAACCAAACTGGAGGATAGATCAGAGCATGAAGACGGGACTGATTCCGTGGGCAGGAAGACCTCACATAATACACCATCATCGATACACAGAGAGGGCGAAGTTCACCAAACATACAGACGGCCAGAAATTCACCCGGTATTTGCGCCGCCATGGACCAGTCAACGTTATTCTCTATCATTAAAAAAATACGGGTGAACGGTGTTACATGGGGAAAGGGGTAATGGGTAGGGAGGAGGGAGAGACAGAGAGAGACAGAGGCGAGAGAGATACGAGAGTGCAGTTAGTCTACCTACGCTAGAAGAAGCTGCGGAACACAAATACATGCTCATCCACAAACCTTGTAAGCCTCAGAAACAAAAGAGTCAGAAGTAAGATGACAAGAACTGAAGCCTTACTTGTAGTGCTTTTCCGCTTCGCTGGGATTTCCACCGACTAGATGTGCATTGCCAATGTTGCTATGTGCCCGCACAATAGCCTCTACATCGCCATCCATTACGGCTATTTCCAAACGCTGCACATCCGAAATAAACACACACATACGTACACACACATACGTACACACACATACGTACACACACGCACATGCACATACGTACACACACACACACACACACACACACACACACACGTGAACATGAAAGTGGAAAGATTCAGCTGTCGGCGCAAAAACAACTCCAACCTCTCTACAAGGTCGCATTCCGAAGATATAACGCTCGTAACGTTTGCCACATCCAAACAAATTTCCCATGCTTGAGACATAGTGTCAATTTCTCTACTCATCCACGCACAGCATGCATAGTTGCTGCTAGTGTGAGAGGTCGAGTGGCTTACTACAAAACAGTGCTGGAGTGTTTTCGAGCCAAGTTGGTGAAATAGCGCAGTGAACAGGAATTTCAAGAGACGCGCTGTAAATTGTATTATGAGGGAGTCATGGCTCTCTGGGACTTGCTTGCTGTTTGGCCCTGCTACTGATCAGGGGTGCATTACACAACTGAGGACAACAGCTTTCGAGAAAGTCCAACATTGTCAAATTCGAACACTTCGGACAAGAAACGCAAGGCCATTCGGTTTCCTGTCAGCGTCAACTTGTGAACAGGTCAGTGTGGTCTTAAAGGGTAAATCAATAAGGTAGACTCCCTTTAATTCAAACCTCAAATTGCCAGGCCCCAACTTCGAATTACGCATTCGAATTAGACTTGAAGTGACCTGCCGAAGACCGGTACGACGAAAAATTTCGAATTTACACCGAATGTTCGAATTATAGTACCTTATTCGAATTAGAGGCAGTCTACCTGGAGTAAAGTGAAATCAACTCACCTTCTGGTGATACGCCACCGACTCATCCATGTTATTCAGCAGGTAGTAAAGGTTACCCAGGTTGCCATAGGTACGGCCGCGTAACGTGTTGTAGCTGGGTGGCTTGGATATGTCGTCTAGTAATTTTAGAAAATATCTACACGACAAAAGACAGGACACCAACGGGCAAGCAAGGCTAGTTGGCTGCTACTCTGAGTTGCATGCTTATGCAATCACCAGGCAACACAATAAACACAATTGATATACTGTAGTGTCTTGTATTAAAGCCTGCCTCGAATAGCCTGTTTTGAATACAAGCCTGATTTTCAAGACACACTGTCGGCACATACTTGAAGTAAGCCTCTGGTTTTAGTGCTGACATACATAGAAATACCTGGTTTGAATAGGAGCAGTAATACATAAATAAATTATGCCAGGAGCCTTAGCTATCCTACTCTTTGCCCAGTTGCATGACTATACAATGCAATAGACTTCTCTTGCACCAGGCGAAGTGCCGTGTGCAGAACACGTTGAACTATTTTGACATAAGGCAACAGCTGCACACAGCTGGGGACTGGCAGAGCCCCGCATGCAGAGAAGCATAATATCAACACCACAAAAGCCAAAAAAAAACTACTAAATACTACTTACAAATAATGCTGCACGGCCTTCACGATATTCGTCGCCGCACTATTTCGGTTTTTGTCACCCTCCGACTCGTCGGACAAGTGGCTCCTCTTGGCCATCGAATGATAACACGTAGCTAGTGAATACATGGCTAAAGATTCCTTCTCCTGCACACATAGAGCACAACAAAAGTTCAAAATTGTAAGCCAGGATCAACAACACAGCTTTGAAGCAATATAGCCGCAAATGGAAATTTTACACCAGGCAAGTATGTGTACTGCGTCGGCATTCGAAGGCCGACACAATCTGGACACGAGACGCGTGTGTGGATGTGGATGTGTGTGCGTGTGTGGATGTCTGTGCGTGTCTGGATGTGGATGTGTGTGCGTGTCTGGATGTGGATGTGTGTGCGTGTGTGCGTGGGCGCACAGTACTGTGCATTGCATACAGCACACGCAGGGTGCAGTGCGGACGGGTAGTCGTCGGTCGCGCTGAGTGAGTGGCCGTCACATCCGAGCTGTTTCAACGGTTCAGGTTTTACTATACCAGTATACCCCGAGCATGCATTCCATTTACGGAACTATTGAAAGCTGGAATGAGTTCCTATATTCTGGAACAGAGGAGCCGCTTTCTGAATCTCTCCACTCTTTAGGTGCCAACATCGAGCCAAAATGGTGCCTGTGGATAAACTGGGCATCCCATACTGGAAAAACCTTTACAGTGCAACAGACCATTATAACGTACCGGTACCTCCCAGGGTCGTAAAATTAGTATATAGCCTGGGTACTGTAAAATCATGTACACCCAAGGTCACATGACCGGTACAACACAAAAAATAAAATAAATTTCACGGTTCGCGTGAGACTCGGCTAGAAGCCGAGTTTTCCGCATCCGCCGTGGGAACGCCACCACCCTCTAGGATCAAGGCGTAAATGCAGCGCCTAAACGGTGGGAGGTGAGTAGATCAGACCCACCACCAAGTGGTCAAAGACCGAATCCCATTAGCTGCATCTATGCAGGCAGGCATAGTGGGATGGTCTAAGACTATGATTGAGAAACAGAGGGTACCAGGTACAAGTCCTGCTTGGAAGCGGAAGGAATTTTTCCAGCCATGCTGCGACCCACAGTTAATTGGGAACTCGTGGCCTGGCACGAGGATAACATGGGTACAACACAATGTAGGGGCGTCAAATTAGTACCCATAGTTGCCCATAGCATGAATAAATCCAGGGCACTTGATGCTGAACTGTTTCAGTGTAGAAATGTCACACCGATAAAATTACAAAGTGTGCACACGCGGTACGGGCGCAAGTCGTTCCGGAACACCCATCGGTACCAGCAACTGCTTCCCAAAAGAGTAACAGTCCAGCGTGCCCTTCTCGTAAAAGAACGTAGATTTAGTGTATGTGTTTTTCACAACCATCACATGTAGCAGAGCTCAAAAGAGACAGAAGCGGAAAGGTTAGCATTTGCTGCCTGGTACGCGAACTGTTCTATTATTATTATTATTATTATTATTATTATACAGGCGTGCTGGAACCGGTCTGGTTCGTCAGGTCATCACCAGACAACATCTTGGCTACCAGCGTACGTTTACTTAGTACTGCTGAGGAGGTCATTTTACCCACCACACCATACACAAATAATCCGTGTGACCGGACCATTCAAAAGTTGCTTCCGCCTGTCCTGTGTGAGGAGATACACTCAAACGCCTCTTATCCGGACGCCTCAGATACGGGCACGTCTCTTTACCGGGCACCTTTAGATTGAGTTCCTATAGCACAAATCCTTCGAATTTGGGGGTTTTGAACTTTTTCCGCGTTGGGAAGTGCTTATTTTTGACTGCCAACCTATGTAATCCACACATTCTTATCAATGGGTTCCTTTTGTATCCTGAACATGTGCAATACGTTCCAAATAAACTTCTTCAAAAAGTGATATGACACATGGTAGATGAGTTGTTCTGAGACACGGGCAAATCTGAGATGCGGGCAGTGCCCGGTCCCAAGGTGCCCGGATAAGAGACGTCCGAGTGTAATGGGGGAGGGAAATAGTACGGACACCGTCATCAGTCTACTGCCACATGTACAGATACAAGAGGATTATCACTAATGGAGCTTCCTTTCCAAGTCATACCTTATCCCGTATGCGCCGGCATAGCTGCACGCACTGCTCCGAGCAGTTTATGGCCTCCTTGTAACGCGACTGCAGGCGGAAGGCGCACGCCAGGTTGCAGCAGGCTTTAGCCTCACCGGCCGCATCACCTACGATCGATGACAATGCACGATCCTCCTGGTGCTTCTCCACGGCTTTCTTATAGTCCTTCAAATCAATATACGCATTGCCCAGCTGGCTACATATGATACTCTTCAATTTCAGGTCACTGGTGCCAACAGCCAAGGCCTCCTCCAGATCACCAATTCCTCCGACCACATCTCCGGTCTTGCACTTTGTCTCACCCAAGCGCGCCAAATCACGGCAGCACGCTCTTCTCTCAGCCTCTTTCTCTGCTTCGGCCCTGTCTTCTTGCTGTCCGAGTTCGCCGTCAGCCACTGCAGACATTCTTCAATTTGTGTTTGACCACATGAGGCCCTATAGGGCAGAGTCCCAATGATTACGACACCTATAGATCTTCAGTTTGTCAGAGCACACTTCTCTTCCAACAACAAAGGCACGAGCATGATATGCGCCACTTCCGCGAGACGATGGAATTGGGGCTTAGTCAAAAGTATCGGTGCCAAGTGGCCAATTCCTCCTGAAAATCACTACGAAAGAGTCCTTGTCCGAAGAATCAAACTTTTGGGTCTACATAATACCGTACTGCATTAGATCAACTATAGTTGAGTTGTACACACACGGGAGAGCCAAGCTAGCTGGCCAGGCTGCGTTGACGACTCTGCACTGTGGAAGTGCCTTGCATCCGTCACTTCCAACGAAACGTCGTTGGTGCAACAACAACTCGTACAACACTGAGTAAAAAAATCTGCTCAAGCTAACATGTAAAACATAACTAAGTACAGTGTTCACTCTGGTGAAAACACTGAAAAGAAGCAAAGACTGCCAAAGTATCAATGACAACAAGAGTACATGAAAACCATGTACTCTTGATGACAACTACTGACAGTCAGCATGGTCAGTGATACTGTACTATAACTACTACCCCGGTAGTATTACTGTACTACATGATACATCCAGCCTTCCATAGCGTGGGTCCGGTTGTCACTGCATGCAGTGCACTATGCGTCATGCCATCGCTTCCGCTCTAGCACGGCGCGCTACGACGCTAGCCGTGCGCAGTACTAATACAGTAATACTAATAGTCTAGTCTGCGGCCTAGCGCCTAGGCTACAGCTAGTGCAGCTAGCTAGCTAGCTACCACACACAGCGTGCTCGATCGACCGCGAAAGAGCGCGGACGCGGGATCGAGGCATCCTGACACTTCGTGGAAGGACCGTCGCTCGCGGAGTCGAGGCTTGGGCTTTTTCAGTTTTTGTGAGCAAGGCTCGTACCGATGGCGATACCGGTATCCAGTCAAGCTCAAACCTTCCCATTGGCCTTGACTTGAGCTTGGATTTTACTTTGTACTCATCGGTTTATTTTCTTGTCTGTATTCACCTAAACATCGTCCTCTGTTGCAATATCATTTACGCGACTACGATGGCTGACTTTCAATCTCATCAAGTATTCGTGGAGCTTGAGAAGCGGCTGCGAGAGGTTTGTGACCATTATCATTACTTTTTGTTGACAAAATTGTTTTGATGGCCGGATGTATGCACAGCGTGGGAGGGCACAGCATTGATGCATGCTATATGGTGACAATGGATACCGGATTACGCACTGAGAGAGCTAGTGTTCGGTGTGCATTGTAGCCAGGGTAGCGGTATCACAGGAATGCTCTGTGAACTGATAAAGACAGTAAATTAGCAGCAGTACTTGGGACGTGTTATCTGTGATCCAGTAAAGTTCACATGTCCCTGAGCTTGTGTGTCACTAGTATTGCCAGTGCGTGTACTGGAAATATACCACTAGTCAGATACAGGCTGGCTTTCTCGGACCTAAGGAAGATTTGCTGTTGCTCTACACCAGTGCCCCAAGCTGACAACTAACGCACACCGCGTGTTACTTTCTGAACCTCCACAACGACTTGTTTCCCGAATCACACCATTCGTCAAGCTACAATCCGCTTGGCTGTATATCAATTTAAATTATCAAACCACCTTGCATGCGGTCCGCCTCGAATCTTGAAATGCTTACATACCGGTAGAGCTTATGACATCATGTTAACATATGTTTGAAAACTGTCGGGGCAGCTAGCCATTGCCGGTTGCAGAGTTTGTAGAGTTTGTATATTCTCTTGATGGCACCAAGAGTGTCCGGGGTCCGTAAATCAGACTGTTGAACTACGCGTGGGTCTTGGAAGCTGCGGTCTCCGATTTCAGTCTTCAGTCTTCGCATCACCACAATGCAGTGTTCGACCTGCAACATCAGATGTATACGACATCAAAGCTTAGGGTGATGTAAAGCGGTAACGACAGATTGCGTGTTATACACCCTGTGTACACTCAGTACACGATCGTATACTACAGTGCTGGCAACTGAAATCCGACCCCCTTGCCGGCGCGCCGCGTCGGCAAGGGGGTTGGATTTCAGTTGCCAGCACTGTAATACACGGCAAGAATGGTGCACAGAAAACCAGTCTCTGTGCAGGTAGCTTCTCGATTGCACTGATCATGATGGGCAGTTGTGGCTGTTATAGCAGCTGGAGGTGGTGGGCTGACAGGTACGCCAGTGCTGAGATCACAGCACCTCTCAGTGTTCATCCTAGAACTGGGGGTGTTAGAATCACTCAGGCTGCAATGTAGTCACTTCGGCTGCTGAACTACGTACCGGTATTTACAAGTACTTCTCGTGCTTGTTCCAATGTACTTGCACCCTGCGCCGTCTTCACGGCATAATGGCGGTTACCTGTATACATCTAGTTTCTCTGCATGTTGATTTGTGAGTCATGAGTGACGTCGTGAGTGACTCACTCTGCTGTGTGTTATGTCCACTTCGAACTTGGAAGTACATATACAGTACAATGGTGTGTGTGTGTGTGTTTCTTTGGCTCTGACATTGTCGTATTGCTCACCCTTGTTGTCTGTCTGTACTCGTGTTGTCCCCAGGATCCTGCAGTGGCCAAGAAGATCAAGGGTATTTACTGCTTCCAACTGCATGGCGGTCCAGGTGGCAAGTCAGCCAGCTGGGTTGTGGATTTGAAGTCGGCCACCCCTAGCATCGCCCAGAAGGACGGTATGTTTGCCCCGTGGACTTACCAGAGGGGGGGGGGGGGGGGGATCAGCATGGTCGGCAATAGTATGCCCGAAGTCTCATCCGCCCGGATTCAGGGAATGATTATGCAGTGCAAAGATTGAATATGCTGATCGAATGTGGCTTGTGTGCATCCACCGTGCATAGTACAGTGCTGCTTATCCGATCGCGTGAGTCAAGTAAGTAACGCCTTGCACCAACTTTGCAGGTCTAGGGCTGCGCAACGCCTGGCACATACTCGAGTGACTCGATCGAATTTCATTGAACAGCACTGTTCATGTACCGGTCCTCATCAGGCAGCTCACGGGATGGGGAAACACTTCCTCTTTGTGAATTTTCTACCAACTCATGTTGCACTTCGGGAATTGTGTGTCACTCCCTACGCAATTACCCAATTTATAAGTATCGCCAGAGTCGCAACAACCTCTTCTTCATGCTGCACTTGTAAGCACTCGTACTAGTACTTTAGTAATAACCCATGTTTTTTGGTTCTACTGTTATTGCTGTTCGGAATGCAGGCAAAGCTGACTGCACAATCAAAATGCAGGACGGTGACTTTGTCAAGCTGATGACCGGTAAACTGGACGCTCAGAAGGTGAGTGCTGATGCGCCATGCGTCAGTCTTGGCCACGGTGTGTGTGTCCGGCAGAGACAGACGGGTGGGGGGGGGGGATGTGTGTGCGTGTGTGTGTGGGGGGGGGGGGGGGGCATGCAAACAATATTTTTGTTACAAAATTATTTGCCTAGCTGTACTGTTGTGTAGAGCACTCTACCAACTTGCTGTTTGGATACCTGAGGCCAAGTGGTAGAACACCCAGAGGGCTGTATGTAGAACAGTTATTTCACCTCTCTCTCTCTCTCTCTCTCTCTCTCTCTCGTCTCGTCTCTCTCTCTCTCTCTCTCTCTCTCTCTCTCTCTCTCTCTCTCTCCCCCCCCCTCCCCTGCCCGCCCTTCTTTACCTGAAACTTTGTGATAAGATTAGAAGTACATGCACCGTCAACGCAGTGTGTGGCTGTGTTCCTTTGTGAGAATTGTGAGTAAACTGAGCACCTTTGCTTTCCATTCCTTTCTTGCTATCAGGCCTTCTTTGGTGGAAAGCTGAAGATCAGTGGAAACATGGCATTGGCAATGAAGCTAAAGGAACTGCAGCCCAAGGCACCCAAATCCAAGCTGTAAGCTTCAGAATGGAACTAGCTCTGAGTATTCATTTGCGATGGCCATCTGACTGGTAAAACACGTCTCGAGACTCGGTTGATCCTTGTTGGCACCGCCCGTCCCGTCGCTCCTGTGTTCTCTGTTCTTTTCTAAACGCGGTTACCTGAACAATTCTACTATTTCTAGTTGCTTCCCGCTGCCACCACCGGGTGAGTGGCCGCATGCCAGTTGACAGCTTGTGCGGTGAACTGAATAAGTATTTGCACCTGCTAGCTGCTCTCTTGGCTGGCTCTGAGAAAGTTGCAGCAGTGGATTTAGTCATTATAAATTATTGTGCTTAGTTTGTACGTAGGTCAATGTTGCTTCTCTTCTCCGGATGGCTTGTTTGCAGCCAGTTCCACACCAACCCCCCTTAGATTTTATTATTGCTGTTCAGTGGATGAATGCTGATACTACGAGAACAATATTTACAATCAGAATTGATGGAACCTGGATCAAAAAGTACGATAGTGCTTGCGTTGACAGCATACGACTTGAATGTTGATGGCAGCTGAACAGATACCAGTGAATAGTGCTTCCCTTATCTGGGCACATTGCGACCAGGCACTTCAGGGCAGAGAAATCTCACCTCGTGAATAAAGCAGGGCCGCACTCCAGTAAGGAGAGTGGTGTTTGTGATGCTAGAGTCGCGTAGCCCTCGGTGCTATAAGCTCACTGCGCAATGACGTAATTTGTACCGCGAACACCCGACACAGCGACCTGGGCATGGTCGTCTGGGGTGTTGAATCGTGCATCCCTGAAGGACCCTGATCCCAGTGCAGCGTACTCACATGCATTACTCATGCAACCCATATTTGGGAATGCGCAATGGGCCTATTGTATCCATGAGGTCAGATGTCTCTGGCCAGGGCTGTAGTTGCCACTCGTAACTCAGAACACGCTGTTAGTTACCCCCCCCCCCCCCCCCCCCACACACACACACACATACATACCCACACACGTGAGCAGCTCATCCATCACAGTTTGAATATCCGTTTGGTAGAGCAATGGTTCACATTGTCTGTTCTCATAATCATGGCCTGTTATCATGGTTCAGCAGGGCCTTACCCAATCACAGTTGGGAAACGTCAGGGAGTAATACAAAGAAAAAGGAGAAAGTCGTCGTCTGAAACATATAATTTACTATAAATAGCACCAGTTTTCGCACAATTAAATGAAAGAAGAGTCAAAGCATTCAAATCAAACCCGGTTAGTTGAGTCCTTAGTCGGATCAAGTCCAGTATCAGCACTTCTATGTGTGCTTATTCTTATGCGCACCTGCCGCATGCCATTACAGTCAGCCGTGCGAGAGCTGGGCAAGGCCCTGGCTAGCTGCCTGGGCTCGCTGCACGTCGCCAGTGGCAGGGACCATCCCCATGCACCCACTACGCCGGTCCAGGGCTGCTGGAAGGTCACCTCCGGGGATTGCTGCACCATGCCTATGCTGCCCTGCACTGTGCTTGCCACCAGTCGCGTGGCAAAGTCTAGGAGGCTATGCGATGGCTGATCTGCCACCGCCAAGCATGGAGCGTGGCAAAGCCGTGCGTGCCAAGCAAGACTGCCGCAGTAGTCAGTCATGTGGAACACTTTCGATTCTGAAAACATTCACGCAGTTCCGGTGGGCAGCGAGTAGTAGATGGTGATGAGCAGGGAGAGAAAGGCCGCCACCAGTATGCTCCTCAGGCTGGCCTGCATACACAGGATACGGAAAAGGCAAGCAGGCATCAGTCACTGCAAAGTGCAAACAGTCAGATGCATTTGCTACAATCACTACCAACATCCCAGCAGTACGTGTACACTCTTCCCGCACTACCGTCCACAGCCAATTTGACTTGCGAGCGAGCTCCTTCAGAACTCAATTTCAGTACATGTCATGTATGTCCTCAACAAAGTTCCACTGGCCACTCCAGCTACCCCGCCCCGCATTTAGATGCATAACGACTCAGCCACACTGTCCTGCTACTCATGTCCTCCAAGCTAACTGTGCATGCACGCATGCGGGAAGGGGGGCTGCACATGTCTAAACAAGAGTGGCACCAAAGAGGAGCCGGGAGTTAATCAGACTCACCTTCATATCCTCCGCCGCTAGTGGCTGTACACTGCGATGGACGTCCTTGCTCGACTGGCTTGGAGTCTACGACACACGGAATAATTGCACAGACTGAGGGTGTAAAGCCAGTGTTTCGAATTCCTGTTCTACATTGTAGCGCCCCTCCCCGGAACAAATTTTAATCCAGGACATTACCAACATGCAAGGCAGAGACCTAGGCTTGGTACGTGTACTGTGTACAATGGTGCGTTCAGCTCACATGCCAAACGCATACGTGCACGTGCTGTGCTGAGTTGAATAGGCGGAGGGCAGTATCTTTTTTTCACAGATCCTGCTGCCGTGCCAACACTGACCTCTGATTTAGTTCAACC
This sequence comes from Sycon ciliatum, assembly GCF_964019385.1. Taxonomy (NCBI): domain Eukaryota; kingdom Metazoa; phylum Porifera; class Calcarea; order Leucosolenida; family Sycettidae; genus Sycon; species Sycon ciliatum. The sequence goes on along the minus strand of NC_088650.1, from coordinate 8,005,152 downwards.
CATTCATTCAACATCTACCTCTCCTCTGATGAGCTCCCAACATCATAATGGAACAGAACAAGGCTTGTCAGGAGCAACTTCTAGCTGCTGTTTAGTGTGATGGTGCAGTGTTCGTGCTGATGTCTGCAAACGTCGTCTGGTCACAAGAAAAAATCTGCCACTACTGACGGACCTACTGAAGATGCATCAACAAAATTACTGACCTCTGAATTTGCAGATGTGGGTACACGCTGCCCGGCGACGGCGGAGTGCTGCGAGGCTGCATTGGTAGCATTACGTCCCTCCTCTACAGCATGCTGCATACAAGAATATGCCACACAGCAGCAGCTTCATAAGACAACTGTGACCGGTTACCGAGCAACAAAGTATAGAGCACCAGCTACCAGATGCATGATTAACCAACAACTCATTATAAGCACTGCTGCTGCTGCTGCTGCTGCTGCTGTAGTTGTTAAAAAAAGGTTTATTTGACAGTACATTCAACATAACGTTAGGCGGGTACGCACTGTACTTAGGGCAGCAGATACAGTGATGTGGACATCACTACAGCAGGCGCGGCGCCGGAACAGGTCCGGTTGGTCAGGTCATCACCGACCTAACGTGTTGTCCACCAACGCATGTTTACCGCTGAGTGGGTTATGTGTACGGGCCACAATCAATCAATCGCAAACTGTATGAAAGGTGACGGTATGACCGGATCCATCTAAAACTGTTTCCGGCGGTCCTGCACTACAGTGCTGCCGGGCGCCGAAGAACGGCCAGGCTAGAATTTCATCAGGCACAGCATGCCAATGTACTAGTATACACAGTGACTCAACCGCTCATAGACAGTAAATTGTAAATACATGAAAATAGGAATGGTCTAGGCTAGGAGGCTGACCCCCCCCCCCAGTTCTTCGGCGACCGACAATATTGTATAGTGCATGATGGATTGCGCAATACCACGCCATGCATCATCGGCAGAGCACACACCAGCCGACATGCAGCTCACCACTTCTCTATTGAGCGACGTCTGTGTTAGGGTTTCCATGGGATCCACCTGTGTCGTCCTTGTAACGGAAACATTCTTGGACTGAGGCAGAGCGTTAGTGAGCGTGTCGTCCCTGCAGCCAAAGAGAGCCCAAATAAAAAGGATAAAAAGACCCGAATCAAAAATGGATGACATAATTATTATGGTCACATGGAAAACGGGGGGGGGGGGGGGGGCACAAGTTATGCGTTAGAGTCCACCAACTAAACCAGATTTTGAACAGTCAGCCACGCACAATGTAGCACCAGGCTGATAAGTGGACTCTAACGCATAACTAGTTACTTGTGCCCCACTGTTTTCAGTATTTCCAATTTTTTCCTTGGCTCACCACATACGATCAAGTGTCACTTGTATGAATTCTAGTAGGTGTGTTCAGCCCGTCAGCCAGTCAATGTGTTTCCTACAATCAGCTCACAGTGATTGAATGCTTCTGTCACTGTCGTTTTAGTCTATCAATAGAGCCATACATGCCAGTCAACCTGGAGAATAACAAGCTCGGGTGAAATCTCAACTCCTGATAACGACACTATCTTCGAGTCCTGGTGGTGACAGTGAGTTTTTTCTTCTTCAGGCTTTTCTCTTTTGAGTCCATTCCCTCAACTAGTACTTGTAGATATCGTCAGATCAAGTAAACATAAAGACCGTTGACGGAATGCTTTCAAACTCGCGAACGACAACACTTTCCTGGTGCCCGATCAAGGGTCGTTATTCGCAAGGTCAACTGTACTGTGCTATACTGTGTACTGCAGAGGCATGTACTGGCGCTCGGCCAGTCAGCTTGCACACAAGTGGGGGAGGTCATACGCGTCTGTGATGGCATGGGTTCGTATCCGCACCCAGTTCGCAATCTTTCGTGCCGTCGACCTTCGGCTGCGTGGATCTCGCCGACGACTCATTGGTTTGTCCCTCCACGATGGAGCGGATTGCTCTTTATACATGTTTTAGTTTCGAAGTTCATGTGTACAAGTTCTGCCCGTACAAGAGGCATCTATTACGTGTACTGCAGTGCTGTGTACTGCAGAGGCATGCACTGTAGTACAGTACACTGCAGAGGTAGTCTGGCAGCAACTCACCGAACGAAGGTCGTATATCTGGCATGCGGGCCGGAAAAGGCTTCTGCAGCATCCAGTGAATGAGTTCACACAATCCAGTTCCCAGCGCATGGAAGTCACACAAGACAGAGAATAGCACAATAGCAAACCCATAGAGGAAGATGGTAGCAACTTCAGGACAGAATAGGGGGGGGAGAGAGAGTTCATATCGTAACTTGGCAATACAGAAGGAAAGTCTGTGTGAGTGTGCGCGCATGCGTGTGCATGTGTACATGTGAGTAGAGGGGGCACAGAGAGCGAAGACAGCTCTCAACGGCACCTGCACACACAAAAGGTGTTGTGGAGAGGTTGATTGAAGCAAACGGTTGCAGGTTTGACTTCTGTGTGATTACAGGCAGATTTCACGCCGCATGCCCATGCTACAGTTCAGACACGGCTGCGTACGTGGATCGACACACACGCACGCGTGCGCGCACGCAGACACACACATAGGCCTGCAAAGTATGAACTCTGGAGGTACTACTCAGAGCACCAGAGCGGCCATGTGCCATACCTGTCCGATCAGCCAAGTCTTTCTCCAGTGCTTTGTGACGCTCTTCCATCTCATTCACCTGCGCATGCAGTTCCTGAATCTCGATATTGCGCAGCCGCACCTGCTCTGACGCAGCATCGTTCAGTTCCTGAAGACTCTCGTTTCGTTCTGTGCAACGACACACGCGCACGCACACACACACACACACACACACACACACACACACCCACACACACACACATTGACCTTGATCTTGCCCATTGCGTATGCAATGACAAGTTCAAGTGAGATCACACGCACGCACGCACACACACACCCACACACACACACACACACACACACACACACACACACACACACACACACACACAAAGGAAGTCAGCGCCGACCTGGCTGATCAGCTTCCACCTGGCACGAGAGGTCCTCGGTTAACTTTTGTTCTGGCAGCAACCCTGCTGGCAAACAGCACAGCAACCTGCACAGCCACCAGCACAGCCACCTGTACAGCCACCAGCACAGCCACCAGCACAGCCACCTGTACAGCCACCAGCACAGCCACCTGCACAGCCACCAGCACAGTCACCAGCACAGGCACAACCTTACCATGCAATAACTCCATCTGCTCTTGCAAACTGCACAGCCTGTCATTTGCAAATTTGCTCTGCAACGGAAAAAGAACAAGAAAAAAGACCAGACTTTACTTGCACAATCATGCTTTAAAGGAAGTGCATGTAATTCAAACAGACAGGCACGCTACCACCATGACACATACCATGAAACTGCAAATCGCCAAACGGTTCAGACTAAGACCAGATGTGTGTGTAGCAACATATGCATGCAAGTCAGGGATGAATTTATCCTGTATCGCATCGCAGTTTGCGATGCAAAATCGATCAACTGCTACTCAAAAGTCGCCGTGACTCGCAGAAAACTGAGATACATACAGACTATCCATGCCTAGCCTGTGCTGTCAAGTAGCATGCATACAGTGCAGTATATGTTGTGCAGGCCCTCTTAATCTGCGTGTACATGTATGATTCAGTCGGTTTTTTTGCAAATGGGTTTTCAGGCATCACTCTCAAGAAGGACAATGTGGTAAACACCCAACCTTCAAAGAAAAAATGCTAATCAAAATCAAAGACTGCCACACAATTGTGATTTTGTATAGCAGAAACTGCTATGCAAAAATATGACAATAAATTCATCCCTGCAAGTAACCAATGAAACGGTAACAGACAGACTGAGGATATTGAAACAAGGTTGCTACAGGTGCACAGTAGCGGCATACGTCGGTGGTGAGGCTACTGCCAACCCATCGAACAAATTGGTCTCTGTGCTGGTGTACTGACGTGGACATGGAACTCCGGTTGGAGGTCAAGTGGCCCAGGACGCTGGCCATGCAGCCGTGAGTACGCAAACGATCAGCATGTGCACTGGCTGAGTGTGCAACGTTCTGTATGCACTGAGGGCGCCCCCGCGTCATTCGTCCGGATTTCCATGTCCACGACAGTGCAAGTGAGACAGAAGAGCCAGGTCAAGTAAAATGTACACACAAGTCCCATGTTCCATTCAGGCACATCATAAAAGCAAGTCGGAGAATCGTCTCTCTCACCTCCTGCAATGCCGTGACCAGCTCGACGCTTGCTTGGTCCAGTTTTTTCACGGCGTCATCATGCTGCAACACATAGACCAGGACAGCACCTACATGAGTACAGTCATGTCGAGGAACTGCAATGATATGAAGAATACCGGCAGCATGTTCCTGTACCGTACCGTATCGTTTCCTTCGCATTCTGCATCTTTCGTAGTCATACAACACCAATCCACGCTTACCAGTCATGCTTACAAAACGAAACATCCTCTCCTAACTGAATATGGCACATGAGACTCGGATTGAATTTTCCGTATCCGTAGGAACGCCACCACCTTCTACTGCGTTTTCCCCACACACATGTATATGTTGCACATTTCGGGGTCGAAGAAGAGAGTGTAACCTACAAATTACAATCGAGCGTGACTTATTACGGAAACCAAGTGAACACGCAGACACTCTACTGACAACGGTGACCTGAAAGTGGAGACGCGACGCATAATCGGAAGCAACTTGTAATCGGGGAAGTGCGGTGGTGCTGATCGTACAGATCCCACTGGTGAATGATCTGTTTACCTGCAGTTTGATCGGCATGTGCTCCTCTTCCAGATTGGCATGCTGCTGACGCAATACCTTTAACTCGAACTGCAGCTGGTACATCTCTTGACTACGCTGTGAACGACATATGCAGACACGGGCAAAGGCAGGCAGACAGACAGACAGACAGACAGACAGACAGACAGACAGACAGACAGACAGACAGACAGACAGACACACACAAAGACACACATGGATAAACAAAAACAAGTCATGTCTGTACACACACACACACACCTCAGACCTGCCAATCGCGGAAGCGATGATAGCGAACAGCTATGTTAAACATAGCAACTTGTGCTGGGATTACACCATTCAACAGCTTGCAAAGCTGATGAATTGACCGCCACTAATTTTAGCCTGATATCCACCACACAGCTGATTGAAGTGGCTTTTTCTGGCCAGTGAATCCCTATTTTTCACTTTTTCATTTTTTTCATTTTTTTACACACGCCACACCACATACTCCGGCATACACTGGCTGTTGGTAACCACCCAGGAGAATGAAAAAAGAGCTAGGAGAATCTTTCTCTCTCTCTCTCTCTCACACACACACACACACACACACACACACACACACACACACACACACACACACACATGCACGCATACATTCCAGCATCCACATACATGTACTGTGACAGTGCAGCTTATGAACACACTGTCATTCATTATGCTCTGTCAGGGTAGGACAGGACAATCCGGTGGCCTCACACGTGTGCACAGCTGCCAGAGCAAGGTACTATGTTTTGTAGTGAGATTAAAGCCAGTGACCTCCTCAACTAGTCAGTCAGGACCGGTGGAAGCAATTTTTGATTCGTCCGGCCATACCCCAGCCTTTCATACTTTGTGTATGATATGGAGGGTATACACATGACCCTATTAGCAGTAAACACACGTTGGTGGCCAAAAAGTTGGTCCTCCCATGGCCTGACCAACCGGACCAGTTCCGCCGGGCTTGAGTCTTAGTGCTCTTAGGGAAAGGTCAGTCCAGTGCTAGTGGTTGATAACATCAGGGCAGGCAACACATGTGGTGCCGTCCTTTGCTAGACATTGCAACCTTGGACAATCACAAACGGTCTTAGTTTGTTTTCACAGATGTTTGTCACAGACTCACCTCGTCCCACGTCTCGGCCAACTTCTTACGCTCCTCCTGTGCCTCTTCGTAGAGCGTTCTCCAGCGATCGCATTCCTGCTCGGATTGATCGTAATCCAACTGTACATACAGAAGAGACACAAGTAACCTATATGGAAGACAGTCCACAGGGGCGTGCAGCAGACATTAGAAAGCTCTTGGTTCCATCGCAGAAGTCCGGAAGGAATCACATCCAGCCACCACCAGCACGCTAGCAATAAGAAGCCCGGGTGCTGCAATTTCAACTTCCAATACTCACTTGTAAGTTGGAATACTTCTTGATCACTTCCATCTTCTCCTGAAGCATACTCTGAAGAGACTCCTGTAGCCCAGAGAACAGAATACCATGCAGCATTGCCGGTTTTGCTTTTAAACAACGGAGATACGGAGGGAAGGCTGCGGTCCGTACTAGGGCAATCATGATCCATTTCAAGAGCATAGCTGGCGAGGGACATAGGCACACGTGCACACCTGTTACAATTTCGTTCCAGATCTTGACAGTCCATCACTTAGCAACTCTTTTTTATTTTTCCCAGTAGAATGCTGTATTCTTGTTCGAAACGATCCAGCTGGACAGGTGTGGACTGAAGAGTGTTTTTATCGTTGGAGTGCAGAAGAAACAATGAAGAAGGGAGTATTCAATAAATTTCGTGGAGACAGACATGAAATCAACGCAATAAATAGTGAAAGTTGCGCATTCAATACACACACCATTCGCATTTGCTCAATTTAAGGGAGTATTCATAGAGTGATATAATCGCTCAAGGCTTGCACCAACCCTGCCTACTGGTAGCATGCAGTGCCTACATGTGAGAGGGACCACGCATCATGAGAGCATTGATTGCTGCACTGTGCCTGACTGACCTTAGCTTTCACGGCACACCGATGCTTGTCATCTTCGAGCTGCTTCAGAGTGGCCTGCATTTCAGTAGTACCTTGATCCTGCCCAGCCACGCAGACGCAAACAATCAACACGCACGTGTGCGCGTACACACACACACGCACGTGCGTACACACACACACACACACACACACACACAATCCTGTCATATCGGGACAGTTTCTGCTGCACCAAGGGTGTCCGACTGTCCGGGTTAGGGCAGGTTTTATGGTAGCTATATTAACAACAAGCCCTCAAATAGAACAGCAACACAAACAATTTAATGAATCGGACGAAGTACCATTCAACGCGGCATATCCACTGCAGTGAGCAATGGCTAGGAGAAAGGCAAGGCTGAAGCCGGACAGATACAGGAAGAAAGCAGAGCTCGGAGATCAGTTTAAAAGCGTTCACTGTACAGGGATCTCGCCAAGGCCTGACCTTACCTGCGTGTAGAACTTGAGCTGATTCTCCAGGGTATCGAGGCGCGATAGCAGGTGCTCCTCCTTGATGAAAGCCTGCAGGTAGAAAGCCACAACGGTGATGAGGTATGTTTGTCACGGAAAGACACAATGCCGGGACATACTATAGTGTGGCATACTTCTATCTGCAGACAGCACCTGTTTCGACCTACGTGGGAATCTACCAGTGCGGCTCAGAGGACCAAAGCTCATCTTCATGCAGCAGTGGCTCATGAACTGTCTTCTAACTCAACAGTTCACAACAACAGGAACAGTCCGAATCATTATAGTACCCCCCCCCCCCCCCACTAATCATGGCACTCGTGTAAATAGTAAATACAGGGTGCAGAGCGGCTCATGGACAAAGAGTCAAAGACCATGCTCAAACCAGATAACAGATGTAATCAACACCAAAAAGGAACGTGTCTTAAACTGCGGTGTCTCCTGCACCGTAAAAGGACCAAAGCAGACATACAGTGCGGCAAGAACAGTGTAGTGCATCCTGTCAAGGCACACTCAGCCGGGTAGTAGTGGGGACTGGGGAATGCACTGAAACTATACTCGGAGAGAGGCTACTGAACATAGCACTGTCATCTCTGTAGTACACCTACCTTGCCTTCCGTTTGCAAGGCCAACGCTGTCTGTTCCAGGTCAAACTGTACACTGCCAAGTCTGTTTTCCACGGCAACTTGCGTATGCCGAGCATCCTGATTTCGGAGGCAAATACAACCGTGACATACACATACACACACACACACACACACACACACGCACACACACGCACACACACGCACACACACGCACACACGCACACACATACACACACACACACATACACACACACATATCTTCTTTGGTGCTCAGAATTCTCCAAGATTGCACACTCTACATAACAATATATTCAGACCTGTCTCTGAAGAATCCGCTGTTCACGTACATGAACATGCACTTCCAGGGAATACATCATACATGTACATGGTTTATTGTACTGGAGGATATTACACCTACTCTGGGTCTTTTCGGATTTTTCCATTTAGAGCCAACATAGCCGTAGCTAAACTGCACCCATACATAGATGCTTCCAGTACCTGCCCCTGCTGTTTCGGGTGGCATTTTTAGGATGCAGGTTTTAACAAGCCCCCCCCCCCCAGCACAGCACTATCGCCTGGCTGGGCTTGTCTGCGGGCAGTAAACCGGCTTACCGTTAGAATCTGTTGAAGCTCTATGACATCGCTCAGCTTGATGCCGGGCACCATCTCTGGCTGCAGAAATCATCACACCAAAACAGCAGCAGCAGCAGCAGCAGCAGCAGCAGCAGCAGCAGCAGCAGCAGCAGCAGCAGCAAGTGTAATGGCTTAAAAACAGAGTTCGAAATGCCATACGAAGAATGCAGGCAATTTGCGGAACAACAATAGCGGCTGAAAAAAGGCAATAATTATCATGTGGAAGTGCAGTATCAACACGGCACTCTTGTTGTGTGTGTGCGTGCGTGCGTGCGTGCGTGTGTGTGTGTGTGCTCTCCCAAGCTTCATACAGTGCATCGTGTCCAGCTTGCATGCTTACGAAGGATTCAGTATACAACATAATAATATCCTCTAGGTCTACAGATGGCCCGAACTGCCCAAGGCTACACACTCTCCAAGCAGGCAGTTCACTCACCGGTGGGGTCGGAGCTCTGAGGAACGATAGCACCATCGCATATTGGAGCATGGACAACATAACACAGCAGGACACAGGATGATCAGTCAGCCAGGTCACTGCAAGGCTAGCAGCGGCATTGATACATTCGATACATATTCATCGCAGGACTGTGTATATACAGTCAGACATCGCTTAACCGCACACATCGGTTTTCCACGAAATTATCCGGATAGGCGAGGGAACCGGATAATCGAACACACATATTGTATGTATGCAAGACCTATTCTGTAAATTGGTAACGAACGGTTTTCTTCCCGATGGCGAGGGATCCGGATAAAAGAGGCCAGGCTAAGCGAGGGCTGCCTGTACTACATAGGTTGTGTGTTGTCTAAATGTACATTGACCTGTATGCTCTGTGTATCAAACCACCAACGCACAGCAAGTGTATCTGCGTTTTATTAAAGAGCCACACGTGTACACGGAGGAGTGTGCTCAGCCCCGGGGCAAGCTATGCCATGTTACATATGCACCTGGCAGTAGTTCTCGAACCCCAAGGCAGCCGCTCTGGAGAACATGGTATGCTTTAAAAGGGTCCAGTGCACCAGCTTCAGCACACCCAGCTGCTGCACTGGGGTAATGCTTGCTACACTATATTTAAGTGCTTGGATGTGTACTGATACTACTAGTGTATGATACATAGTAGCTGGTCAACTCAGGCCATTGACTGCTTTGAGGTAGGACTCAATCGCTACTGCGGTGACTCAGCCCCAACTGGCATAGATAGAGAATAAAGTCAAATGAAACTGGCCAAAGTTCACATGGCATTCTTCAGTTCATTGCAGCTTGTTCATTGCTATCCTGGCCATAGCCCGACAGAGTCAATTTTGGTTACGAACGTCGCGGAGAAGCATGACAGATCTGGGCCAAATTAGATCTACCGGCTACGGAGCAAGCTATATACAATGAACTGCAGTATGTGCGAACAAAACTCATTAGAGCTGTAGAAATCTCGTACATGTATGGGATCACAGTTTCACTAAGGCATTTGCACCTGTCGTAATGCTACAACCCGGCATGGATGCAAACGCTGTGCACGATTCACCTTCTGGTGCTCAGCTGGTACTCGACTTGAAGATACAAGTCCTAGAGGGGATTTCCCTGCCCCACACCTGAGAGATGGGATGCACGTAGCAACACCGTGCATGCGTGCGCGTGTGTGTGTGTGTGTGCGCGCGCGCGCAGTTGCTCTACATAATGCCCAAGCATAGACCACCACCACCGTCATCATCATTATCAGGCATCTGTGATACCTAAAGCCTAAGCTGCATGTACTAGTAGTAGTAGTAGCTCGCAGCAAAACATACCGTGCACTGGGGTCGGTGAAGAGCGCAATGATACAGCCATGCGTCACACGCTGTCTCTGATTCTCCATCACGTCGACGCCAAACTGTATGACGTCGCCGTCCTTGAGCGCTTTCTCCTGGCTCTCCTCGCCCGTGCCACTCAGACGCAAGTTGTTGACAAACGTGCCATTGCTGCTCTTGGTGTCCCTAAGAAACACCTATAGGGAAGGGCAAATACCACACAGCACAATCTGCTGACTAGAGATTGTTACTTTATAAGCCAATTATTACATTTTCATTCAGCACCTCCTGAAGCAGTTTTTATTTTGTCCGGTGGTACCATGGCCTCTCATATAGTTTGTGTATGATATGCTGGGTACACATGCCCTCTCGTGACAGCAGTACACATGTGTTGTTGGCCAAAACCGGGTTGGTCCGGTGATAACCTGACCAACCGGACCAGTTCTGGCGGGGTCCGTCATCGCTCTATTGAACAAATACTAGCACATCAAATGCCAGCTGAACAAGTAGCGTGAATTGGAAGATTTCACTGCAGTTGTATGTATGGTTGAAAAACATGGCGGTAAACACACACCTGGAGAAATAGCGGTAAACACATGCCTGCCCGCAGAAGCTCTCTAAGCTGCAAAGTTACACTCTGTCACCGAGCTCTCCCTCTCCCTCTCACCACCACCATTGGTTTCCATGAAATACGAACGATGTCGTCCCTGTGTACAGCTGCCGCAGGAGCACAGCTTGTGTGTGTGTGTGTATGTGTGTGTGTGTCTGTGTGTGTGTGTGTGTGCGTGTGTGTGTGTGTGTGTGTGTGTGTGTGTGTGTGTGTGTGTGTGTGTGTGTGTGTGTGTGTGTGTGGTGTATGTGTGTGTGTGTGTGTGTGTGTGTGTGTGTGTGTGTGTGTGTGTGTGTGTGTGTGTGTGTGTGTGTGTGTGTGTGTGTGTGTGTGTGTGTGTGTGTGTGTGTGTGTGTGGTGTGTGTGTGTGTATATGTGTGGCGTGTGTGTGTGTGTGTGTGTGTGTGTGTGTGTGTGTGTGTGTGTGTGTGTGTGTGTGTGCTCGCACGTGATAGTTGTGCACATGATCTCATGTCTTTGGTCACACATACTCTATCCACTAGTCCTCACAATATTACCGACTTCCATACGGCCAAATCATTCTGGAACACATGATAAGTGCTGTTTCGGAGCTCAAATCATTGGTTGTGACGATTCAAGGCGGTAATGGGTGATGGAGTGTTTCTGCAGACCGTATGCACGACCTCAAATAACAACTGCAGCAACAGATTTACTGCAAGCTTTAATTTGTTCCTATTGCACGTGTAACCTAATGCCGCGTAATGGGTTAGGGTTTGGCACAGTGGCTGTCGCAGGGGACGCCTGTTTCCTCGCCCAACTTCCAAGCAATCGCCCCGACAGGAATCTTGCGGGACATTTTTTTAATCCCCCGCACCAGCACCGATGTGCGTTCCAAAGCGCAGTCTCGCACATCCTGCAGGTATTCTAGGCCGGGATACGCGCTCGTACACGTATATGCGGATATCACAAAATGATTTCCGCGTTTGGACGCGCACCAAGCCGCCCCAACCGACGAGCGAAAACAATAATCTAGAATTTCTAATTTCTGGGAATGGTGAACATGTGCTAGAGAAGCCTTGACACGCGCAAAGCAATAAGCAAAAAGGACAGCATCTACTCTCTGTGCATGATCTTACCTGACCATCAGCAGCCCACATGACGGCATGATTGCGAGACAGAACTTTGCAATCAAAAATCAGGTTGCTGGTGCTGGGTCTGGCCTTAGCCACTGAGCGACCAACTTTCAGCAGCTTCTCGTCAAGGAGGCATTCTCGCTCGTTGAATGGATGCGAGTTGGGTCGTGGCTGAAGGTAGATCGTAAGTGGCGTAGTTCCAGCCGCCTCGGGTACAGCATTGGCCGCCATCGCGCTGGTCAAGGAGTCAATGAACTCAACTCACTCGTCCGCTCGTTTTCCTGACGATTTCCCTTCCCTATTCTCGCATCGCACACACATGCACTCGGCAGGCACTGAAAGAAAGCGATGTGAAAGGGCGATGCGACGGAGCCAGGGGCAACCAGTAGCAGAACTGACAAATTCCAACCTCGCGGAACGTGCAGTAGCGGAGAGCTGCTATTATGAGCGTGGGTCTGTCCTCCCGCAGGACATGAGAACACATGTGACCGTGTTTCGGCTTCTCCGAGCACTGAGCAGAAAGGGAACACAGAAACATGCGTTACAAAGTGCTCTCCGAAGCGGTGTCGATGAAAAAAATAATTATCTCCCGGCCCCGTGTTTTGATGCGGTGCCCACACCGTCATGCATACAGCATAGTCCATAGATCAGCAAGACTGCCAACACTGCCAACAGTGCCAAGGCAAGACTCCCAAGAGTCCCATGCCATGGCATGGACTCAGTCTTGATGTCATAGCGTCACTGACTAATAATTCAAATAATTGTAATAAGTAATGTCATTTACTACAGTAATGACTTGTACTTGTAGCCATACCGCGCCAGTGTTCAATGACAATGGGTTCATGAAATCACTCGGCAAGAATGGTGGCGAGTGCGTGTTCTGTCACACACAACCATCCGCGGTTGGTAGAGCCCCGTGGATGGGTGTAGAAAGGTCACTCACTGTTTCCGAACACGGTGTCCTCCACCTTTGTTTATGCTGTCAACCAACAACATGTTTGAACAAAGTTGAAACAAGGTTTATCTAATACTATTATGATTGAATATGTACTGACGTTAGTATCCATTCAATCAGGGATTTTCAACAAAGGTCTCTCTCTCTCTCTCTCTCTCCCTCCCTCCCTCTCTCTCTCTCTCTCTCTCTCTCTCTCTCTCTCTCTCTCTCTCTCTCTCTCTCTCTCCTCCCTCCCTCCCTCCCTCCCTCCCTCCCTCCCTCCCTCCCTCCCTCCCTCCCTCCCTCCCTCCCTCCCTCCCTCCCTCCCTCCCTCCCTCTCCTCTCTCTCTCTCTCTCTCTCTCTCTCTCTCTCTCTCTCTCTCTCTCTCTCTCTCTCTCTCTCTCTCTCTCTCTCTCTCTCTCTCTCTCTCTCTCTCTCTCTCTCTCTCTCTCTCTCTTTCTCAGCCACTGCATTCTTAGTGACTTGCCGCAGCCTGAAAAGCGCACCCTCTCCCTTGTCCGATACAAGGAAATGCCTCCGGATGGCTTACGGTGTTGCCCCTGAAAAGCGAGGGGCATGATCTGTCGAATTCCGGGATCAACCGAGTTGCCAATCGCTATGGTCGGCACCGCTTGCCCTGCCTGCGCAATGTAATGGTTGCGGGAAGCCCTTCTCTCTTCAGCATGGCCTTGACTGCCCTAAAGGTGGACTTATCAAGCGAGGCCACAATGATCTGCGTGATTGCGATGCAAAGCTACAATGTAGCTGATATTGCATTCGGTGGTAGGCATATGCGGATAATGCCGGCAGAAAAAATGGCAGAATTCGGTACTTTTTCTGGTAAGTTTCATGCATGTTTGGTATGGGGATAAAGAAATGGAGCAGAATTCGAGGAATTGCCCGCCATAACTTGAGGTTTGTATGGTTCTGTCAATTATTATTTCACTGCTTTTCGAGCAGAATCTGCCACCTTTTCGAGCATTATCCGCCAATGCCTATTCGGTGGTGTTGTCGTCGAGCCGATCATGGTGCTGGAGGGTGATCGGACGGGGCAGCCTGCTCTTTCCCGGGGTGTGTGGGAGGATAACAGGGTGGCGTTTTTTTGACAACCGCATCATTGATGCCAACGCACCCAGTTACTCCCATTCATCCTGGGAAGCTACTTCCAACCGCGCTGCCAACGCGAAGAAAAATAAGTACTGTCACGCTCCGAGGACCTCCGTCGGTCTTTCACACCACTGGTGTGTTCCATGGATGCAGTGCTGCATCGTGAATAGTAGTCAGCTATCAGAAGCGACTTGCTGGTCGCCTCAAGTGGGACAAGCCCTTTTCAATCACAATGGCTTGGTATATACCTACCGAAGCCGTTCAAACACGCCCTGGTAAAGCCGCTTTACAAAGCAGGGGACCCAACAGTCGCCACTAACTACAGACCTGTGTCATTATTACCAATTGTTGCGAAGCTGCTTGAAAAGGTAGTACATCGCCAGCTTACAAGGTTCCTCGCGGCAAACGACGTGCTGCCGACCACGCAATTTGCATACCGCACAAACCACTGCACTGAAGACGCTTTGGTACTCCTGACGGAGAACATTCTCCATGCAAAGGACGCGCGACTAGCCAGTGGTGTGTGTTTGCTGGACATGTCGAAGGCTTTCGACAAAGTCAAGCATGACATTCTTGTACGCGATCTTTTCGAAGTTGGCCTTCACGGCACTGCACTCCAATGGTTTGCAGACTACCTCGAAGGACGCACCCAACAAGTGCAAATCGCTAGATCCATTGGTGTCAGTGGCACATGCTCATGTGGCGTCCCGCAGGGTTCCGTTCTCGGACCCGTGCTTTTCAACACCTACACCAGGCATGTGCCCACCATTGCCAGTCCGTCCATCTCAGTGCAGTTTGCTGACGATATTGCTCTCACGTTCAGCCACCCTGATTGCCAGGAAGTATCGCGAGTTCTAACAACGTCTACAACCGAGATTGCTAACCACCTCCAGGAACGGAATCTAATCCTGAACACTAGCAAAAGCCATGTCCTGCGAATTTCCGGCCAAGACATTACTGTCAAATGCCGTGGAAACCCGCTACCAGCAGTTCCCCATGCGAAGTACCTGGGCATCACGATAGACGAGCACGTTCGATTTGACGAACACGTTAACAATGCTGTAAAGAAGGCCTCGCAGAAGGTGGGAGCACTCTGGAGAGCCCGCCGTTGCCTTACAAGAAAGTCCAGAGAGCAATACGTGAAATCCGTTGTGATGCCAGATTTGCTCTACGGGTATGTGGCGTTCTCTGGGTGCCTTCGACAAGACCAGCGGTCCCGCCTTCAGGTCCAGCAAAACCGTGCGGCACGCGCCGTATTCGGCCTGCCACCTCGCACAAGCGCCCAACCTCTGCTTGCTCGTCTGCAGCTGTATGGCGTCGAAGAGCTCCACAAGCAAAAGACCCTTATTATGATCTGGCGTTGCTCGAATGGTCGGGCAAGCAATGCACTGCAAGCCCTTCTGGAGCATCCCAGTACTCGAACAACGCGCGCGCAACGCAGCTTGGGCCTTCGAGTGCCCAAATCTGCCTCCAAAGCCGGCCACGACCGTCCAACCGCTCGCGGGTCCATTTTATGGAACACCCTGCCATCCGACGTGCGTGGTATTACCCAGTACCACCAGTTCAAACAAGCCTGCCTCCCGTTCTGTCTTGCTAGCATGCTAGCAGTAGCACCCACTACTGAACACTACAGGAATCTTTGAACGTTTGCGGTACTCCACAGTACCAGTCATGTGCTGTTTACCGCCTCCCCGTTGTTGTATTCTAACGTTAACGTTATTCATTGACTGAGCGTTCTTTGCTTTGTACTACACCCTGCTATCATGTTAGGCTATTTCCTACAATATTTTACTGTTTCCATTCGGTTCCATGTCGACACCGCCCGTTTGGTTCTGCGAATTCAAATAAAAATGTACCTACACGTTGTACCTACCTATATTATCACGAAATTCGCTAGTACGGAGGATTAGCAAGACGAAATTCGCGTTCGCGTTCGCTCTCCAAGGAAAGTCGAACTCAGTGACGGAATTCGCGTTATGAGAAGGATTAGCAAACAGCATGACCATTGATGACGTTGACACGACGTACACTGTGTACAGACAGTACAGCGTGGTAAATTTATGACTGCCCTGACACGAATCGCGGATTCGTGTTCCGACTACTTTTCCGAACGAAAAATGCGAAAGTTCGCAATCCAGTTCGCGAACTGAAAATGCTAACGCGAACGCGGATTTCGTCTTGCTAATCCTCCGTATTATGCGAGTTCGTTACAAGTGGAGTCGACTGTACTGTGTAAGAGGAGATCCCTAGGCCCTGTCAAGTTACACGCGAAGAGTGCTCGACAGTGCTGCAAAAGCACTGGAGCTGATTCACAATCCAGTATAGTCCTCACCAAGTACACATTCTTTCTGTTGCTACTCAGAGTTTCTTGAACAATCAATCATCAGGCAACAAACTTTTGTTGCCTGATGATTGATTGTTCAAGAAACCGTCTGAGTAGCATCAGAAAGAATGTGTACTTGGTGAGGACTATACTGGATTGTGTATAATGATATACATAATTATAATACTGGTACAGTCAACTTCGCCAATAACGACTGCGGATATAACGACAATTCGCGAATAACGACAGCATTTCCGACGAATTTTCCGTGCATGCCCAGAGCAAAGTCCCTTCCAACTGTCATACATACATGTATAATATTATTGAGACTTCGGGTATAACGACACTTCGCGAATAAGGACACTTTTTTGATGCCCCGCCGAGTGTCGTTATACGCGAAGTTGACTGTAACGACAATTCGCGAATAACGACACTTTTTTGATGCCCCGCCGAGTGTCGTTATACGCGAAGTTGACTGTAACGACAATTCGCGAATAACGACAGAATGTCCATGCCCAGAGCAAAGTTCCATCCGTCTGTAATACATAATAAGACTTCGGGTATAACGACACTTCGCGAATAAGGACACTTTTTGGATGCCCGCCGAATGTCGTTATAAGCGAAGTTGACTGTAATTATAGTATATCGGAGTGGTATATCTGCATTTGGGGGGGGGGGCGTTTCCTAGGCTAGGGGTGGGTGGGTCAAGAAAGAAACGCCTGTTAGACGTCTCTAACTAGTCTAAGTAAATACAGTCATGTATTAACGGACGGCCCCTTAGAAGTAGGACAAACTAACTTCAGGCTCTTGAACATTTTTGAAAGCTTTCACTAGTACATGTACACTCTCATGCCTTATCATCAGGTCATCAGGTGAAATACAGGAAAAATCAAACGAACATGGATAATGGATTAAATACAGCAGAGAGGTGATAGAAACAGCGCAAGGAAGAAGAGCCCAAACAACAGCGTCAAATGCGTGCCCCATATACATAGTACATAGAAAGTAATGGGGAAAAGGTGCAAAAGAGTAAACCCCAAAAAGCGTTAAGTGCGTCACAACAAATGGACAAAAGCTAACGAGTTGTCGACCTACCTAAACGCCTCGAAGCGTGAATTTAATCTGCGTCTGTTTACATAAGTTAGGTTTCTTGGTGTGAATATGAACAGCTCCTAACACATTCAACAACTAATTACTTCGCACTGTGTGCACGTGACAACATAGAAGAACAATTATCTGTGTACACTGCGCTACATTCAGGATGTTCTAACAAATGACAAGCAATTGACGAATCATACTTCTCAGAACTAACATTAAAAACAGTTAGAATATACAGTGGACAAGTCCGACATCGTATATCAATATCTCGTCAAATCTTTATCAGCACGGTGGGAGCTGCGATGATTACTACACCAAACTGTACTAGCGTGACTTGGGCTAGCCAATATGCAAATAGTTTTCCAATCTAATCCGTATGCGCATTTCAATGTTTGCATCCTCCTCAGTATTCAACAAGGGAAATCATGGATCTGAATAAGAATTACTATCTTAGTAACAGAATGAGTGGCAATGGGAAGTGTGGATCTTCTTCAACCTCAAGCTACAAAGTAGATAGACAGCCAGTGTATAGTAATATTGGTGTGTGTGTGTGTGTGCATGTGTGTGTGTGTGTGTGTGTGTGTGTGTGTGTGTGTGTGTGTGTGTGTGTGTGTGTGTGTGTGTGTGTGTGTGTGTGTGTGTGTGTGTGTGTGTGTGTGTGTGTGTGTGTGTGTGTGTGTGTGTGTGTGTGTGTGTGTGTGTGTGTGTGTGTGTGTGTGTGTGTGTGTGTGTGTGTGTGTGTGTGTGTGTGTGTGTGTGTGTGTGTGTGTGTGTGTGTGTGTGTGTGTGTGTGTGTGTGTGTGTGTGTGTGTGTGTGTGTGTGTGTGTGTGTGTGTGTGCATGCTGTGGCCATCGACCAGCTCCGGCCACGGCGGCAAGCCAGGCAACAACATCTATGCAGTGAGAGCATTGTTGCCACTGGAACAGCCTCGGTGGCGGGTCTAGCCGCGGGGTTGGGCATGGCGGCAGCTATTGATGGCAACATTCTCTGCACCGCGGACATGGCAGTTGGAGCAGTCGCTTCAGGCTGTGACTCTGCATGGGGTCTTGATTGTGTTGGTAGTCGTTGGCCTTGTCGGCCACTTTGCGATTCACCTCCAGCAGGATGTTCAGCAAGCTCTCGTGCCGTGGCACCAGCTGTGTGATACACTGGCACAGTGATTCGATGTAGAGAGAACCGCTGTGCTCCTCGCGCAGTGCCGTGCCATTTGCCAGCGTCGGGAAGCCGATGAGGATGTCGCCATCGATGGGCGTGGAGTTGGCCTGCGCAAAAGGAATAGAAGTACACTCATGTCTCTCTCTTATCCGGATCTTGAAGTTGCGGGCACCTTGGCCTACCGCGTGCCTTGCAGGTGACCTTTAATGTCTCAGTGGAACTTTTTTTCGACTCTATGGCCAATTTTTGTGGAAACAGTGACGTCAACTGCCAGATATCTGGCCCTTCCCCATCAAAACGTTCGTGCCTCAGAGTTACGCACATTTCCAAGTTATGGGCAATGCGCGGTCCCAGACCGGCCGGATAAGGGAGATACGAGTGTACTAGAAGGCTTACTTCACTGATGCTAGCACCGTGCATTTCTACTTCACCTTTCACATGAACCATGTCTGCCTGCGTTTACCCACCCTAATCGCTCTCCAAGAGACAAAACTTACTGCTTGCGATCCCGAGAGTTCTTTGGTTGCCCGCTCCATCAGCGCTAGCAATTCTGGATTGTCGCTGACGCTGTTTCGACACGCCTGCGTGAAGAACAGCTTGGGGATGTGGTCCAGCTTGCCACCATCCTTGAATATTTGCACAATGGTCTTCAGCTCCACCAGTTCCCCGTCGTGCATGAACAGTGACTCCTCACAGCCGTGGCTCATCAGGAAACAGAACAAGCAGTCGGTGTCTGTGTGATCCCTTTCCGCCACTCGTCGCAGGTACTCAAGAAGCTGCTCCTTGGGAAAGTTGCGCTGAACCTGTAACAGTGGGCGATCCGACACAAGAAAATGAGACCTGTGGTTTGCATGAAATATGGTTCAAAGCTGGAGTATTTCAGTACAGTGTAGCATTGGTCACCAACCATAAATTATCACGTTCGCAGATCACCACGGAAACTAGAAACACCACTATGTTCTTCCGGTCCTGCACATGACACCACATGCACATACAGAGTGTGCCAGGTCACGTCCGAAACTGGACGTCTCAGCCGGCGCGGGTCCCCGAACTTCAGGTAGTTGGTTATCTGACATTTCATTGCTTTGGGCTTCCTGTGAGGCTCCAATTCACTCCACCTGCTGCATGTGGCAGTAAATACCTACTCATATGCCCCATACATTAAGCCCTGTGCAACATGTAAGCGAAGACAGATCTGTTGTAGTACGTTATTTTGTGTACGTCGTGTGTACGTGGTGTTGGTGCATGCGTTTGTTGCTGTGGTGTGAAACGCAGTCCTCGTCTGGAGTTCGTCATGTCTATTTTGTGTTTCCGTCGTCTTGTCACAAATATAGTCTTTCAAATGTAGCTATCTTGTCGACCATTGTCTGAGTGTGGAGATGGCGCGGGGCTGGGAGCAGGTGAAGAGAGTCAAATACAACAGATCATGGTAAAAAAGGAGAAGGACAAAATGGCACAAAACTGACAAAACTGACTGTATAAGATATGGTTACGTTGGTGGACAGATAGTCATAACTCGAAGTAACATTTTGTCCTTCTCCTTTTTTTTACGATCAAGAGGGGTAAGTAGCAGTCGGCCTTGTCCAGATTCTTATCAACCACCACACCACACCACTGCGCTCTCTGGCCGACCTCTTTTGACCTCTTTGACCTCCTTTTTTTTACCATAATCAAATTGGCTCACCATCCGAGTACAACAGATCATCATAATGAATAATGTCCTGCACTTGTACTGTATGAATGCATGACCAGAGTATGGTATGCTCCGCTGACACATGATTCACGCAGGTATACTTGTATCAGCTCCGCACTAGTACCTCGACTGGGCAGTTGAGGAATTCTCCAAAGCACTGCTGCAGTCTCCGCACATCCTCAGCGGAGCCGCGGCGGTCGGTCAAGTGAACGGATGCGGTGGACGGGTCAAACCTCTCAATGTTGATGATGAGAACGAGGCCCTTGCCGTGCCGCAAGCTGTAGCCATGCTGCTGCACGGTGGATCTGCTCATGTTTGGGGAATGGCACAGCTTGCAGAACTCATCCAGGACGGACACACGCGGCGTGTCTTTCCGCGCAGCTCCAGTGCCATAGTCGGGCAGATCAGAAAAACCTGGTGAAGCCGATTTGAACACACAAAGGCAGCAAGAAACTATTTGTGACACATCACAACGAAAGATTTCGGTACTATTCCATTGGCCTAATTTATTGATGCCAGTAACACACTGCAATACGGGTCTGGAACTATTTAAAAAGTTAGCCACCCTACCTGCATTACTCATGCAATAACTGGTCTATACAAGTGCAAAAACACAGGCATGGTGCATTGACCCCCAGACACTGAGACAAGTTTACGTCACGTCCAAGCAGGGGCGTAGCTGGTCCCCCTTCTTCAGGGGAGAGGGGGGGGGGTGCACAACCGCATGTGTGTTGGATGGCTAGTGCATGTCATTCATGGTCCATTATGTGCATGCTGAACCTAGGCCGACATTTTTATGGGGTGCACGTACCCCCCCCCCCCCTGTGCCCCATGCGGACTACGAGCTTGCCAAGTAGTGAACAGTCCCACTCTCAGCAAGTGTATATGCGTGCACTGCCACATACCTAGCTGGTATTGCAGGTCTAGCGGCGTTCGTAGCGCGGCGTCCTGGTTGCCGTGAGGACTATCCGCTGCAAAGTTGTGCGACGCCTGTATGGGCTGCCTGCCAGTCTCTTGTGCAATGACACCTGTACTGCTGGACGTCGGAGCTCGAGCCTAGGCCGATGCGAGGAAAAACAAAAATCAAGGAGAATATGACTCAGTGAGTAGTGGTCCCGAGCAGTCCGCAAAACATTCGGCTAGCAACTTTGCAGAATAACTGAAAGTAGCAAAGCTTCTGCTACATATAGATACTGTGACTTGATCTCCGGATAGCTACCTGTTTCGATCTTGGTAGATATCATCAGCACAGCACAGAGTTACTGGCCGAACCAATCGCAATGACGTCTAAAGAACGACAAAGCATTTCGAAACCGCCTCAACGCATCAAAGCCAGAGTCCTCTAACTGCAATAGACACAGCCTGAGCTTTGCAACAGGGCAGATAACTTTGACACTAACCAGAAAGAGTGCTCAACCAAGCCGAGGCAAAGGGACTCGGCGTAATACTATGACTTGTGTGTGTGTGCGTGTGTGTGTATGTGTGTGTGTGTGTATGTGTGTGTGTGTATATGTGTGTGCGTGCACCATGTATGCAGACATAGGCAAATAGAACCGCCGGGCCATGACTACGAGTTTCACGCACAAAGCAATCATCATGCAGACAGCACATGCATGAGACTCTGAACCCAGGTGTGTTGAGAACTCTCTCGAGCTACCACCCCCCCCCCCCCGAAGTTTGCTGGGTAGCTAAAGTTCCAGGGGGCATCATTAGTACCCAAACCCCGCAAAGAGCAAGTTGAAGATGGAAGTACAGGGCATAGACAGGCAAGCCAAGTAAGATCCCGCTTGCTGAAGAAATGGACACTGACCCCGTCTTTGCAGTCCGTACAGGCCAAACCACACAACAGTAGCAAGACTTCAGATACAGGTAAACACTACTACACATCTATGCACTGTCCCATTTGAAGATCAGAAGAGGACTATAATATTATTATACTGATCGTGTACATGTATGAGTGTGGTAGAACTCACTGATTGCTGGCGCCCACTCTGGTAATGTGTGGCAGAATGGTGTGCCTGGCGTCCTTCAGAGCCCGGCTGGCGCAGGCCATCTACAAGAAGTGCACACAAACATGTAATGAGCAAAACCTGAGAATCAGAATATGGTTCAAGGGGGGGTCACGAAGTGTCCATCCACCAGCAGCACCAACGCCAAAGACTTGAAAACCCGCAGGCACCGGAGTATAGCACCTCATCATCATGATTACGGCACATGTAGCCGCAAAGAAGAACGCACGAAGCGGTCTGTATGGTCTCGACCATACTAGTATTCTACAGTGCAATTATCTCTAGATGGCAGACTGATAATGGTATACGAATAACCAGTCCTGAAATATCCCTTAGATTTCCTAACGATGTAGCACGCACCAGTGGTATAGACTTACCGGACGACTCGCCTTGACTTCGAGTGGGGTTGCGTGGCTGTTCGGGGTCGAGAGAAGCCAGCAACGAAGCTTTCGTGTACTGCTCATACTCCACGAGCTGTTTAGCTAGCGAGTATAGCCTCTCCGAGAGAAGCAGCATCTTCAAGCACGAGAAGTTCATAGGCGTGAACACTTTGCGGCGGTACAGCTCGGCGAAGAGCTCAAAGCAGTCGCTGATTTCGCTCAGCGTCGACTTGTCGATGAGCCCCGACGTCTGGCAGATCAGCCTCATTGATTTGTAGCTGCTGTGTGGCACACTGGTGGACAGGGTGCGCAGAAACACCTCCAGAGCCCGTTGACCGGGAGCAGAGCGATTTGTCTCCATGATCTATCCGACTTTCCGCTCACCCCACACCTGTGAATCACCTCTCATCGCAACAGCACAAGTAAAAGAACTGAGCAGCGACCTTCACCAACTTAGTTTTGCTTCTTGTCTAAAACCGTAAAGCTAAAGGGAAAGGAATTTTTGCAACACATGCGGGATATGGCCAGCTGCCGCTAGCGCTGCGGAAACTACCTGTCTTGATCCGGGTCTACTATGGCTAGACCTACTACAGTCCTAAGTCCTTGTACTTGTAGCCAAACCCATGCTGCCATGATTCTTTTGAAGGCCTGTCGCCCGTCGACGTCGTGCCCTGGGGCTCGTAGATCTACGTATCACGTACTCGACAAACAGTCTACCATCCATATGCTCCTGTAGTAGCTCACACTGTACCCCATCGTAGCCCCATCCCCCTGCAATGTGTTGGTTTCCTTACTTGCTAGCCTGATTTTATATTATGATTCTGGACTGATTTGAATCATTATTATCTTCCTTATTGGCCATGGGCCATCGTGGAAATAAAGAATAAAAAAAACAGTCGCCAGATGACCATGAATGATTGATGTACAGAAAAAGGACCAAGGAACTACAAGTAACGCTATAATTATATTGTCCACGGACATCACCAGTTACTTGACATAACAATCATGAATGTACTGTACATAACGTGTGTCACTTGTCAGAAGTCATTGACATTGTACATCTACTACCGGTACTGACTGTACATACATGATTGTACATATTGTTAGATTGACAGCATGAAACAAGGTGGAGGACACTGTGTTCGGAAACAGTGACCTTACTACAACCTTCCGCGGTTGGCAGAGCCCCGGTCCCTGCGGACCATTTGAACCATATGGGTGTTGAACCCGGTTAAGGTGGCGCTACACCTTTCCGGCACCGTCCCACGTAAGCACCCATATCTCAGCAATGGGTCAACAGATTCTTATAAAATTTTCAGCATTTACTCCTTGGATATACCCGTTTCAGAAACAGCAAACATAAAGCCAAAGATGCCATCTATCTACTGTTGGCATACATGTGACGGATCTGTTCGCAAAATCCGATGAAAGGTTCGCCTGTAACCACAATATAGAAGACCATGCGTCCTATGCAATAAAATGAGTGCCACTGCAGTGTCTCACACACACATGGCAAGACATTGAACCAAAGAAAGGGGACACCAGCAAAACAAGCCAGCAAGTGCAGGAGATTGAAAAGAAAAGAACGATAAGCGCAAAAAATAACAAAAGGTTTGACCTGTGCTATCATGAGCATATGAAGAGCAGCCCTCTGAAACTTCGGTTCAATGTCTAGCTAATGCTTCACAGATTTCAAAAATGTATACTTTTTTGGGTCTGCAGGCCACGGTTATCTCAGTAGCTTGGTTAAGAGTTGCGGGAATAGCCAAAAAAAGGGGAAAAATTGCAGTATAATACATGTATTTACAATCTGTGTCCACCACGCCAGCTACTTTTTAGAAGGCCCCAGTCTCATTAGTGAGACCTTCGTCATCAACAGTCTGCTCCTCCACACCCTACCTCACTCTCCTTCGCCTCTTCCTTGCACTCTTCACTTCATCTGAGGATTTCCTGGCTGCATTCTTGGCTTGCTCACGGTCCAACTTCTCAAGCGCTGTCCGCGTGTAGTGACCAGCTGTCAGGCCCATCGCTTCAAGAATCTACTCGGAGGCCTTGTTCTTCTCGTTGAAGCAAGCAGTGACTATGGCAACAGCTGTCTGGACAGTCCTTGACGAGCAAAAGACAGTCTTTGGACAAATCTGCCAAATGAGGCCATTGATGCACTCGTTCCGATTCTGAGTAGCGCCACGCAAGCATTTCTCGAGAAGTTGCCTCTCAGTCAGCCGCAAGTACACAGGCTTGATGACTTTGAAGACTGCATCCGGCAGGCTCTTCTTATGTTGGTATTCAGGGCCACCAGCTTGATGACTCTGCCACTTGCACCAACTATCTGGTCCAGGGGGGCAGAACTGATGCTGCGGCTTGTCATCTGTTGAAACACAATGCACGACCGATGCCCATATCGCACATGCCATGCCTTGCAGGTCATTGCCATGTCCACGTACGTTGGCAGTATACTGCTCCTCGCTGATCTCATGTTTGCTCAGCTTCCTCTGGAATATTGTGCACTGCTGGCAGTGCCGGGAGAGGACTTCGTAGTCGATGACTTTGCCAGTATCCCACGAGATGGCAAGAAACGCTCCATGTAGCGAGGTAAAGCCGCGTCGCATCCACGTTCCGTCGTAAGTGACGGCAATATCAGGGGAAGACGCCAACTCCTTGGCATTCGCAGCTGCACGTTCATGCTGCTGGTGGCAACAACTCTACTGGCCTTTGCTAGTACCTTGGTGTGCTTCTGGCATGCAGGCATATTCATGACAGTGCAGAATTTCACAAGGGATGCCCACGTCCTATCCATGTCATTGCAGTAGCCGGTTTTCTGTTCACATCCCAGCAGTGCCCAGTCTTCTTGGACATAGCTTCACGGCTTTCAGCCTCGCAGCTGTCACAGGCCAGCGATAGAGTTGAAGCCAAACCTTCACGACGTACTTCACATAGTGTAAGGGTGCCATGGCACGCTGAGCAACAGGCACTATCAGCAAGTAAATTTTGTAAACATTCTAAATAAATAATTCGGCTCCCGGTCGTCAGGTAATCATCACCGTCGCGCTCATCTCCAGAGCTGTTGCTGTCACTGTCACTAGATGTCTCACTCTCACCAGAATTAGACTGTTGGACTTCGGCATCATCCCTATCTTCTGGCAACACAGAAGAGTCTTCTGCCACGACAATTTTCGTGATTTCACTGGACAATTTAAAATTATTTAGCACATTGATTTCCATGGAATTTGCGCTTCTTTGGACGACCAGGACGGCCTACGTACTGCCTCTTGCCCATAGTGATCAAGGAAGGTTCCACAAAACAGATGAAAGCCAACAAAGCAGCTAAACTGATAAAGAGCTACAATTTGGAGATTGGAGATTGCTGGTATAAAAATATTTACCAAAAATTTGAAGTACGACATGCGCACTGTGTGTGGTGACATGCGCACTGGCACTGCTGATGCCGATGGTGATGTCAGCTCTGCGTGGGGCGCAGCAAGGTAAAACCAGGGAGATTTTCAGCCTTTCCGCGAAGTTTCATCGCTAAAATGCCAGCGAAATCATAGTTACACGCAAAACATGTGTAATGTAAATTCTAATGCGTTAAAATTAGAATTTTTGAATTTACAATTACTATTTTTGACAATAGCGGCCTTTGAAAGTCCATATCTCAAAAACTACTGAAGCTATTCACTTCAAATTTTCGGGAAGTGCGGTTGGGACCTACCCAGAGGGTCTGGAAACGAAAATGGGGTCAAAATCCAAAATTCGATTTTTGACCCTCTGAAAGGTGCCGGAAAGGTGTAGCGCCACCTTAATTCTGACCCTCATTATGCTAGGGGGTTGGAGACTACTCCTTTCGTCCGTCGTGTATTCTTCGATTTTTTTTATTTTTTTTATACGAAAGTCCACTATATTCCCGAATATGTGCGAGAAGTGGTGGCGGGGCCAGGCTGCTCTGCCGACCTCAAAGGTCTCGGCGTCTACGCAGACAAAGCGCGCCATAATGCAGTAAAACCATGTAGAGAGGAGGAAGAGGGGAAATGAATAATAGTGAGAAACAAGGACAACGGGTAGATGGTCGTGAGAGAAGCAGAGTGAAAGATAACGTCACATTGTGGTAAGGGGGGGGGGATGCTAGTGAGGCACTGGTCTAAACCGTTTCATAGGGCGTCGGTGGCTGCTTGCCAGTTCAGGTGCAGCAGATACTTGTTGCATTTTTCTTTGAATGATTGGAGCTGGCTGGGTTGCGGCCGTGCTGGTAGAATGGTCGCTGGTAGGCTGTTCCACAAGGGAATAATGCAGTCTGGGTAGGAACCCTGGAGGCTGCTACGAATGTGCACGGGCAGCGTCGACTTGAGCTGGAGCGGGTGGCAGTGGGCAGTCTCCGTGGCTAACCTAGTGGATCGACCACCCACTGGGCGGGGATTGGCTGGAGGTGGGAGGATGGGCTTCAGGGGGCTTGTTGTTGGAAGGTAAGACAGCTTGAACGTGAACGAAAGCGCAGCAACCAGTCGGCGGTGTTTCAGGCTGGGGAGCCAGGCGCCTGGGCCAATCACCTTCAGTGCCTTGTGCTGGATTTTGTCCAGTCTGGATGTACCTGACCCCATCCACACCAGGCAGCAGTATTCCATTGTTGGCCGCACGAAGCCTTTGTAGACTGCCGTGCGGCCGCTGGAGTCCAACAGGGGCGCAACCTTTCTCAGGAAGTGTAGGCGTTGGGCAGCCTTTGAGGCCACGGCCCGGAGGTGTGCTGCGTAGGACAGTTGCGAGTCGAATGCTATGCCCAGAAGTTTAATTTCCTTCTCTTCAGGAACAGTCACTCCATTGAAGAGCACTGGTGGGAACGCTGGGGGAGGCTTGCGGTGGTCGATGATGAGGGCCTGAGATTTGGATGGCTCGAAGGTGACCTTCCACTTGGAACCCCAGTGGGAGACGGCGTCCACTGCTTCCTGGAGTTGTGCTGCAGAGTCGGATATGCTGGCGGTGGCAGAGATGCACTGATACAGTGCCGTGTCATCTGCATACGTGGCAAGCTCAGCACCAGCAGGCAAGGTGTCCTCGCAGTCATTTACGTACAGGAGGAATAACGTTGGTCCAAGGATGATCGCTCCTGGATGTCGTCCTGGTAGTCATGTAGCTACCTAAACCTCAACTTCTTTTCTTCCAACTTCTGCCCATGGCGTCCTTCTCTCAGCTCGTCAGATGTCAACAGTTACTGCCACCACCATGACATTGTCGCGAGAAGGTGCTCTATAGACGGGGCTGGTGTACATGTACATGCCCACATGACTATGACTGTGTCCACACAGACAGTCAGTACAGAGAAAGCAAGAAGCTACGGATAACGGTTGCCGGTATGAAACTGGTGGTCCAGAAACAGGTACAGTGTAGCATGGACATAAGATCAGGGGAGCGAATCGAGGAGGGGGAAAACAAAACCATTAGTAATAGTGCAAGCTTCGGCCATGCGCCAGTTCGGGTGCAGACGACAAGTCGACAAGACAGTGGAGTCATGCAGCAGTAGCCGCAAAGGTGATATTAGGCATGGGCGGGTAATGCTAGCATTATGGCTGGCATTATAGTCCCTTTTTTCCAGGTGGCATAATGCTGGCATTATAACACCATTTCGCATGCAAAATTGGCATTACAAGAATAATCACCGGTCGACAACGGTGTCATGCATGAACCTGGCTAGGTCCAGTTCCGAACATCGTGCATCTGAACCCGTCCGGCATCGTCCGGAGACTTGACGTTGCAAATCAACCTTCTCAGTAGATTGTTTCAGACAACATGCTCACTGCTGTTTACTAGTAAGTTTTTTTTCTACGCTTTGGCCTTGATCCAATACGGCCGACTTTACAAACTTTCAAACTGGCATTATGGAGTAGTGTGAGCATTGTAAGTGGCATTATATCCTCATATGATGAGCATTGCCTTTAGCATTATCGCAGCAAATAACTAGCATTACCCGCCCATGCCTAGGTGATATACATGTACATGTACATGTACATGTACAAGTCATGTAATAAACGATCATGGCATCAGATGAAATGTCACTCATTATGTCAGTGCTGGGAGGCTTTTTAAAAAGGTGCTAAAAACAACAAAAGAAGGCTTCAGGCTTCCTGCAGCTTCATAATAGAAAAGATGTTTGGGTGGACACACCCATTCCAGTCGCACTGCAAATCTGAACCAATTCCATTACTAACAACGTTTCGGCACCTGGCCATCATCCAGATGATACTGTGCCAGCTACAAAGGAGCAGTTTATATACAGGACATTCCGCCAAAAGGTTGTAAGTCCTCTCGCTCCGAAGAAAAGAGGGAAGAAGACAGTGTCAAAGGGAGCCCATACCACAGCACAGGACCCCCCAAGACCACGGTGCCACTATACAGCCAAGATGAAGGACATGCATACCGAGGCGAGAAGGTAACATAATTAATAGGTTTCACGTCACAGTGGTCAGGTTACATCAAGATGTACATGTACATGTACGTGTACTGTATGTACGTGCATTAGGCCTTTGCGGATAATGCCGGCAGAAAAATTGGCAGAATTCGGCGGTACTTTTTCTGGTAAGTTTCATGCATGTTTGGTACGTGGATAAAGAAATGGAGCAGAATTCGAGGAATTGCCCGCCATAAGGTTTGTATGGTTCTGCCAATTTTGCTGCTTTTCAAGCAGAATCTGCCACCTTTTCGAGCATTATCCGCCAATGCCTAACATGCATGCAAAGGTGAGAAGAAGACAAATGCGTCACATCAGGTTACTGTCATTGTCATCATTCAAAGAGTTGTTGTTGTTGTTGTTGTTGTTGTTGTTGTTGTTGTTGTTGTTGTTGTTGTTGTTGTTGTTGTTGTTGTTGTTGTTGTTGTTGTTGTTGTTGTTGTTGTTGTTGTTGTTGTTGTTGTTGTTGTTGTTGTTGTTGTTGTTGTTGTTGTTGTTGTGTTTATTTTAATTCGCAAACCAAACGGGCAGATCTGGCCAAAGAAAAGGTGGCGAATGCAGATAGAAAGCAGGAATTACTGAAATTGGGGAGGGATGTAATAAGGATAGAGGTGGAGAGAAACTAAGCCAGCTGATAATCAAACAGGACGTTTGGTACTCTAGGTACTAAGGCTGTGCGGGATCGTGCTGGCGCGGAACTGGCGGAGCGTGGAGATGGCACGTATATTGCTGGGTAAGGTGTTCCACAGCTGGGCGCCCCGGAACGCGAGGCAACCCTTGCCGAACCTGGTGCAAGCTGGCAGTTGGCGCAGACCCATGGTGGAGTGCAACCTAGTTGGGCCAACTGACGGAGGAACTAGGAGGGCTTGCAGATCAGAACTTGCGTGCCCATTCCGAGACCTCCAGACAAGAACGATTAACTTCTGCCTGAATATCTCGGATACTCTGTATGTGTCCAATTTCAGCAGGAGGGTGCGCGCGGAGGTGTGATGCGAGAGTCCGAAAACCGCCCTTGCCACCCGATACTACATGACGTGTAGCCGATCCAATTGGTTGGCAGTAAGAAGTGGGGAGGACGCATTGGATCCGTACATCAGGCCAGACATGATGATTGCTTTAAAGTAGAGAACTCGGCTCTGATGAGTCAAGCAGCGACGCAACCTCCATAGTGCTCCGATCCTCTAGGCCAGTCGAGCGGTGCAGCGATCAACATGGGGCGTCCATGACAGATCCGAGTCGAGGAGCACTCCCAGATACAGTACCTGGCCGCAGTAACGACATGAATCGGCGTTTCATTAGGGTCCAGCGGATAATGCCGGCATTATATTCGGCATTATACGACTATCCGAGCATCAGAGCATTATGGAGCATTAGAAAGGAACTAAACGAGCATTATGTGAGGTTTGAGCGGCATAACGAGTTTCATAGTGGATAATATCGGGAAATCCCAGGTTTTTGGCAACAATCGGCTACAATTATGATCATGAGATGTTGTCTGATGATTGGCTTTGCCATGAAACTCTGAGTAACAACGAAACAGCCCTATTTTACTCCCTTTGTGTACCTCTTGCGTACTACGCTCTGCCAATTCCGGGCGTTTGAGCACTATGCATTGTACCGGCGCTTGACTTTGTAGACACGTAACACCTTTAGCACTAACGCTACATAACTATCGCTACATAAAAACGTTATGATTGTAGCGATGTGGTCAGGTAAATGTATACAACTTACAAAGCATGCCCAACCGAGGCCGAGACAGTTCAAGTGACACAAATCCGGAGAAAATATTTACGAGGTTTCTTTTACTTTTAGAATAATGGAGAGCTATGGATGGAGGAGACATACCCGAAGTGAATATCAAACAGACGAAGATGAGTTTTCTAGTTGTGCCAGAGGCTCTGGCGATAGTATCTCTAGCGATACTGAAGTAGACACTGATGCATTGCTAAATTTGGACCAGGATGAAGGAGCGGCTATAACAGAAAGAGCTCGTTCCAAAAGAACTGCCTTTGCCGAGTCCAGCTCAGGAGGCTCGAAAAGAACTAGAATTTCTCATGGATTCAGTACCAAGTCGATTGCTCAGCAGCGCCTGTCTTACTTTCTTGATGAAGCACGTACAGTTAGTCGTGGACGGTTGTGATGCCAGGCCTACAGTCAAATGCTATCAGAAAGGAAGAGTATTGTGGAAAGTCATACGTCTACACACCATCTCAAGGAGAAGATGAGAGCACAAGCAAAGGATGTAGAGTGGCAAAATAACTTCTGACCACGTGTTTTCAGGATTTCCGCAAATGGGAGGGCTCTCCATCTGAGACCGGATCTCAGAAGCTGGCCTCACATCTGGTGTTTCAGATGAAGACATTATTCACAGAGTGGACGCAGTGACAGCTTGTCTGCAGGCAGGAATACTATTTGCCAAGATAAACTTCATCCCAACAATGAATGACTACCTGCAATAATGGTTTCATCTCTCACTACATGGATAACTAGGGGAAAGATTTGATACACCGACTATTCTGCCACAACCCTGCATCAAAGTGGAATGGAGAGCAATCAATGGAGAAGCGATCATGTCTTATAGTGCCAGGAAGTGGTGGAGCTCCTGAGAGATAAGGTGGCAACTTCAGATGCAGATCGACGATATGCATAATTTCCTGGAAGTTTGACAATGTGCAGACTTTCTTCCATTTTTGTCCCAAACCAAGAGCATTATATCCCTTGCTGAAGCATTATAATCAGCATTATAAGGCAGTTTTTGGAGCATTATGGTTAGCATTATACGAACATTTTCGGAGCATTATCCGCTGGACCCTACGTTTCATGACAGTTTACATTGATCGTGTGCTGGGGCTGCTGGGGTATACCAGGTATACAGGGATTACTTGGCTCTTGGCTGCATTCAAAATGAGACCACGGGTCTGCAACCAGTCAGCAAGTGCAGAAACAGAGGCCGATAGCGTAGCAGATACCGTGTCGAGGTATGTGCTGATGCTGATCAGCGCGATGTCATCGGCAAATTGAACCAATGAAGACTGGTTAGCTATGGTTGGAACTTCGCGGGTGTAGATACTGAAAAGGATCGGTCCTGGAACAGAACCTTGTGGCACGCCACCGGATGGTTCAGAAATGGCACTCTGATCCCGTCCAATACAGATACGCTGAGTACAGCCCGACAGATAGGCGGAAAACCACTTTAGGGCTGTCCCTGTTATGCCGATATCGAATAGGTCCCGGAGTAGCCGTTCATGACGAACCTTGTCGAATGCCTTTGACATAATATCTAGAAGCCATATGCCAGTACACAAACGCTTGTCCCGTGCAATAAGAATACGATTTAGCATAAGTGCCAGGGCATCCTCTGTTGAGTGGCCTGCGCGGAATGCAAATTGAGTCGTGGGGAGGGTACCAGATATGTCCAGAAACTGGGCTAGCTTCTTCTGTACGACTTTCTCCAAGAAACAATAATTATAGGAAGTAGGGACACTGGACGGAAGTTAGTGGAAATAGACGGGTCCCGAGCTTTGAACAGCGGGATAACGTGTGCGAGTTTGAAGGCTGTGGGGACAGTGCCATTGACAAGCGAGGCATTAAACTGCAGTAGTTGCAAAGAACGTTAATTTTAAAATAATCAATGCAGCCTCCGTGTTTGCGAGGACAGCAGACTGATCATTGACGCGGCGCATCCGCCGGGCACCGCGAAGGCAGGCAACACTGGCACGCAGGAGACCAAAACCAAGACGACAACGCAGCGCAGCAACGCCATCACCATTGCCATGCGCCACCAGGGAGTGGTTCTGTAGTATGCCGGTATTGTGCTACTCCCTGGCTACAAGTTACAACCAGGGCAGCAGGGACACCGTACCGGGAGTTACGAAAGCCGGCTGTTTTCCCCCCGTGCTCGCGATCGCGATCACGCGTCACCATGGTCACCAGATACGAGACTCCTGGTGACGTCACCAGATCAGTGCTAAAAAATTATTTTGTCGATCTTTTCCAGATTTAAAAAAAATTGGACGAGCTTTGCCTTTGCCTTTGGCTTTGATATGCCTGCCTAAAAATTGCAGAAACATTATCATATCCTGTCTACTTCTGGAAGTAAGTTGGTACAATGAACGCGTAGTTGTCGTTGAAGAGAAGGATATGAGCTTCTTCGCCAGCCTTAGTCGCTCTGTTCTGGGTGCGGCCAGTGGCCTCGGGACGAATGGAGCTGCGAAAGTCACCGAGGATGTCGATCGTTTGTGCGATCGCCTTGCATCTTCCTCGCTGGTGTCTGACAGACGTGAAGCCGTTGCTGATTTGAAAGCCCTGGCAAAGACGAACCGCCTGGAAGTGGGCACGCAGGCCCTGGGACCCCTGATCGCCGCGTTGCGCCGGGATCGCAGTGACCCGGAGCTCTGCTGTGCAATTCTGGAGACAATGGCTTCGGTGGTGGAAATTCCCACTGGGCAGGGTGAAAAGGATGACGACGCCGCTGCGATCGCCACAAGGTCAACCGAAGCCCTGGCCAAGCGGCAGGACAACATTTCGTTGATCATGGAAATAGTGGAGGAGTACTCGTTCCAGGTACGCTGGGCAACTGTCAAGCTACTGACCGCACTGATCGCGGCCAAGGCTGCGAGAATGCAGGAATGCATCCTGGCATGTCCGATGGGAGTGTCGCGCCTTATGGACCTGCTGTCGGACAGCCGCGAGATCATACGCAACGACGCTCTACTGCTGCTGAAAGAGCTGACGCGCGGCAACGACCAGGTACAGGGCATCGTGGCGTTCGAGAGTGGCTTTGATCGCATCCTGGACATTATAGCCGAGGAAGGTGCAAGTGACGGTGGCATCGTGACTGAAGATTGTATCGATTTGCTGTCCAATCTTCTCT
Organism: Sycon ciliatum; assembly: GCF_964019385.1. Taxonomy (NCBI): domain Eukaryota; kingdom Metazoa; phylum Porifera; class Calcarea; order Leucosolenida; family Sycettidae; genus Sycon; species Sycon ciliatum. The sequence goes on along the minus strand of NC_088650.1, from coordinate 7,971,158 downwards.
TGGCACACTCCCGGAACCAAACGCTCTTCCTGGAGGGCAACCAGCTGCAGAAACTGTTGCCGTTCTTCAGTCTGGAGAAGCCGGAGGACGGCGCGTGGCCGGCGCAGAAAGTAAGCAACCTGGTGGCAATGCTCAAGGTGCTGCGCTGCCTGGTGACGCCGAGCGGCAGCCTGCTGCCACTGGCGCAGCGGACACTGGCTTCGAGTCGCCTGCTGCTGGCCCTGTGTGGCATGATGCTGTCGCCGGGCCTGCAGCTGGACGTGCTGACGGAGGCGATCGGCACGGTGGCCGAGTGCATTCGCGGCTGCGCGGCCAGCCAGTCAGCGTTTGCCAACGTCCAGGTGCAGGTGCGCGGTGGCAGCCCGCCGTGTTCTGCCGTGCTCAGCGTCATCATGTCGCTGGTGTCGGAGAAGCAGTGCCTGCGCCTGCGCCTGGCCACGCTCTATTGCCTGCAAGCGTTCTTGCTGGACAACCAGGCCAGCCAGAAGCACCTAGTGGCCAGTATGTTGCCCGGTAATAACAGCGGCGGTGGTAGTGGTGTGTCGGCGGGGGCATTGCTCTGCGGCGGCCTGATGAGCGCGGACCCGCTGGTGGCCTGGTGCTCCGGCGCCGCTCTCTGCTCGGTGGTGGTGCACTCGGCGCAGAAGGAAGCGCTGCTCGACGTGCACATTGGCATGGCTGCCGGCGGCGCTCCCGTCGCCCTGCTCCCGCAGACTGCAGTGCTGGCGTGCAGCCGACAGCTCAGCCTCACGCACCGCCTCGCCTGCTTCTCGCTACTCTGCTGCTGGCTGCACGAGTGTCCGCGCGGCATTGCCGCTCTGATCCGCTCCGGCTCGGCGTTGCGCGTGCTCGTGTCCGGCCTTGACATGCCGCCGGATGCCGGCGACAAGGACGAGGCGCAGCAAGAGTGTGATCGCGTGTTGCGTAACATGATGGCCTTTCTGCTGGGTATTTGCATACTGTATGAGCCACAGGTACGGTCTCCTGAAGAATGCGTTTGCTTGTTAAGGGAACAACATGGCTCCGCGTGTGGATCTACTGTATGTCGTTTTGCTTGTGTGTGTGTGTGTATGTGCGCGCGTGCGCTCGTGTGTGTTTGTGTGTGTGTGTGTGTGCATGTGTCTGTGCCTGTGTGTGTGTGCTTGTGTATGCATTCGTATGTGTTCGTGTGTGTGTGTCCGTTTGTGTATGTGTGTTTGTGTGAGAGAGAGAGAGAGAGAGAGAGAGAGAGAGAGAGAGAGAGAGAGAGAGAGAGAGAGAGAGAGAGAGAGAGAGAGAGAGTTGAGGGGGATTGCAATACCAAGAATAGAGCACGGAGAGAATAAACAAAGTTGAATACTTAGCACAGCTGTTTTTGTTTTCTATGCTTTTTTGACTCTGTTGCCCTGTTTGTGTGTTTGCTTTCTCTTCTGCGATGTGGGGCATGCTGGCTGCAGGGTGTTGCTGAAGAGAGTGTCCGCCATGCCCTGTTACAGCGACACAGCGCCGACTATGTGGTGGAGGCCATCAGCAACCTGGCGCAGTCGGAGGTCTTCCTGAGAGCTGGCCGAGGCCCGCAGCCGCGCTTTGACCGCGAGAGCGACGTCCTGTACAGCTACCAGCTGGTGTCCTTGTACCGTCAAACCGTGGACGACATTACGGCAAAGGTAGGGTACTAGACTATTTGCATGGCGGCTGATTTGGGTCGTGAAATCTTGCGAAAATGATTACAGCTAGCTGTAGTAGTACATCACTCAGTTTGGTGGATTTCGTGAACGACAGAGTCGGGAAACCGAAAGATAGACCTTTTCTGTCTCATATGGCGGTGTATAGCCATCACATTCATGAGTATATGCAGTAGCTGGAGTTGGCTGTACAGTACAGGTGAAGCCTGAAGCCTGGCTTCTTCTGAGACCACACCAGTGGGACCAGCCAGGCATGGCCTTTGAGCACAGGTCACGGTGGTCTCTCTAGAGCCAGGGTAACTCTTGTACATTATGCACTTTGCGCCACAGAAAACATGTAGAGACTAAGCAGCTGCTAGCTAATACTTGGTGATCATTTGACCCGGTTTCGCCGTTGTGTGGACTGCATTGACTTCTGGATCACTGCGATTACGATTACTGGTAGGACGAAGATTGCATACGGCGATAAAAGTGTAGCATTGTTGAGTGTCGAGCACACCGACTCCCTTGTGTACCGTTGTGTTCATGCTTGCCACTGCTGCCATGGACCTGGTGTGCCCTTGGTCAGGAACCTACTTTAGGAGCTGCATCTGTGCCTTGATCCATAGAGGGTGGGGGCGTTCCGGCCTCCAGCCAACTCTCACGCACTTGCACACCGTGATTTATTTTATGTTGTTCCTTTCTAGGTCAGGGGCAAGGAGAGGTCACGTCCGGAAGGTACACCGCCGCCTTCGCCGGCCAAGTCCCCGTCGCAAGCAGCCACCGCCGCCGATGTCAGCACTCAACAGGAACACGAAGCCGTCCTCCTCTCCTACAAGGAGCTCATACGACAGCAGGTGAGCTAATCTGTTCACGACCGGTGTTGGTTGTAGTGCTGCCGTGAACCCATTTGCTAGGCATGATCCGTATCCTCCTGCCCATCCCTGATGATGCAGCTCATGGGCGAACATTTGGAAGAGATCCTTTTGATGTGGTATAGCCAAGGACTACAGAAGGCCGTGTGCTGATTGCTGGACATTGACTCGATACGTGTGGATAAAAGTTATTGGGGACCATGCATATGTGGGTACATGTATTTCAAGTACCTGTATAAGGCTCTGCACCTAGGGGCATCAAGCACTCTCTCGAGCTGCCGCAACTCTCTCTCTCTCTCTCGCTCGCTCTCTCTCTCTCTCTCTCTCTCTCTCTCTCTCTCTCTCTCTCTCTCTCTCTCTCTCTCTCTCTCTCGGGGACCAGGTATATATCTTCTGAAGTAATCTTGAAAGGAATCACGGACTGCGCCAACCTCTCGACTGCAGCAATCAGGCTGCCTTCTTTTCTATCTGCCACGTGCCACCATGCCCTACTGCACACCTAGATCAGTAGGTTTGAGTCAGAGTTTTCTGTTCTTGTTCACCAAATACAATTTTGCTGCAGGATGGACAAATATCTACCCTTAAGCAGCAACTGCAGGGTTTGAGTCAGGAGTGTGATCGCATTCGCCAGGAACGTGACGCATTAGCCAATCAGCTTGAGCAGCGGACCAAGGAGCTGCAGGACTTCCGTCAGGTAAGCATTATGGCTTCCGCGAACAAGCATAAGTACACACATGCACATATGCATGCACACACGCACAAGCGTGCACGCGCGCACACACACACACCACACAAACATGCGCACACACACACATACGCGCACGCACACACACACACACACACACACACATATGTGCACTCAACTGTTGCTGCTTATTGCAGCACCAGTGATTCCATTCAGCAAGGGCAGACTTGTTTTCGTCTGTTAAAGGGGAAGTCCGGTGAAAAATTTAAATTTCAGGGTCGGTAGAGTTTCGGGCGCTGAGTCGAATGGTGTTGGTCCCACGTGTCTCCGACAAAGCGTTCTCGAGATATTTCCGTTTGAAAAACTGAGTTTCGGGGGCTGCGCCATGACGTCATGCGGCCGCGCCACACCCTCTGCAACGTCATAGCGTGCAGCTAGGTCAAAAGGAGTGCGTGAAAGCAATAGTGTCAGTGCTATTTCAAATGATTTGGCGACTGATAGTTTGGTGCAAGCGACCCCGAAGACCTGTAACTCCTTGTGAGAGTGAGGATGCAGCCATGGCTGACCTTCATGAGTTCGGTCTGGGGCTGAGAACCTCGGTATTCAGCTGAAGAAATGGCCACGCGGGCCGGTCAAGAGTGAGCGCTACTGAGTTTCCGACTGATGAAGAAGCAGCAGCTATTGCAGACGAGGCTGATCAGATCGCTGGAGAGCAGGGTCGCCAAAATGGAGAAGAGTGATGCGAGTGCTCTAAATGTTGTTCCATACCGATTAGATTCGCTTAGACTCCAGTAGCCTGCCACATGGTGATGTTTTGGTGCGAACTTGGAATATTTCGGACTACTCAATTGGAGAACAGTGCAGGCTCTTTGAACCACGGGCACGACTCTTCGCTCGCAACGCTATGGAATCTGAAAGTTCTAGGTCCGGAAGCTGTTCGCTGTTTTGTCACTTGTCACGGTTGTGCACTCATCGCTGTAACATAAAATAATGAGGCGGGTGCGGAAAACTAAAATTTTCTTTCTCAAAGCACAACCACCGGCACCGGCAAGGAGAAACGCACGTTCTCTGACTACATGACTGAACGATACGACTGAGCTGATACGAGTGTAGTACATGACAAGTCCGTGTGTTGACTAGTTTTCTGAGTCTTGTGTCAGTTGCACGTTGTGACTCGAGTCTTGTACTACCCCAGCACGGCAGTGCGGGAGTAGTTCCGTCTGTGATGAGTTTGTTGACTGCACTACAGCTAGATAACACACTGCACGCACTGCATGCACGCAGCGCAGAGCGCGTAGAGGCTGACGGAAAAGTCCAACTCGGAAACGGCTATAATACGGTATAACCTCCAGGTTTACCGAGCTGAAAATCACAGGGTACGTAGTGTTTGTAACACTGAATCGAATGGTCTTGGTCCGAAGAAGCTGCGACAAACGGTTCCCCAATCGAACGCACTCCGAATATGGCCATTTTTGTACACAACTAGATGGTGTGGCTACCTGGCTGCACGCTGTGACGTCATCACCTGGATCTGGGTGATGCGCGCTCAAATTCGCACATGTTCGATTGGGCGTATCTGACGAACCATAAGCCGCAGCCTCCTCGGACAAAGACCATTCGACTCAGCGACCCGAACTCTACGGACTGTGAAATTTAAATTTTTCACCGGACTTCCCCTTTAACGTGTGCTTATGATAATGCCACGTCTATAAAATAGTTGACATGCTTTTGGTCAGCAGGGCTCAAAAATTGTTAATCTTGCTGGCCGAAATTATTTTCGGTTTGTTTCCTTCTGCTCTACATCTTTTTGATTCCTGGAACTGACATTTCAATATTGATTCATGGTACCTGAAGTAAATACATGGATAGGGAAACCGTTCTGTATAAAGTACCCTGGGTAAAACCGTACTTTCGGTGCAGTGCTGCTTAATGAAACCTGACCGTATGAGTCAAGTGTGCGCCTTTCACCGGCTCACATCCAAGTGTTTGCAGGTCTGGGGCTGCATAGCACCTCGTGCGTACTCCACTAATGGAATCAGATTTCATTGAGCAACACTGTACGCTTTTCATGACCCTGCGTTATGCCTGCGGGGTCGGAAAAAGTTTTCAAAGCACCCACAAACGTTGCAATGGCTGTTTTCACTTTCCTGCATGTATGCCTGCAGCCGGCCGAGACAGCAGGTCACTTGCTGCACAGTTCTACTGAGATGGCACAGGAGCTGCAGGAGCTACGACACAACATGGCCATGATGCAGGAAGCCAGTGTTGAGTGGCAAAACCGTGTTGCTGGCCGCGACGAGAGAATCGCCATGCTGGAGGATCAGCTCAGGCAGCATCATCATCAACAGCAACAACAACAACAACAACAACGGCAACGGCAGCAACAGGTAGGCATAAACAGCTCTAGACATTGACTCTCTAGTATGTTGGGTGTTGGCGTGTTCAACACCGTTCTGCATTCACTGAATTGTGCTTCTGCTCAACACAATCCTGCTTTATTCATCTGATCAGGTTGCATGGTCTAAACTCTACATACGCTTGAGGCTATCTGTAGGTTCATCTCTAGTTTGACTGGAGCCTTGCCTCTATACTATACCTCTGCAGCCTATGCAGTTGAGTGCCGATGCTTCTCTTTTCTCATCCTTGAAATGGCACGCTCGAGACATTTGACATGCAGTTGAGTGCCGATGCTTCTCTTTTCTCATCCTTGAAATGGCACGCTCGAGACATTTGACATGCAGTTGAGTGCCGATGCTTCTCTTTTCTCATCCTTGAAATGGCACGCTCGAGACATTTGACATGCAGTTGAGTGCCGATGCTTCTCTTTTCTCATCCTTGAAATGGCACGCTCGAGACATTTGACATGCAGTGGACTTTGGTGTAAAGTACCTACGTGCTTGCGTTTCTTTTTCCAGGGTGACAGTGCGAGGAGTGCTTCGCAGGCTGAGCCCTCGCGTCAACCTGCGGCTGCTACTGTGGATGGTGATCCACAGCCGCAGCCGGCATCCGCGGAAGACACTACCGGTGCTGGAGACGTGTCTGAACTAGTTGCTGTCACTAACAGTCAGTCTGCTCTGCCATTGCAGAGTGACGGCGGCAGTACAGGTGGCCCAACCGAGGACAAAGATGCCAGGGAAGGTCGACAGCTGCAACAACCACCACAGCATCCACAGCAGCAGCAGCAGCCACCGCAACAAAGACCACACAGCGCCCAGCAGCAGATGCAAGCACCCTTGCCTGCTGCAACAGTCGGTGCGTTCTCTTCCCCTCAGCCCCAGCCTTTCCAATGGAGTCAAACCACCGCCACACCAACTACTCACCTGTTCCCCGCACACAGTATCCCACAGGCACAGCAGCCGCTTAATGCCCAACCCGTATCCGCTTTCACCTCACAGCCACCACTGCCAGCTACAGTCACAGCTACATCACACCAGCCCGCACATTCGTCCTACCAGCAGGGCCCCGGGCAGCCCTTCTCGGCGTACGGTGCATCGCCGATCGTCCGGCCCGCTCTGCCACACGCCTTTGTGCCAGTCAGTGGGCAGCAGCAGGCTCAGCCTGCAGCACATCACGTACCCCCTGCAGTCCAACAGCCCGTAGCGAACCCCGCCCTGGAGCCATTTGACACAGGTCGTTTGGCCTCATTGCGTCTAGACAGCAGTAGTCCAGAAGCTCAGTATTGAAGCCATTCGTTACCTATTTTGTTTTAGTCTATTTTCAACTCCTTTCCTCTTTCGTGTGGAAGGGACATTTTATGAAATATCTTCCTTGGTGGTGACATCAAGTTCGCTATCTCTGCTTTATCTTATGTACATCCGTGCGCCCGTCCGATGTTGCCGTACCACTTTAAGTATATGTTTCAATAGTTTTCTTTTCAAACCTCACGGTGCTGACCCGCAGTATACATTCCTGGCCCATCTGCTTAGCCGTTTGCCCTCGCCAGCTAGCAAATCTCTGTTGTTTCCCCCAAATGGTCGGCTGGTCCGACCGAAGCTCGCTGTTGTCTGCACCAGCCATTTTATTTTACAGCGTTTCAGTAGTAGTTCTGTAGCATTGGACAGCATGCATGTCATGCACATTTCTGTTTTAAGAAGACAATTCCAGCACACTCAATTGATGCCGATGGGTTGATATGTGTGCCAGTGGTCGTCTGCAACATGGCAAATTTGTATCCTTCTATACCGATGCATACTACTGTAGTGGCGTAGGTGGTGTGTCTGTCGGTCTCCTCATGGGAAGGAGTGCCATGTTCACATGATGCCATAGCAAGACCAGGACCAGTGCTAAGAAGTCAGAACCCAGTAGAGACAGGACAGAGATGAAATGCTGCAGTTTGCCAGTCGTTGGCGGTCGAGCAGACGACTGGAATGAGGGGGTTGCTAAGGAATCGTTTTGCAAATGCAGTTTCTAATCCTACCAGTATGCACTGTACATGTATGCAGCATGTACATGATCGTGGTAAACCTTCGGACCCCTACCTTGCTCAGCCACAGCAACAAACTATCTTCAATCACGGATACATCACCAAGGCCACCGTCACACCCAACAGACCCTGCTTATGCTGGATGGAGCTAGCAGTCACATGCAGGGAGTGGCGCGGATCCGTGTGTACGACTCCCTGCTAAGCACACTGCCCACCGAAGGCATTCGAAACGGCTGGGAGTGCAAACACAGCCGTTTACCCAGGACACCCGCTGTATTTACCAAGGACACCCGCTGTATTTGCTGAAAGACTGAATCGTTCTGGTGCTGCTGTGGCGTTAGCGTCAGGAACACTCCCCCCCCCTCCCCTCACACACACACACACACACACACACACTCACACACACACTCACACACACACACACACACACACACACACACACACACACACACACACACACACACACACACACACACCATTGGACCATTGGACGCCCATCGCCGGAGGCGATGATAGCGATGCTACAGCAGAAGCCATAGCAACTTGTGCTGGGATTGCACCACACACACACACACACACACACACACACCCACACACACACACACACACACACACACACACACACACACACACACACACACACACACACACAGAGTGCATACTGCAGTCAATAGCAGTCACTGTGCAGGGATGGCAGGGACTGGCATTTGACCACTCCGGCCTGGTGGGCGAACAAAGCGAATACAAGACTTAGTAGTGGCCACGGTTATGTACAAGGCAGTCCGTGGAGCCAGACACTCCTGAATGCCCGTCATCGCTGGTGTCTGCCACTCCAGTGTCACAGTAAACATCTGATCAGTGATCACCCAGCCAGCTGAGGCATCACAGGTGACGGGCATGAGGTATGTCTGTGTGCAGATCCTTCACTCAGCAGTACATGTACAATGTACATCCACCCAATTATCATCGATTTACAAGTACATCAGCTCTCATGATGGCATGCAAACGACAGCACAAGGTTATATCAAAAAGCTTTCTATGTTGTGAAATTGGCAGTTAAATTGCCCTATACATAGTGGAACAGTATGAGGCTACAACTTGTAGTTCGTTGCAACTCGTTTCATGCTCAGTACAATCATCAGGCCGAACACCATTGCGTGATACGCAGCACACTGATCAGGGATTAGCACACTGCAAAGTACTAGAACATCCTACTTCGAAGTACTGTGTAGTAAGTTAACATTTCTTTAAAAAAAGATCACACCGCTTGTAATAGTAATCAGATCAGAGCAATATACTTCTACGAGTATAGTATACAGTGTCTGGGGCCATGCAGCTCTCCATTCAAGACTTCTCATACACAGTGATAGGCAGTGTACGGTGTAGGCCTTGCTACCGGGAACCAGTAGGAATCGAGACTAAAATGGAACAGACCTCTGTCCATCAAGATGTGGTCTCATTATCAGTGATGAAAGAAAGAGAGCTGAGAGATAGAGGCGGAGAGAGAGAGAGAGAGAGAGAGAGAGAGAGAGAGAGAGAGAGAGAGAGAGAGAGAGACTGACTGAGAGCAGCATTCAATCCAACCTGCAACGGTGCACTTGCCAGTCCAGCAGCTCCCCTGACCTGACCTAACAACACCATACTGAGCTACGAAACTACACTGCAAGCCATAAACCAACTCACGGACCTCATGCTATGGCTAAATTGATCAGATCTGGACGGTGCTGACGGCCCTGCAACTCTATAATATTATGTAGTCATGCTGGCCTGGTGCTCCGCTGTTGGATAATTCCGTCACTGCACCTCTAGTCATCCAGGTTGGCGGGTGGACCGCTATGGGGCAATTCCGTCAGCGGTATCGTCTCTTGTTTGTCAGATGCTGCCTTCTTGGCCGCAGCGTGATCCCGCGTGACGGTTTGCCTGAAGAACTCCGTGGCAATGATGGCTAATGTCAGCATCACCGCACCCTGGACGTAGTGCAGCGTCGACAACCCCATCACCTTCACCGTGCTCGTTCCGTTGACCGTGGTGGTAGTCCGTGGCAACGAGCACGAGATTGGCTGACTGTGAACGCAGAGTGCAAAGGAGGTGAACAAGAGGCCGCGGAGGACGCGGTGCCATACCTTGCCTTTGGGAATCAGGATGAAATGGCGGACGGTAAAGATGATGACCACCACGGCGAAAGATATCCAGTCAACTACTTCTTCAACTGTGGAGCAGATGCCCGGGTTTCCCTCGCCGTTCGCGCCGTCAAACAGTCGTATAATGGCCGTCATGTAACCGAGAAGCATGACATCTTTGTGATCACCAGTGAGAATCTCCGTGAGGTCACTCTCTAGAGGCACGTCGTTTACACCAGCCTCGGCCATTTCCTTCTCAATTGCGCGCTCGTCAGCAGCACGGGTTGGGTCCACTGCCACAGGCTCGTCGGATGTGTTGGAAGCCATTGTTTGGCCCCACGGGTACGGGCGGAGGCTCGCAACACTCGAGATCCAATGGCAATGGCACTGAACTTGCGGCACCTAATCAACTATCGTGTTGATCAACGGGAGTGTGGCTCCTGTAATACTGAACGTTCCAAGTAACTTAGTTAGATATCTTGTCCAGTGCTACTGTTTTGCGCTGTTCGTAGCACTCCCAAACCTGCCACTCTTCTCGTCACAAATCCGCAGAGCAACAAACTCGATCACAGTGAAAATAGCCGCTGAAACGCCCCTTGATGGCTTGAAGCCAGTCGTGGCTCCTGTGACATAAACTGGCTGAAGATAGATGAAGCCTGAAGGGTAGCTACGCAGGGATAGCGCTAGCTAACTGTTACTCTTGCTCACCATGAAAAATGAGAGTCCACCCCGGACCCTCGTCAGCCTTTCCAGATTTCTTTCTCGCCAGCTATAGGTCATGATAGATAGCTAGGCCATAGGCATAGGACCGACGGGCCTTGTGTAAGTAATATTAGTTGGGGCCCGGACGCGCACAACCAAAACAGGACAGGTGATGAAGCATAGTCTCCCGCGCAGCCCTTTGAATGGAGCCTTGGAGGCGTTTTTGCTGGGCCACTAATCCGACACACAATACTCAGTCAATAGAATCTGATGTAGATCTACATGAATCATGATTGTAGTGTTTGTACAAACATGACCGTAGATCTACATGATCGTAGGTCTACCAATGAACATGATGAAGGTCAAGGCTGACTTGACAGCACAGAAATACACGGATAGATAAGCAACACGTCAGTCAATTCCAACTATTTACTTTGCGGTATAATAATAATAATACTTGAAGTAATAATATTCGCGGGATCCACGTTAGCATCACTTGAATGTTCAGAAACACACAAGCTATAGCTTTCGCTTCCGCAGGCCACCACTATGCCTTTACACCTTAGTGGCGAATGCAGACTTCACAAGTGAGTCAGGGGAGAGGAGGTGAGGTATGCTCGCGTTTTGTTCCCTGTCGTCGTGTTCGCCGCCTGTTTAGTTTCGTGCATTCAGTGCCACTGTGTGTCTTCCGCCCACTGAGGTAGATCTCCCACGACTATGTACCACACGTCCATTTTGTCGTGCTTGTACAAAACAACGCGGTATTCTTCTAGTTGTCTTGGCTGGTACCCATGGTCTACGCCTCCTGGTGGCATCTGTCAAAGGCATGGTCGCTCATAGTCCTACGCCATTGCCATTGGACTCCGATTTATCGGATTAGGTCAAGCAGTTCGGACTACAATGTACTTGCCAGGGATTTTTTTGGACTGGCTTGGACATGCGATTTCGGCGGGTACCGGGTGTGGTGAAATGTTCCGTTTGGCTAAAACACCGCAGACAACCCAACACATGAAACCGTAATACTCTTGACCCCAACCACAGCAGTCGATTCTTGTTTGTATTTATTTTGATTCGCAAATTCAAACGGGCATAGAACCCAATAACATAAGATTCTTGGTGCAATGGTGGGTCTACCAGAAAAAACAAAGTCCAAGCGTTAAGGCGATCACTCGGATAAGCCGACCACCTGTCCTAGAAGACCACTGAAACCAGGATCAGGGGATTCTATTTCCACTCAAATGACCCTTGATAAGGAGACCACCTGGTAATAGAGACCACATTTTTGAAGGTCCCTTGAGCGGTCGTCTTAGACAGGTTTCAGTGTACATGTAGATCTACGGCAGGGAGTCGTAAATACCTGTATTTTACGACTCCCTGATCTACGGTACAGTGAGTAATGAGTAGTGTTACTTTGAATGATTGTATTCTGCAAAGCGAGGTTGCCCAGCATGAACTAAATACAAACATGTGCAATGTAGATCTACCGTGTACCAACTACCAAGTACAGTGGAACCTGTCTAAGACGACCGCTCATGGGACCTTCAAAGCGTGTTCTCTGTTACCAGGTGGTCTCCTTATACAGGGTCAATTGACTGGAAATAGCATCACTTGGCCCTGGTTTCAGTGGTCTTCTAGGACAGGTGGTCGCCTCATCCGAGTGGTCGCCTTGACAGGTTTTACTGTAACTTAGTAAGTTAGGGTGTTGACCGTCTTGGTTTTTTGACGACCTTGCACTGCCGGTAATCCTCTTGCACGTTGACCCCAGTTCCTAGATGGGCGATGAAGTCCGGCAGTTGGAGGCAGGTTTTGATAATGAAGTTTCACTGTATCAGTGTGCTAATCAAGTTTAATGATAATATTTATGTAATGGGGGAAGGGTTGACGAGTTCAAAACTGTAATTTTTTTAAAGGTTCTTCAGTACAGCAGCTGGGCATGCCAATCATGCATATTATTGCTAGACCATCTTTCAGGAATTGACTCAGCCATGTACATGTACATGTAGTGCCAGCACGGAGAGCATACTGATGATCACACGATTCCCATGGCATACACATATCTACTGTACCAGCCGGGCCATCGCTTACAGAAAGCGCACTCCATTCCCGGTGGCGGCAGAGATCTGACAGAGGTAGCTGTGCAAAATAGACTGCCTGGTGATCATCTCGTGAGTGAAACTCTGAGTTCCAATGAATTATTCATCCACTTTTAGTTGTTGGAAGTAGCTATACAGATTGGAATACGTGCACCGGTATACAGTTGCGCTCACTGAAATTCGACCTAAAGTACAAAACTGGTGTTCTGAGCCAGTTGCGACTACATCACTGTACATGTGTATATCCAGCTGCATTCATAACATTACCACTTCCAGGGCGTCAAGGGCCGTGCAAATCGAGGGCACCATGCACTGTGGGTCGGATTTCATCGAGCACAACTCTACTTCATACGAATCAGTACTGGAAGGCATCGGCAGCATCGTCTGTCTTGCCGGTGCTGGTCGGTGATGCACTGTGCAGCAATGGCTTTGTTTGCTTCTGTTCAACATCAGTGTTGCTCTTCTTGGTCATGGCGCTCGCCACCTCCTTCTGCCGGAAGAACTCCGTGGCAATGATGGCCAGGGTGAGCATGGTGGCTCCCTGGACGTAGTGCAGCGTTGCTAAGCCTGTTCCTGTATCGCTCATCGTGCTTGTCCCGTTCTCCGACATACTGCTGGCGCGCGGCAGGGAGCACGATATTGGCTGGTTGTGGATGCAGAGCGCGAATAGGGCGAACAGAATGCTGCGGAACACGCGATGCCACACTTTGCCCTTGGGCTTCAGCACAAAATGGCGCATGACGTACACCACCACCACCACGGCGAAAGCCAGCCAGTCCACGATTTCTTCAGTCGTGGTGCAGACTGTGGGATTGTCTTCATCATTCGCGCCATCGAACAGTTTGACGATAGCCGTCATGTAGCCAAGAATCATGACATCGTTATGATCCCCAGCAAATATACCGGTGATGGTGGCCGCTCCAGGCACATCGGGTACTCCAGCTTCTTTCATGTCCTTCTTCACGGTGTCCTGGCTGGCGTCACTAGCTGGATCCGCGGCTGGTGTTGGTTTGTCGGGTGTGTTCGAGGCCATTACTCACTGCTAGGATTGAGGTCGGAGACGACACTTTGTGCATGTACCTGAATGAACTCAAACCTTACGGAGCGCGTCCCCCGTGTGTCCGCACCACGAGTACTCCGTCAAAATTGCCAGGAAAACAATTGTTACTGACCAATCGTTCCTAGAACACACTGCCCGGTGCGTAGCTCAGCTCAATGGTTTCAGTTAGTCTAATGGCCACTGGTAAACTCGGAGAGTAAGGCCAAGGGTGTAGTGGTGAGGCTTCTCCTGCCGTTTCCAGGAAGCGTGTTGCCTCTTGTCGCGGTACATGCACAAGAATAAGTGGGTTGGCCGTAAAACTCCAATGAGAATGAGATCTGTCACTGCTTTGAATACAGCTTCAGTTGCGAGATGTCCGACACTCGCTCAACGGCTGAGCTAGCTTCTTGCAGTGGACTCTGCTGGATGTGGAGGCAAAGAATTCTACTACAAGCCCACCACTCACCAGGCTCAGCTTCTTCGTTATCATCGACGGATATGTCCACTGGCTCCGCTTCAACGGACTGCTTATACTAGTAGCGTCCAGGTTTGGCCCAGTTCGGTTTAGCACCAGACCAGCAGAGTTTGAGTCTAACCAGGTAGATACACCGACCCCTCGTCTAGTAGATTTGTGGGTGGATGCTGGACAGTGTTGCTGCTGCACGGGCAGTCTCGTAAACGATAATGACATTGTGCTGAAGTAGACACGTGTCTTGTGATCACATTGTGGTCATGCAGTGCTGTCCGTCAGCATGAAGCCTTGAAGGAATCTTTCTGTGTTATAGTGTAGACCGCTGTAAACGTCATCATCTCTAGAACGAGGTCTGTCTCGTTGTCCAGGAAACCACCAATCAGCGACATTCCCGCCAAGGGCCTTATCAGAGTTTAAAGCCCGCTCAATCGTTATTTTACTACTCTTGATGGCGCGTCGAGGGCCTTGGAGTATTTTAAATCCCCCTGAATATACTCGAAACTGGTGCGTACAACTCCCTGTATGCATTTTAGTACGGTGCAGATAATGAATTCGGCATAAAATGTACGGTGTACTACTAAACGCTACGCATTTCAGAAGTGTGTACGGTTTTTTATGCCGCATCATGCTCACATATGCTGCTAATGTATATGATGGTTCTGTGCAAAATAACAGGGGAATTTTTTTGTAGACGGCGTTGTAAATTCAACGGGGTCAACGCACCGTCCGACCTAGCTACGACCGTCACTGATTGTAGTGGACTGGACATGTTATCAAGGGAGTCGTAAACCTACGTCGTACTACGACTTCCTGGTGCATCTACTTGTACTTGTAGAACATGTACAACTGTATGGAATTTGATGCGAACAGTCGGATTATTCCAATTTATGCGATTCGTATGCAATTTGCCTCGAATTATGCGATTATTCGATTTTGGTAGGAATTATGCGAAAAATTATGCTAGCATAATCCGTCAAGGCCTAACCTGAGGGCCGTAGGCCCGAGGGCTACCCTGAAGGGCACAAACAAGCCATAAGACCCTCCCTGCCATGCACGAACTATTTTTAGAACGAGGTTACATGCATTATCTCACTTCCATTATGCTTGTGTACCATTATATTGGGTAGTTTTGTGGTTTGTGTGCAGAGGAGTACTGTAGGAGTTTAGATTTCGGCTTGTACAATTCGTTCTCGCAAAGCTTCCCCCTTCTTAACTTATCTTTGATATTTTTGACCCACCCAAGTTGGGTGGTGTGCTGCTTTGCTGCTTCGAATTGTAGTTAGACCGCTTTGTCAAATCGCCTACTGGTCTCGTCATCGTCCAGTGACAATCGACATTCTTTGTTCCGTTGGGACTGTAGCTTGTGCTCGTTTTCGTTGCGCTTGCCTTCCCCTCTTTGGTCTTTCCATAACCTTGAACCTTCCAAGTTGGAAGGCTGTCGGTTAGCGCTACGGAGATGTGTTGAAGCTAGGTGTCAGGACGTCGAATGTCTCAGTACTCTGTCAGTTTCGTGCCTAGTTGTTGCACTTTCTGACTGTATTATAGTATCTAGTTACAGTGATGGAGAGTTACTCTTAACTCGTTTCCATATGTCCTTTTCCTTTCTACAATTATTATTATTCTTTATTTCCACGATGGCCCATGGCCAATAAGGAAGATATTATTGTGATTCAAATCAGTCCAGAATCATCAGTACAATGACTATGTACTGTGATAGAACTTTGTCGCGCCTTGACTTTGGTTTTGTGTTTCTCATTTTGTTGCAATCACTGCTTATCCATGCCGGTACCTTTTTCTTCTCCTCCCCTTCTCCCTTCCTTGCCGTGGTTGGCTAACACCCTCTCTCTTTGCATTGGCCGGTGTTCTCACTGTGCTATGAGATGCTGTAATAAATAAATAATAATAGATAAATAACTCACTCTCCGGACAGTATAGCTACTTGTAAGCTAGCTGTTTCGACCTTGTCAGCTCTCATCGGCGAAGTTAGTTAGAGTGACTGGCCGAAAAGATCGCAAAGAATTCCAGTGAACGGCAAAGCAATTAATTTAAAATCGGTTCAAGTGCTCTATGGTATGAGTAGTAGCGAGAAACACAGTGCACGAGAGCACAGAACTTTGACACTTTCCAAAAATATTTCTTGTAGTGTACCTTGATACTAAGAATGGAACATTGAAATTACATGACTAATTCCAAGGCTATAGATTTTGAAACGGAGTGTCACTGTTACACTGCAAGTTAATAATAATCATTATTAATTTTCAGGATTACCCAAAGGCTGACGCCTATCGGGGGGGGGGGGGGATCTCCTATTTGTGTACATGTATATGCAATGAAAATTGGAGTTGGGAAGAGAGAAAGTGTGCAAAATGAGTTCGGAAGAAGAGAGATGCTGTACATGTACATGCTCCATATTATTAATAACTGTTAGCAAGAGTACATAACCCGGGGGTTAACTCGGATCCAGACTACACAAGATCTTCAACCGGAGTACAGTTAAAGTTAGCTATAGTTGTATGCCGAATACGTCTGCAATGGTCAAGTCACACAACAACTCAGTTAAACGGAAGAGTGGAAACAACGATGGACAGCCCAAGGAAAGACGATGCAACTGCAGAGACAAAGCGCAGTGTCCGATGGACGGCAACTGCCAAATCAGCTCTATTGTGTACAAGGCAACCGTCCAAATAACCGGAGAGGACAGACAGAAGGAGTATATCGGTCTTACGGAGCCAGAATTCAAGAAGAGATACGGCAACCATCTAACATCATTCAGACATGAGAGACATGAGAAGAGCACAGAACTATCAAAGTGTGTCTGGAACCTGAAGCGGCAAAACAGCGAGTACAGTCTTGGTTGGTCAGTTATCGCCCAGACTCCAGGTTACAGTAACATAACCAAGCGCTGTCCTCTGTGCCTAAGAGAGAAGCTGGAGATCCTTCAGGCGGACAAGCGTGTCAACATCAACAAAAAATCGGAGCTAGTTAGCAAGTGCAGGCATGAAAATAAGTACTACCTCTCAAAATTCTCACCATCAGCCGTCACATAACCTTCTCACTACTCGCAGTCGCAGGTGAGGTGCTGCTCATAATTACCTCATTGTTCCTCTTCTTGCCTCCCTCAGAAGAACATGTGGTTGCATGAGCCTAGGCCTAAAGTGTATTCTTTTTTTGCGCCTATTTTTGCACCCCATCAACCAACTCACGCAATCATTTTTATAATTACACTATCAGCCCGGATCATCCATTCGCGCTATGATCCAAGCTTGCAGCCTATAACAATCTTATCTTCTGAAAATTGTAGTCAAGTTGCTGTCTGATGATCGGTTAAAACCGTGAAAGTTACAGAAGAAACGCTTTTCGTCCCTCTCAATGTACATAACCCGGGGGTTATGTACATTCAACTTCGCTTATAACGACACTCGGCGGGGCATCAGAAAAGTGTCCTTATTCGCGAAGTGTCGTTATACCCGAAGTCTCATTATATGTGTTACAGTTGGATGGGACTTTGCTCTGGGCATGAAAATTATGTCGTTATTCACGAATTGTCGTTATATCCGCAGTCGTTATTAGCGAAGTTGACTGTACTCTTGCTGTTACTGTGTTAGTGTTGGACACAAAGTACGGATAACATGAAACATATTGGTCCTTTCCAAGTTTTTAAATTTAATCCTTGGCTCTCCATCCGAGCCCTGGATGGAGAGCACAGTACGTATAGTAGTGCACTGCTCGCGATCCTGTGTGGTGTACACAAGCCAAGCCAATGATGATGGGTGAATTCCCCGAAACGATGACTGGTTTCTTGCTGGTTTGCTGAGTGGAAGGTTCGACGTACGCCTCCTGATGGCAGCGCTTGAACTCCACACTGGGAGCAACCTACATCAAACATTACATTACCCTCCAATGCCCCTAGATGTTCCAAGTTTACATTGATGTCCTCGAGCGGGTATGCGACTGGAGATTTTGTAGGTGGCAGTGTTGTGAATGCCTACAATTGTAATGCTGACCCTCTCAGCGTCTGTTTCCTACCACTCCATGAGTCACTCTGATTGGCGCTTCTACCTGGGTAGTCACGCGAGGTGTTTGTAGCGCTGGAATCGGAGCATCGCAGTAATTCTGTATCCCTAGTGATTGGTAACTGGGGTGCTGAAGCGCTATAAAAGTGCAGTATGGCAGAGTGTGGTATTCTTTATGTTACTTCAGCACTCCTAATGCATATCGCGTGAATTCAACCAAAACCTTTGTAGCGTTATTGAGAAGTGAGCGGTGCTGCGTTCTTGCAGGGTTACGGACTGGAAGGCTTTTCCAGGTGGCAGTCGTGAGTCTGTCAGGTGTAGAAAAGATCATTTTCGGCAGGAAACATGAGCTTAACATGTACCGGTACTTGCGGCATTATCAGGAACTCGCGATATGGCAGCGATGACACCGTGCCAAGATGAAAGACTTACGTGAGTGTTACGAATACGAGCAGCCAGCCAACATTCAATAAGGTAAAAGAGTAGTCGTCATGATGACCTTGTAACTCCCCATTCAGTGTTCATGATACCACTAAAGTACTCCCCTACCCCGCCACCCAGACCAGGCGGAAGAAATGTTCAAGGTTTCTGGCGGATCGAACTATATGGTGTGGTACTCGTTGGCCTTCCCAGACGCGTTTAAAAACGTTAAGAAATGAAGAAATTCATTCTGGGCACATTATAAACTGCTCTGCAATATCGGCACGTATTTCCAATCTGGTCAAGATTCGACCGACTCTGTCCTCCCCCCCCCTTCTCTCTCTCTCTCTCTCTCTCTCTCTCTCTCTCTCTCTCTCTATCTATCTATCTCTCTCTCTCTCTCTCTCTCTCTCTCTCTCTCTCTCTCTCTCTCTCAAGCATCGGAGTTGTTATGAACAAGACAGGTGGCCAGTAGTCAAGAAACGCTGGATGAGGTACACTGAGTCTGATGTTGTTTGTTTGTATTTATTTTGATTCGCAAATTCAAACGGGCATAGAACCCAATAACATGAAAGCGAATAGGAAAATTATAATGAGAATGAGAATTTAAATGCTTAGATCTTCAGCATAGAGTCAGCGGTACATCAAAGAAAACAGAAAAAAACAGAAGATTTCGCTTGTCTTCAGCATCTACAGGGCACAGGTATAGGGGATTACCTGCGTGCGAAACTGCCGAGCGTGATGGATGGCACGGATGTCGCTGGGGAGGGCATTCCATAATACAGCACCCTTGCAAGCAAAGCGCCCCCGCCCCGCAACTGAAAGGGAAACGGGCACGCACAGGCCCATGGCAGATTGGAGCCGAGTAGGGCGGGTGCAGCGGGGGTTAGCAGGGCTTGCAACTCTGGACTTGCCAGTGCATAACGACAGCGCCACACCAGGTATGCTAGCTTCTGATTGAAGACTTCTGCCACACGGAACACTGCCATGCGCTCCAGCAGGTCGCGGGCAGACGACCACGGAGGGCGGCCAAAGACAGCACGAGCCCCACTGTTCTGCAGGACCTGTAGACGGTCGAGGTACATGTACCTTCTTTGCAGTGAGCTAGAGTACGCGTTTGAAGCATACAGCAGGTCAGACATGATCAGCGATCTAAAGTAGGTCATGCGTGACTGGTGATTCAGGCAGCGGCGCATTCGCCAGAGTGCTCCGATCTTCTGCGACACGCGTGCAGAACATTTGGCATTGTGGGCGTGCCAGGACATGCCGGAATCGATTGTGGCGCCAAGATAACGAGTACTTAGCAAACTAGGCAGTGAAGTGGCATGGCACACGACCTGTAGATCAGCTGTGTGCTGACGGCCGGCAGGAATTGGCACTACTTGGCTCTTCCCAGCATTGAGGATCAGGCCTCGATCCTTCAGCCAGTCTGCAAGGATTGTAACCGAAGCAGATAATACATGTATATGTAGTAGGTAGTATACGTACGGATGACCATCGGGGGCCCGGAAACCTACATTGTATATTGCCGGAAAAGGAGAAAACAAAAGACGGCAAGAGTCCATAACTGAAGATGCTCGCACCCTACGCAATAATGGCGCATCGGGCGCGTGATCCCATTCTCCTGGTCAGCACTTTGCACACTCAATACACAGCCTACGAGGCTAAATCTTCATGTATGTACCGGTGCTGTACGTGTGGTCATATCCCAATCCGGCTTCCTTTGTCCTGTGAGCGAAACTGCAACGACGTATTAAAGGTCGTAATACGTCATATTCACGTAAGTCACGTGACTCGATTTGCTTCAGCCAAGCCATGGAGTACAATCATGTACTACTATGTAGTACAACACCGCGTACCGGTACACTCTCCCTGATCTGCTGAGCTAAACCAGAGAAGCCAAGGCTGGGGCGCAAGGTCCCCACACCACCACCGCGAGCCCTTATCTTGGAGAGTCGTCCTTTGGCTTCCCGGGGTATCTGAACAACACTGCCATCGATAATGCGAAAATCGAACGTGACACGGCACATTCTAATTCCGGTTGCTTATTCCGGTTGCAGAAGTCGAGAGCCCTTGCCAACACTTCAGTCAGTATTATAGCAATAAAAACTGCTTTATGGCAGTTTTCTAAAAAAAGTTATTGTGTTCTAGTCCATGGACCCCGTCTAAAAAGTAAGAAATTAACGAAATGTGATAGCTGAAAATTAAAATTTCACACAAAACCTCACAATAATCACAACACTTGAAATGCTGCTTTCAACTTTAACTTGTACTGCACCAACAATTGGCAACATGCATGCATAGGAAAGAAGATCACGAGGGGAAAAGGTCTTCTACATGTAGCTTTTAATTCTGTGTGTGATTATTGTGAGGTTTTGTGTGAAATTTTAATTTTCAGCTATCACATTTCGTTAATTTCTTACTTTTTAGACGGGGTCCATGGACTAGAACACAATAACTTTTTTTAGAAAACTGCCATAAAGCAGTTTTTATTGCTATAATTTCTTTTGTTTTTTCTGTCACCAATCAATGGAATGCCCTATATCAATATGTAAATGATGGCTTTCACATCATATCAAGAGGTTTATGTACTCTTGATCACATCAATACCGTATTATACCAAGAGTACATAATGGGGGTTATGTACACTTGATTATACGCATTGATGTGCAAGCCTTTTCTTGCAGAAAATGGCACTAGCATAATGCATGTTCTTCTGCGGGGAAACATGTGAGTAGTCAGGTGGTGATACTTTTTTTATACGGAGGTCATTCTGTGCATGTTGCTGTTGCAGAATTTCATGACTCTGCCATAAATTTGTCTTGCCTTTCAGATATTTAAGATTTCCCCACCCTCGAGCCATGCGCCAGGTGCGTGTCGCAGATGTTTTTGTTGATTCTGTGTTTATAGTGGTTTATAATCATGGGTTATCGTGATAAGGTCATCCAGCATCATATTGCACTGAAATCGTAATCCTGTTGATGTCGATACAACTCTTGGAAGTAGTTCAATGACTTCAAACTGTTAGTCCACGATTTTCTAAAACACAGCAAAGGAGGAACAATAAACATGTATTAAAATGTAAACAAATACATTGCTGAGTCCGACACCTCGTTCTAACAACTACACTGATCCTGAGGATAAAAGGGTCAGGGCTATGGTTGGAGGTACTGATACTGAGAGATAAACAAGGCACTCCATGATAATAAAATCTTACACATCTTTTGGTGAGTATGAATGATATCCAGTCGAACCTCTTTAGGACGAACACCAAGGGACCGATGGTATTTATTCTGTGAGTTTGTCTTAACCTATTTTATAACCAGTGAATACAATTATTTCTCCAATAGACATACGAATAGATTTCTTCTACAGCGAAAGATTCTAAGCCACACCGACTCATTGACTCGTCTCGTATGAAACAAAAGAGTCACTAGAGAGGTTCTGCAAAACGAAAATGCGTACAAACTTTCGCTCTACATCATGAAGTGCGAACCTTCGCAACTTTGGACGCGAAACTTGCAGGGAACGCGAAATGAACTCTTGTAGGAAATTTCGTGAGATCGGGTCATGGCGTACGTGCACTTGGCCCGCGCAAACTACGAAAATGTGCAGAACGCAAAGTTCGTGCAAAAATTCGTACACACTTTTGCAAGGACTGTCGCGAAACTTCGTTCGAATTTTCGTTTTGCAGAACCTCTCCAGTGAACCTTTCTTTAGCAACATGACGGCAACTGAAACAGCAACAGAGAAAGTACGATACATGTACTGCACATTCTTGCAGGTACTACAGGTACTACCAAGAGTACGGGGGGTTATGTACTCTTGGTACTACAAACAGATTGCAGATCGTAATTCTTGCTTTGGCGGCACAAAACTTTATTTGGGGCAGTGCAATCTCGGCAGTACTCACTCAAACAGCCCAGACTCGAGTAAACAAATGCAATCATACAAGTACGAGATTTTCACGAGACGACACTGCACCCATTGGCTTGTTTCGTATGAAGCAAACATGTTACTGAACCTCTCCACAATGGAGATTTTCCCTGATATGCGAATTTATTTGGCAAACTCGGTCAATGAGTCCTTGAACCTTTCCCTCCAGATTGGGAACTGCCAACGATAGTATGCCACTGACCAGTGCCTTACTTGTAACGTACTAATGTGCAATGAATATGAGTATTTTGACAACACATCTAACATAAGCCTTACCGTCGAGAAGGGGAACTCGCGTTCTTCGCACACTGTAGGCAAGGGCAAAGAGATAAAAATGGATCTAAATCCGAATAAAATCAGCACACGTTTCCGTAAATGAAAGGGTGAGCATAAGCAAATGAATCGAAGGAAACTGGTAAACTCAGAGATCACCTGTCATTGAGTATTCCGTAAAAGGAGGCCTCGGCAGCGGAAAAGCTAAATTTAGAAAGGAGATCCTGTCAGCTTTTCCATTATTTATTGCATTCCGCCCAAAATCAGCACACTTTTCGTAAATGAAAGAGTCAACACAAGCAAATGAATCAAAGGGAACTGGTCAACTCACCTGTCATTGAGTAATATTCCGCGAAAGGAGGTCTCAGCAAGGTCTCAGCAGCACCGAAACGAAATAAGCCAGGCCAGGAGACGAAATATCCGAAACAGCTCATGCAAGAAGCAGTTCCAAAGAAGGAAGTTCCTCGTGCATGCACATCCGAAAAGGCAACAACAAAAAGTCTGCAATGCACACGCATGCGGCCATCCGGCCGCGCGATGGTAGGAGCCATGGAGTAGCTCCCTGGTCCAGGACCAGGTACCGAGCATCTTACGTAGAAACTTACGTAGCTACGTAGACAACGTGTCTGAATAGCGGTGTCGTTAGGTAGCGCCATGTGAACACAATAATAGAAAAGCTGACAGGATCGCTTTTCTAAATAGAGTCGAACCTTGTCCCCTTTAGTGTCCTTACTACCTTTGTGTATCAAGGTCAGTGTGTGTGTGTGTGTGTGTGTGTGTGTGTGTGTGTGTGTGTGTGTGTGTGTGTGTGTGTGTGTGTGTGTGCCTGGTGTGCGTGTGTGTGTACAGTGTACGTCTTCAAATCAAGATCTGGTCTAATTGGTGGACTCTAACGTATAACTTGTGCCCCACTGTTTTCCCGCTTTCGATTACTGAGCAACACCGGATTACCTAGCAACACCGGATTACCTAGCAACACCGGATTACCTAGCAACACCGGATTACCTAGCAACACCGGATTACCTAGCAACACCGGATGCAATTATTTTGCAGTACACGTATGACAATGACTGTGATATGAAGTGAAGGACCATACACACACACACACACACACACACACACACACACACACACACACACACACACACACACACACACACACACACACACACACACACACACACACACACACACACACACACACACACACACACACACACACACACACACGCAATAGGCACAAAGGACGTTTACAGAATCCGTCGCCACTCCCAGCTTCTTGCACAATGCAACCATCATGCAGGCAAGCGTGTGGATACTATTCATTTTGAAGTAGTAGTGCTCCACATTATTGTGTTGAGCCCTCTCCGCTGGCTAAAGGAAAATTGCCTCCTTATACAATCATCATGTAGTTGACTGCAGCACAAGTAGTTTCACACCTGATGAAAGTGATGAGCCGTCACGAAGCACACGGCGAACCTTGCGTTGCGTGAAGCTACTTGATCCGTTTACTTTGAGACCCCAGGTTTTGAGTGCCATGCGCTTTATAGAATATCCTAGCACGTACAGAGTAGACAAGTAAGTAAATCAAAGCACGCCTGGGCCCGGCTCTCATGGGATACTATTAATAATAATATTATTAATTTTGTGTCTTTCCCTCAAACTAAGTAGTGATTGCGACTTCGGCGATGATTTGTAAGAAAGGGTTTGCTCCCCACACTTCCTCAGCCTACTCAAGCTCAACTGATGAGGGGTGAATTCCCCGAAACACTGTGTATTGAGCAGGGAGTGGTGCTTTCTTGCAGGTTTGCCGAGTCGAAGGTTCGATGGACTTCTCGTGTGCTCTGGATGGCAGTCGTGAGTCAGTCAAGTGTCAAGTAAAGTCGGCGGAATAGCGCGAGCTCCGGTGTGGGGAGCAAACCCTTTCTTCCCTCAAACTAGTCAAGATATTATATTACTATAATGCATTCCCGCGGCAGCGTCAACAGTGCAAGTGCAAGTCACCCATGCACAAACACAGTCCACACGTTCGCTTATGCTGGACATGGTAAGAGAAGCCGTTGATATACATGTAGGAGACATAAAGACAACAAGCACAAACGTAGCTGTAAATCCTTTGTGTATGATTGGTTGAGGAAGGATACTCTTCCTCTCTTTCTTCGGAAAGGTTGGTATTGATTGGACATGATTGGATATACATGTAATAATTAGAACCCGCTGAGCGAGTATGAAAGTGAAGTACATTGTGTGCTTTGATCGCCTCATTTAGGCCCTCCTACAAAGGCTACATGTAGGTGCAATGAGATTGGTCATTTCCGTAGTGACATGTCAGAAAATGTTGTTATGCTTTGCGCAATGTAGCCAAGAGAGTTTACAGGACAGGAAGTTTACGTCATCAGCATAGCTTGTCCCTAGTGGGACCATGTTATTCCACTCTTGCTCTTGTCTTGAGAGGGAAGCGATCCCCACCCTTCCTGCAGTGCAGCCTCCAAAATTAATAACATACGAACCGTAGTCGAGTAGAGCCCGCTTCCCTAGAGGTCCATATTGGCTGGGAAGGTACCGGGCACCTTTTGTCGATCTGGACATCTGAGATACAGTAATGAACGACACATAACTTCATAAGGACTAAAGGTGATGTGCTTTGCATTCCATTCAAACATGACTGATTGTGGCGCACGTGGCACACGACCTTTCTCTTCATCTTCTTCATCTGCTTTCGCGGCGGACGGAAGCGTCTGCATGCCTGGTCCGAGTGTCCCCTCGCATCCCCGGACCGGCCGCGTGCCGGAGTCCGCATTCTCCGCGCACCCCGCGGTGCGGTGTCGAGGTCACACGTACATGCAGGTCTACATGCACATCCTGAAGAGGTGGCCTGCGTCGCGTGAGTGTATTCGTGCCGATCCGCTGCATTATTTAGAAAAGCGATCCTGTCAGCTTTTCTATTATTGTATTTGAATATTGTATTCTGCGAGAAGTCACTTACTAGTATAGTATGCGCAAGCCGCACGCATTCTGCATAGCAACGCCCCGCTGCCATTATAAAGGCTTTGTCACATTTGGGGTGCCGTTTATTCAGGAGGTCGCCTGGTTGGGTAGGATGTCAGTGACAGTTTCAGAGAGGTATGACAGTGTATTCCAAACGTGTCGCCCACCGTCTATTTAGTATAATGTATGCTTAGATCTGCTTGTCAGTACTAGTACATTAGCTCAAGGACACACACCACACACACACACACACACACACACACACACACACACACACACACACACACACACACACACACACACACACACCACACACACCACACACACACACACACATACACACACACACACACACACACACACACACACACGATCACATAGTACGCATATGTATACACATAGTGACATACTCTATGTAGCGACCTGACTCCTAACTGTTACGTCACTTCATACAGAAGCATACACACGCACATACACACCTACGCGAGTGAACACAAACACCTCATGGGAGTAATGTATTATAATTTATATTGGCTGTTTTCTAGATTTGACGTGGCTTCTGTACATGCATACACGTAAATTATGATGATTATGCTGATTGTATGTAGCCGCATGTATCGCCATCACGAATGACTTTGGCGTGGCCGCGTGGATAGTTGATACAGTGTCAGAATACGATGACCGTGCACCCCGACCTGCAAGGGCAGTGGACACACATGCCAAAAGACATGTGTCAACTTCGCGTCAAAGATGATCATGTCTTTCATAGAACTCTGACGCTATTGCAGTATTGGCCACACATTTTACTGTGTGCGTTGCTGTCAAGTTCCATGAACTCCAAGTAATAGGTTCCATGGTTATGATAGTAAGCAGCAAGACCCCGAGGCTGACTCTGTGTGCGTGTACCCGTGGGTAC
This sequence comes from Sycon ciliatum, assembly GCF_964019385.1. Taxonomy (NCBI): domain Eukaryota; kingdom Metazoa; phylum Porifera; class Calcarea; order Leucosolenida; family Sycettidae; genus Sycon; species Sycon ciliatum. Next base: position 7,944,560 of record NC_088650.1, on the reverse strand, counting down.
ATGACATCGAATTGCATAATGACTATGATGTAGCACCGAAGTCGAAGAGTGAGCACTACGTAAGGTAATTACTAAATTAGTTGATTGGCGCCACACTGAGGAATCTAACACGCGTATGGCGTTCTGGCGGTCGCTCTTGAAACGCCATAAAAGCAGGCTTTGTCAGCACCCATTCCAGCAGTTTGTCTTTGCGAGGGTTTGCTCCGGTAGATCATTCTGAGACGCATTGTGGTGAAGTGAGTTCGTGAAGAAACACCTGTAAGGCAGGCAGATAGAGCGAAAGCTCCTTTTGAGCACACTGGAACCCTGAATTCCGAGCTACATATCTACCGGTACGAGCTATCTTGCTAGTCGGAGCAGATTTAGGAGCTCCTCCGCTTGATCCAGGTACCATCCACCCAGTGTTTGTCAGTGAGGTTGTTACTCCTCCCTGTGCATAATACTACTACTACTACTCATGTGCTGCTCACTGGTATAAAGACAAAGCAAATTTCCTACGCATTACCAACACTCAGGTCTAGGGTTTCCCCTAGCGTTGGTCTCGGACTCTCAATCAGTGCTGGTCAGGTGCTAGTCAATCCTGTGAGTTAGTGCTAACCCACCGTGCACGCCCAAGCAGTACGCAATGGCCACCCAAGACTCAGACAAGTCCGATGCCGCCAGCGCGGGAACACAACCCGCTCCAGCGGCGACATCGCCCAGTCCCGCGGACGATAAGAAAGCACTCCAGGAGGTGGGCGTCTCGTCAAGCCTGCCAGGAGTGAACACCATCGTGGAGGTATTTGCGGGTGATCACAAGGACATTATGCTACTGGCCTACTTCACCACGATCATCAAATTATTCGGTGGGTCCAGTAAGGGCGATTCTACGGTATGCCTTACTAGTGAGGAAGTAGTCGACTGGCTGGCCTACTGCGTTATTGTGTGCATCTACATCTTCCGCCATTTTGTCCTGTCCCACACGGGAAAGCTGTTGCAGCGGATCGCGCGCACCGCCCTATTCAGCCTGTTCGCGCTCTGCCTGCACGACCAGCCGATCTCCTGCTCGCTGCCCAGGATGAAGGACTTCCTAGTGGTAGTCGGCAACGGCACATCCGCAGCGGAGTACGTGCCTGGTGAGGGACTCGGCACTCTGCACTACACGCAGGGCGCGATCATGCTGACGCTAGCCCTGATTACCACAGAGCTTTTCCGGCGTGACGTGACGGCCACCTCCAACAGCAAGAAGACGACAACTGCGCCGGCGAAGGAGGAGAAGGAAATGCAGTCGATGACGCCAGACGTGTAGACACATGCCGACTGGTGAACTTACTTGAAGACAGTGGGCAAGTGCGCCTGGACTTGATCATTATAATATAATTGTTGTTATACTTGACCGAAAAACCCAGCTGTAGACTAGAGATCATTGTATCCTCTACTGACGTTACGTTATGTGGTGGACATTGCCTCCTTTAATAGCATTATGCACGCCGGGTACACCAATACAATGTCATGTGCATATTGTGTCTACTTCGAAGTTGATACATACAATCATGCATGATGTTAGATTGACAGCATGAAACAAGGTGGAGGATACTGTGTTCGGAAACAGTGACCTTACTACAACCTTCCGCGGTTGGCAGAGCCCAGGTCTGCCAACCGCGGAAGGTTGTAGTAAGGTCACTGTTTCCGAACACAGTGTCCTCCACCTTGTTTCATGCTGTCAATCTAACAATATGCGTGAACTATAGCAAGGTTTATCTAATACTAGTTTTGATTACTAGTATTGGGTTATTATAATACCATACCTGTATGAGGACAGTATAATGCATAGGTGCCAGTCCACAGGTGCTGCTGATAATTGCGCGCTCGCAAATAAAGCCTGACTTCGCTGAACAACTGTTATGCCTACAATACGCTTTACTTTCATACAAGTCCACCGATTCATACAGTCAGCGACGATGGCGCTTGACCTGGACCTTGTGCCGGTACCTACATTGTAAATGCTTTGCTCTTCGCTGTAGATCTTACTGTAATGGTTTCTGCCAGTTGCTCTGTGTTCCGCTGAGGTGAGAAGACCTATTATATAAACAACAAGTAAAGATCGAAACTGCTACGCGTACATGTACTTAGCTGTCCGCAGATTGAGTATTGTACAGTCATGTACATGTACAGTAAAACCTGTCAAGGCGACCACTCGGATAAGGCGACCACCTGTCCTAGAAGACCACTTCAACCAGGACCAAAGGATGCTATTCCAGTCAAATGACCTTGGATAAGGAGACCACCTGGTTACAGAGACCACGTTTTGAAGGTCCCTTGAGCGGTCGTCTTAGACAGGTTTCACTCAACAATCATGTAGTCTGTACTTGTATATGACAGACATGGAACAGTGCTACCTGTAGTCTCATGCAAGCCGTTTTGACTGTACGTGTACGTGTATCCAGTCGTTCTGGTACAACCCAGACTGCACAGTGTGTGACATCGGCATTACTGAACGGTCCCATATCGCTCAGCACAGGCATATACATGTACATGTATTATCATACCCGGAGTAAAATCGGATCGGAGTAAAAACACTTTCTTTGTCCTACTATTGTTTGTATTATCATACCTACATGTACATGTATCACCCACATGCCCCCCACCACCACCTCTTTAGGCTGTTATGTTGCTGGAAACCTCGAGCAGACTGTGAAGTTAGCAACAGGGCACACGGCAACGTTCCTAACCCATGATTTACATGTGTATCCAAAGTCCCACATCATCGAATGATGGCAAGACGTCACACTAGAATAGCTAGAGGGAAAGGAGAAAATCAAAGAGGAGTCCAGACGGACAAGGAAAAGGAAAAAAGTTCAAAGAAATTACGGGTGCTTGTACATGTACATCAATAATTATTATGTACATGTACATGGATGTACAAGTCATGTACATGTGTCAGGTCATGTTTGTTATGGTGTGTGACAGGTTGCCATAACGGTACTAGTTAGTGTATCGGGCTGATTGACATGATGATATCTGCCCCATAAAGGCCATAATTATTATTATCGTGATAATGGTCGGTGAGCGCAAGCGTATTGTTTTATCAGCACTTCAGGATCAACGTGACTAAGCAGGGGAACAGGACAACACTGGGCAATTCAATCGCTTTAACATGCTTTGTTGTCCACTGACTTCATTCAAGTTAGACTTCACTAGGATCTGTCCGGCAAGTACATGTAACTCTGAGCTCCGCCGACGGGATCTAACAATAACATCGAAGCGGTTGGATATCGAGTGTACTTCGAGTATGAATGCACCTAGAGAAGAGATTTGTCTACATAACTTGCACGAGTTTGCTATGGAACATGGCTAAAATACATGTAGGTTGTTACTCAGTTGCGACAAATCTGTAAACCTCCGTTGTGCCTTTTGTGTACTGTACATGTAGGTTGTTACTCTGGGTTTTCAAGGCTATTAGGCAAATAATCAGACAACAATCTAAGTACGAAGCACATGTAATACAATGTCATGTAACTAACTAACTTGCATACCCGGTAGTCTAGACTGTGCAAGTAACACTGTATTAACACGTTAGTTAGTTATAATTAACGACTCTATGCGCCTTGTTGCGTTATTCTCTCGCAGTGAGGAGACAGTTTTGTCCGCGATGGTGTATTATTATTATGTGAACAGCGGCCTTCCTTTGTCTCAACTGACTCAAGAGGCACGGTTTACCCGCGCGCCGCACCACAAGCATGGAACCCGGACACGGACGCTGCGAAGTGCTGGGTGATCCTGTCTACTTCGAAGCACAACTTCAACAGTTCAAGGCACGATGACATGTCGGCACCGAACCACATAATTACCATCACCGCGACTTTCTTGTCTCGACAGCTATTACTAGTATAGTATTAGTTTGTCAGGGGCTTACTTTCGCGCATGCTTCCGCTCGCGCGGAGAGCGCTCGCAACGAGCGTCTGAGGGTACTAGTATTTAAGTCGAATGGTGAACGCTTCGAGAACTCACCTGGTACTATCATAGTTGAGCTGACCTCGATATTCTTCGAAGTTTCTTGCGTTTCCATTCCCACTTCCAGTGTTCTGTAGTGTGAGAGAGATTTTCTGTACACCAGCGGGTAGTGGAGCAAAGCATTCTACCAGGCTTTTATCTTTCTCTCTGGTATCCCGACGAAGGGGAGAGCAGCTCTGCCTCGTGAACGTATACTACTTGCTAGTGGACAGTCTCCCAGGTTTCAAAATGGCCAGCTCAAATTCGCGAACAACGACAACGGCGCATGTTGGCTCACTTGTGGATGGTGTATCGTGCTATGCTGCCAGCCTGGCGCAGATTCCACAGCTATTCGGTGCTGATTACAAGGATGTGCTGTTGCTCGGTTACTTCACTGCATTAGTGAAGCTCTTCAACGCCCAGAGCGAGTCCGGCGATCCGAGCGACTGCCCAATCGCTGAGGAGGTCATCGACTGGCTGGGTTATGCGGCCATGGTGATAATCTACGTCATTCGTCACGTCTTCGTGCTGCCAACCACGCCGCGCCATGTGTTCAGGCGACTTGTGCGCTGCTTGATCTTCGCCGTATTCGCACTGTGCATACACAGCCAGCCCATCTCCTGCTCCCTCCCGCGCCCGACCCACCTGCTGGTCAACGGTACGGACTGCGGACCGCGTGATGGGGCAGCTGCGTCGGACTACCTTCGCACATTACACTATATACAATGTGCTGTCGTGCTAACCCTAGCAATTATAGCTACAGAGCTGCTGCGACAGGAAGTGCTCCGTCGCGCTCCGAATTGCTCTGAAACTACGCCACCATGCACGACCGCTGTGTGTACCAACAATAGCAACATGGACGAAGCAAGGTCCGACAATGAACACGGTTCCCGTGGCAATGAGCCAGGGCATGAGAGTGAGGGCAAGAGCGGCAGTGGTGTCTGGCAGAATACCGAGACCGGGACAGTGCAGTACTCATTCGTGGAGAAGCCATGACGGTCGGACCATAATCCGATCGCCTCCAGGCTTGGATGGGCATCATCAACATACTACAAACGCTGTTACTATCGTCGAGAGTCCATAACCCAAGCACCTTTGCTTTTATTAATATTATGTACATGTCCATGACTTGTTGTAGTCATCGCCAAGACTCACGCATGAGAAAACATTTAAATGATGATTGATCCCAGGTTCTGGTATCATTCATTTTGTCTGATGATTGCCGCAGCATGAAACTTACATTTAATGCTGATGTATATTTCAATCAATCACTCCCTCCCCCTCCCCTAGAACATAGTGGAGAATGCCGGCAGAAAAAATTGGCAGAGTCTGGTAATTGTCTGGTATGTTTCAGGCATGTTTGGTATTTGAAGATGTATAAAGAAATGGAGCATAATTCGAGGAAGTGCCTGCCAGTTTTATGGTTCTGCCAATTTCACTGCTTTTCCGGCAGAATCTGCCAATTAATACTTTACGAGATTATCAGCCATGGGCTAACCCCCCGCCTCTCTCTCTCCCTCTCTCTCCCTCTCTCTCTCTCTCTCTCTCTCTCTCTCTCTCTCTCTCTTTCTCTCTCTCTCTCCCTCTCTCTCTCTCTCTCTCTTTCTCTCTCTCCCTCTCCCTCTCTCTCTCTCAGTCAAGAAGCAGCCGGTGGTAGAGACAAGGAGATTGATGAAGAACGACTGAAACTCGGCAGCGACACTTCGGGAATATTTAGAATGGCTGCAACGCACTACCGGTACAGCCGGACGTCAAACCATGGCACAGTGTCAAGAAGGAATGCCCCATGGGCCTCTCGAATGATTGAAAATTTTGTGAGCATGTGTTTGAATTCTTTATTCTCACGGTGGGGTGATTGTCACTTCATTGCTAAGCTACGGTTTTATCATAGAGAATATCTGTGACGTTACAACGGGGAGGTGCTTTGTGGTGAGAGTGGACGGAGTGCATGCCCCACCTGGCTTTCACCACTTGTAATCTCACTAACACGCTGTATTTTCCCCAGTGTAGTAGTCTATAACAGTATCTCTTTTGCTTAGCCCTAATCTTCGCGCCTAAGACGCCCCATTGTGGTCCCCTTTTTGCTACAATAGGGTGAAGTGATGTTCATTTTCTGTTAGCCATTCTACATTATCACCCTTTACTGACGAGATCCTGATGATCGAAACAGCTGCTGTCTGAAGGAGCAGAGTACCAACTGAAGTGTCCTGCTGTGGCAACATGTTGAGGTCGGCCGGAGGGCGCAACGGTGTCGTGTGGTGGTTGATAATAATGTAATGGATACTCAATCTACGGACAGAACTGTTTCGCTCTTTGTGGACTCATCAGCGCAGCACAGAGAAAATGAGGCCTAACCTGATAGCAATAATTATAATAGATAGATACACAAAGGCACACAATGAAAACCTTGGCAAATTCCGTTGTGACTCAGAGTTTCATGGTTAAACCAAGCATCAGACATCATTGTCTGATCATTGGTTGAGCCATGTAACTCTGGGTCACAACGGAATTTGCCAAGGTTTTCATTGTATGCCTTTGTGTACGTCGCTCTGTCTGAATCAGGTATTGTACAGGGTTTCTCTCGTCAACCACCACACCACAACTCCGTTTGGGCATGATTGTCCGTTTCATTTGCAATGCATTACATAAAACAAATACAAAAATACATGTATGGACTCGGATGGAGAGCTAAGGATAAATTCATAATAAAGTAAAAAGGACAAGGAACTACAAGTTACGCTAGTGTCGTGCAATGTTATCGCATGAGCTGATTGTTTAGTACTGGTGGTGTTAGTGAACAATTTCATGAGCGTAACTTGTAGTGTCTTGGACTCTTGGTCCTTTTTCTTTACTATAAAATACATGGTGAAAAAGGAGAAGGCCAAAATGTTACGAGTTAAGATTAACTGTCCACCAACTTGACCAGATCTCATACAGTCAGCATTTTGTCCTTCTCCTTTTTCACCATAATTTAATTGGCTCACCATCCGAGTTGAATATAAAATACATGTACATGTACTATGGGATTTCACAGCCTAGTATTCCCCTCAGGCTCTAGTTGTCCTTCCCTACCACATCACACACGTCCATTGAAAGTTTACTTTCATGACCAATGTTAAGATGACCCTTACCCTGAGAGATTCCTGTAAGAAGACCTTAGGGTCTGTCGGGAATGCCCAAGTAAATAATAAAATACAAAAATACAAATTCCCAGACTCACTGTTTTCTTCACTCCATTTATCCAGGTTATCTAATCTTGTTCTTAATCTATTCTCCATTTTCATCGTCATCATAACATTGGGCACGATTGCCCGTTTGACGCATGATGTAAAGTAGAAACAAATACAAAAGAAATACTGAGCTCTCCAGCCGACCTGGACACGTTGCCACAGCACACCATCAGCAAAGCGACACATCCGTTGTTTTTATTTATTTCCTTCATAAGCTGTTTTGAGTATAAACCTCTCGTCAGTGAAGGTAGACATTGAAGAATGGTTAAGATAGCGAAAAACACCTTTTTGTACTGAATGGGGAAGCATAATGCGCGCCTGAGGGGCGAAGATTAGGACTAAGTCAAGGAACCAAGTGCAAAAGACTGTGAAAAACTAAACACTAAACTGGCTTTGCTGATAGTGTGCTGTGGCTACGTGTCGAGGTCGGCTGGTGAGCGCAGTTGGGGTTATTATTATTATTATTTGAGGTATTCTCCCAAGGCCGAAGCCTAGATCAAGGGGGTCTCCGAGAATAATTGTCGGTGTGATATACATTGTACAGTAGGGTACAGGTTTTAAAAGGAAGAAAATTATTCTAAAAGATAAAAAGGTATGATGGTTGATGAGAAAAAGGCTGTTTAATATAAAAAATGAGAGAGAGAGAAGGAGATGTACGTAGAAGGAAAGAAACGCTCTCCAGCCTCCAGTTAAAATCCAAGAGCTACTCGCTCTCTCTCTCTCTCTCTCTCTCTCTCTCTCTCTCTCTCTCTCTCTCTCTCTCTCTCTCTCTCTCTCTCTCTCTCTCTTTCTCTTTCTTTCTTTCTCTCTCTCTCTCTCTCTCTCTCTCTCTCTCTCTCTCTCTCTCTCTCTCTCTCTCTCTCTCTCTCTCTCTCTCTCTCTCTCTCTCTCTCTCTCTCTCTCTCTCTCTCTCTCTCTCTCTCTCTCTGCTCTAGGGCCAAACAATGAGTGCCGTATGGCGAATGACAGTGTCGGCGGAATCCATCCTGCCATTCACGGGGGAGGACCGCAACGCGAGTTACACGTGGACGGGTGAACAGGGCTGGGTTGCAGAGTGGGAATCAAGACCTGAGACTTGAGGCGTGGACGCCCGCGTTCGGATTTCACCAGCCAACGCTGCCATTGGTTCCATGATGCGATGTGGCATAAGCCGATAAGGTTTATTCGAGTCACTAGCGGAACACCCGAACGCATCTAGACGGGGGATTCAACTGTCCGATTACTAGAAGCACTACGACGAAACCCTCTCCCATCGGAATGTGTGAGTGAGGTCTGGCCATTTGTTGCTGGCGCGGCGTGCACAACGCCTCTCTCAATGTCATGTGAACTTCCGTTACCAGCAGGCGTACTGCCGCCATCACTTGGCACAGGTCCCGAAGTCTTCTTCGGCGCTGGCTTCTTTTCGGACCTGAGCAATTTAGGGCAGAGCGTGGTGACTGCGACAGTCATCGTCAGCAGTACTGCACCTTGGATATAGGAGAGCAGACTGAGATGTTCAGACCCCGCCAGGTTGACCGCACCGGTCGTGGTGTTGATCAGGTTACCGGTGTCCCCCTGCGAGTATTCCCGCGGCAGAGAGCACGCTATTGGCTGACTATGCAGGCACAGGTTGAACAAGAGGAAGACCAGGCAACGAGCGATCTTCTCCGACTTTTTCAAGGCCAGCAGGTCCTTCTCGACGAAATGTCGCACGATATAGATGATCACGATCACACCATACGCAATCCAGTCTATGATCTGCTCCGTGTCCGAACACAACGTGGGATCCGGGGGATCGCTAAATCCATCGGAGAGCTTGATCAATGTGTTGTAGTAGCCGATCAGCATCATGTCCTTGGCATCGCCCATGAACACGCTACCCAGTGATGCCTGCGTATCTCCGCCTGCCTGCTTTTTCTTCTCCGAAGCGCTCGCACTGGTACCATTGCTGCTTGGGCTGGTCCCATTGCTGCTTGGACTGATGCCAAAAGTCGACGGGCTAGCCGAATAACCTGGGGTGGCCATGTCGACTTTGCGATTACACGTACTACGTTGGTATGAATCACACGCAGCTGATGGTGTTAGCGACCTTGTGAAATCTTACTAACACGCTTTCAATGGCCACCAATTCTAGATGGCCGACTCTAGTTGGCTTAGTCTGTGACAAAGGGTACGGTACTGACAGAGTTATTCAGCCCATAGATGGGTGGGTGTGGACTCTGCGCTTAACGACTACCGGCCAGGTATCCTGCAATCCAAGGACGTAGGTTGACGACCGGGGCGGACAGGAAATCCTTTTTCATAATGTTACTAAACGTGAATCTGCTGTGCGTGCGAGGATAGCACATCTACACTCTGTCAGTGGTCAGGATCAGAGCTACGATCCGCAATGTTACCACTCTCTGAGCGGTCTCAGCTCTCTCAGTTCCTGGCCCAGATCCTTTTCGGATTTGGCGGCGAGAATGACAGGCTGGCGTCCTCGTGGCGCAACCTTGGCATGCGTCACGGAGACCAGTAGTTAACGAATACTCCGCAGGGAGTTGTAAATGAATAAGGTGTTAATACTAAGCTCAAGAACGGACATATAGTGTCATATACATACATATATTAAAAAAATTCGGCCTCATTTCCTCTGTGCTGCGCTGATGAGTCCACAAAGGACGAAACAGTTCTGGCCGCAGATTGAGTATTTATAATTACCAATAGTCATAGAAGCTGCCATACGGGGGTGTGACTGTCACACTGTGAGCTCGCCTCTGCCGTAGTCAGTTCAACATCGCGTTGCATACATCAGCGTGCACGATCTCGGCTGCGCGTGGGCCAGGCGGTCTGGCACGCACAATTACAAGGGCAAGGTCCGCGATGGTCGTCCTCTACGCCTCTTCTATTACTATTGTTGGACAAACCAATTGAAACGATGAGTAAAGAAGAGTTGATAACGCCACTACGTGCCCGAGTGTGAAGGACATACGTGTACATGTACATGGTCTGGTTATAGGAACACGAAACAGCACGGAGAGAGAACTTCCCCATGACTCTCAACCCCAAGACGAAGTTTAAATTCTCATTCCCATGAATCTCATCCTCGTTAACATTAGTAGTATTTATCTTCGTTCTCCCTATGGCCGGAGCCATCATCACATTCGCTCCCGCGTTATTGGATTCTTGCCCGTTTGAAGTTGCGAATTCAAACAAACAAACAAGTGCATACAGTAGTAGTCATACTGGCGGAAGACAAAAAGAATCACGAAGTCCTGGAGCTAGGCCTTGGTGGATACGACTCGAAAAGCAGCAGAACCCTACAAAGCCCAAGGTGGCCAATTTTTCGAATTCTGCTCCTATTCTTTATCCACGTACAGGTGCATGTACCAAATACTTGAAGTAAAGTAAGTGAATTATCCCTCTAGGATCAAAGGCGCAGATGCAGCGCCTGAACGGTGGGAGGTGAGTAGATCAGACCCACCACCAAGTGGTCAAAGACCGAAATCCCATTAGCTGCATCCATGTTACCCTCGTGCCAGGCCACGAGTTCCCAATTAACTGTGGGTCGCAGCACGGCTGGAAAAAATCCTTCCGCTTCCAAGCAGGACTGGAACCTGGTACCCTCTGTTTCTCAATCATGGTCTTAGACCATCCCACTATGCCTGCCTTTTTTTTTTTTTTTTTGATCCTAGAGGGTGGTGGCGTTCCCACGGCGGATGCGGAAAACTCGGCTTCTGGTGTATCCATATATGTTCTGCCTGTTGTACGCATTGCCCTTTTGCACTCGCGTGTGTACGCATACTAGTACACACATGCATCACGGTTTTCTGCCTGTCCTTTGCTATGGACAAGAGGTCTTTTCTCTTTGTCTTCTGAAAGATAAGTCACAAACCCTACCTCGTGTGTTTGCGTTTGTTGACACAACATGGCGCAGTGAACGTCTTACTTTACCTGTAGTCTTAGTATACTAGTAGTTCCATTGCAGTTGTAGAGTAGCCCACCTGTAGTGTTGCTCTCTGCCCGTTTTCGTTTCGCTTCGAAAATTGTCCGTTTCGAAGTTCTAGAATTTTTTCGTAGCCTTGTAGTACGATATCGATAGTTGTGATTTCGCCATGGCGGATGGTGCTAAGTCACAGCCGGACATCAACCAACTGGTGCAGCTGATCCAAGCTCAAGTGCAAGCATCTGCCCAGCGCGATGCGCAGCTCCAAACTCTGTTGCAGTCAATGTCGCAAGGATCATCAAGCAGCACGAGTGCACCTGCTTCGTCTGCTCCTGCTCCATCCACCAAGCTCGTCGCTGTGGATCGGCCCATATTGTTGTCGTCGGCGAATCTAGCTGAATTTGTATCGTGGAGCGAGGCCTGGGAGGACTACTCCCGGTGTCAGCTGTTGTCAGCGCAGCCCCGCGAGACAAGGATGGCCGCGTTTAGGCAGGCCTTGGATGAGGACCTGCGACGTTTCGTTCGTGAAGGTGTGATTGTGGTGCCAAACACCCATGATGTCCCGGAGGCCATGGTTGAACTACGCAAGTTCATCCGGCGCCAGCGCAACCCCCTGCTGGACAGGATTGAATTTTACCGCCGTGCCCAGCAACCTGGAGAGACGTTCGACGCGTGGTACACATCCCTGAGGGAGTTGTTTCATGCGTGCAACTTCTCCGGGTTGGATGTCTGTTCGACATGCTCAGGGCGTATGTGTCAAACATGCCAGCAGTCGCTCCAGGCTAACACGGATGAAATTCTGCGAGACCGCATTGTTACCGGCATCCTGCAGGATGACGTTCGACACAAGCTGCTGGCAATGAAGGATCTAACCCTGGCAACCTGCGTCGACCTATGCCGCGCCGAGGAGGCTGCCAGTCAAACCTCGTCACGTATCCCCAGTCAGGCCACTGGAGACGCGTCCGTGAGTGCCGTTCGTTCCAGCTATAAGAAGCAGAAAGGAATGGCATCCAAGCAAGCTCGAGCACCCGCAGCCAAGGATACCAAGTCTGGCAGCAAGCCCTCGCCGGACAAGTGTCCCAACTGTGGCCGCACCGCTCATAGCAAGCGACCCTGCCCTGCTGCGGATCGCAAATGCAATGGCTGCCAACGCACCGGTCACTTCTTATCCATGTGTCCGTCTGCTTCTAAGAGGACTGTCGGTCAGCTGAAGCTGCAACGTGCCGCGTCCTCCCGTGAAGGGGCTACCATAGCCGTCAACACGCAGCTCGTGTCTGCCGACAAGCCAACCAGTTTGCGCTGGCTTCCTGACACCGGCAGCGACATCAACGCTATTGGCCCTGCACACCTCGAGCTCCTCGGAGACTTTATTGAGAATCTGCCTACCGACAAGGATGTTGTGCGCACCGCTGATGGCGCACCCTTGACCAGTCTTGGCAAGATCCAGGCGACCTTGACGCTCGATTCCGTCACACACGACACCACACTGCACGTGTACAAAGGCCTGGATGAGGCACTGCTATCCCGCCAAAGCCTCTGTGCCTTGAATCTGTTGCCTGCTTCTTGGCCCTCCGTGTTTGTCCGTTCTGCCCGTACTGAACCCAACACGGCCCGGCAGCTCCAACAGCAGCTTCTGGAAGAGTTTGCCGACGTTTTCGACAGCTCACAGCTTCCACCAATGGATGGTCCGCCCATGGACATTCAGTTGGAACCAGGTGCAGAACCCAGCTGCGTCCGCACTGCTCGCACCATACCGTTTGCCTACCGGGATCAGATAAAGTCCCAACTGGACAGTATGGTCGATGATCGCATTATCGAGCCAGTCACAGAACCCTCTGCGTGGTGCCATCCGATCGTTCTCGTTGAGAAGAAGGGCACAACTGAGATGCGACTGACTGTGGACCTTCGAAAGCTGAATGATCAGGTACGCAGACCCACCCATCCTGCTCGTACACCACATGACGCAGTGGCAGCCATCGGCAAAGCCCGCTACTTCACGAAGCTCGACGCCCGACATGGCTATTGGCAAGTCCCGCTGTCCGACGATGCCAAGCCGCTCACCACCTTTATCACACCGTGGGGGCGGTACCAGTTTCTTCGCAACCCGCAGGGCCTTGTCTCGGCTGGTGATGTATTCAACTCCCGTACCGACGCAGCGTTTGATCGCCTCACCAACTTCGTAAAAGTGGTTGACGATGGTCTTGTGTACGATACGGAACTGACGACTCATTTCACCCACGTTCGTGACGCTCTGCTCCGCGCCCGTCAGCACGGCATTACCCTGAGCGCTAAGAAATTCGTCTTCGGCGTACCAGAAGTCGACTACTGTGGCTACCACATCAACACGGATGGTTACACCGTTGACAGTGACAAGACGGCAGCCATCACTGATTTCCCAGTACCCGTTAATCGCACTGACGTCCGCTCATTCTTCGGGCTAATCAACCAGTGTAGTGATTTCTCGCCCCGTATCGCACAGCTCAGCGACCCGCTTCGCCCGTTGCTGAAGTCCACGAATGTGTTCCTGTGGGAGTCGGCACACACTGACGCGTTTAACGCCGTCAAAGCTGCCCTGGCTTCTCCCCCGATATTGTCGTTCTTTCAGCCTGGCCGACCGCTTCGGTTAGAAACTGATGCGTCCGTGAAGAACGGACTTGGTTATGTTTTGTGGCAGCAGCAGGGCGACACCTGGTGCATACTCCAATGTGGAAGCCGGTTCCTCTCTGATGCCGAGACGAGATACGCCGTCATTGAGCTTGAATGCCTTGCAGTTACCTGGGCAGTACGCAAGTGTTCGATCTATCTCTCCGGTGCTCGGTTTGAAGTTATTACCGACCACCGCCCGCTCATCCCTATTCTGAACTCCTACTACTTGGATCAGATAGAGAATCCCCGGCTGCAGCGGCTCGTCCTGAAACTTCGGCCCTATCAGCTACACGCAACCTGGCGGAAAGGCACGGATCATGCTTTCCCTGACGCTCTGTCCCGCCATCCAGTCAGCGACCCCTGCCCTGACGATGAACTGGGTGAGAGTACTGCCTCTCAGGGCGCTGCTATCCGTGTGTGCACGCTTGATACGTCTGGTGGCCTGAAGTACCACGCGCTCCGCTCCGCCGCCCAGGCCGACGCTGACTACCAGTGCCTAGTTCAGTTCATCGTGTCTGGTTTCCCTGCTAAGAGGTCCCTCATGCCTGAGTCACTCCAGCCGTACTGGAATGGTCACGAGCACCTCTCTATTGACAGTGGTTTAGTGATGAAAGGACCCCGTCTCTTGATTCCCGTCGCTCTCCGGCAGCGTGTCTTGTCTGATCTGCACGCATCCCATCAAGGATTGACGCGCACGAAGTCCCGTGCCCGGCAGATTGTATTCTGGCCACGATTGTCAGCCGACATCGAGCATGTTGTCCGCAGTTGTGACAAGTGCCGCCTGCACAGCGCCTCACAACCGAAGGAGCCACTCCGTGTGGACGATCGTGCTCCAGATCTGCCATTCCAGCATTGCAGCGCCGACCTGTTTGAGTGTGAAGGCCTGCAGTATCTAGTGTATGTGGACCGACTAACCAGCTGGCCCTGCGTTGCCAAGCTCGGACGCACTGCCTCCTCTGCAGACGTCATTCGGTCTCTTCGCCGCTGGTTTCCTGACATTGGTGTCCCCGAGGTACTTACCAGTGATGGTGGCCCTCAGTTCCAGTCCCATGTGTTCGCTAAGTTCTGTGATACCTGGCACATCCGTCATGCTAAATCCTCTCCCCATTATCCGCAGTCGAATGGGCTTGCCGAGAATGCCGTGAAAGCCATGAAGTCGCTAATTCACAAGACCACTAGTAATGGCGACCTCGACGTGGATTCCTTTCAACGTGCGTTGCTTGAGTGGAGGAATACCCCGAACGCCACTGGTCAGAGTCCAGCCCAAGCTCTCTACGGCCGGCCTCTGTCGTCTTTTGTGTTTGCCCACCATTCCAGCTTTGCTCCTGCATGGCAAACACACGCTAATGAAGTTGACCAGCGCTCATCACACTACCTGGAGTCGACTCAGCAGCATTACAACCGCTCTGCTCGGTCCCTTCCTCGTCTGTCTCTTGGAGCACATGTCGACATCCAGCATCCCCGGACCAAGTTGTGGTCAGCTCATGGCTCAATCGTAGCCATTGGTCAGCACCGGGACTACTTGGTGAAACTTCCAAGCGGCCGCATCTATTGGCGCAACCGCCGTTTCCTCCGACCAAGAGTCTCTCCTACACCCCCGCCAGCTGCAGCCGTCCCTACTGTTTATGCTCCAGACGCGGCACAAGGCCAGACACCAGTTGCCTCTATTGCCCATGGTGTACATGCCCCAGCACAGCCTGCACCACGCCGCAGTCATCGCCATCGGCAGCAGAATGTCCCGTTTAATGTGATATCCACACGCGGACAATCTTATGACTGATGACTTTGTCCTCATTCTGTTTCTGCTCTTCTGCCGGACCTATGACTGTTGCTGTTACTTATGCACTTCATTGCTGCTGTGTTTTTTTTGTTTTTGTTTGTTTTGATCAGATAAATATGTCTTTTATCTCAGAAGGGGCGTGGTGTATCCATATATGTTCTGCCTGTTGTACGCATTGCCCTTTTGCACTCGCGTGTGTACGCATACTAGTACACACATGCATCACGGTTTTCTGCCTGTCCTTTGCTATGGACAAGAGGTCTTTTCTCTTTGTCTTCTGAAAGATAAGTCACAAACCCTACCTCGTGTGTTTGCGTTTGTTGACACAACAGCTTCCAGCCGAGTCTCACGCGAACCGTGAAATTTTTTTTTTTAAGTGAATTATCGTGTCCGTTCCCGAAGGAACTCACGACGGCCGCTAACACCCGGTAAACCCTAGCGGCAGATGCAGCGCCTAATGGTGTGGGTATTTGTATTTGTATTTATGGATTCTCCACAGGCCTTAGCCTAAATCGAGGGAGTCTCCGTGGGTGAGTGGAAAAGTCTCACAACCACTGGCACAAGTGCCGAGAAACCCCATTAGGCCACCCTTTGTTAATTCATTGTTTAACGTCCTTTTTTTCGCGAAAAGGTACGCGGGAGGGCGGAAAAAAAACAAAAGCCCATTCCAAAAACTGGAAACCCCAATCAAACATTTTGACCAGTAAAGCATGTGATATAATATGGGTCTAACGGCACTTGCAGGCATAGAACAACACTCTTTGATGGTACATTGGAGCACATGCCTGATGAATCCAACAAAACAGGTACATAGCATGGAGTTAGCATGTCATGAATTCATTACATCTGGATTTTTACTAGGACACACCGTACGATATTTAAAAGCCAACAAAAAAGGGAAAAGAACACAAGACAAAGGCATGCCCGGGAGGCAAGATTATAAGTTTAAGGTCATGATCGGCACACTGTGAAACTACACAATCATGTATTTACAACTTCGCATATTATTGGTACTACTACTTTCTTGTTTTTTTTCCGGTCGGAGGCAAAAAGGTACGCGGGCGCGGACGTTAAACAACGAAAAAAGAAAGGGTGGCCTTAGCTCCATCCATGTACCCCTTGTGCCAGGCCACAAGTTCCCAGTTGACTGTGGGTAGCAGCACGGCTGGAAAAACCGCTCCCAGGCAGGACTTGAACCAGGTACCTCTCGTATCTCAATCATGGTATTTGACCAACCCACTGTGCCTGCCTGCCTGGCAAACAATTGAAACATGAATGAAATGTACCAAAAAGTACTAAATTCTGCCGGCATTATCCACCAAAGGTTGCCTGGAGTGCCCTGGCATCTGGTCAATGTTTTTGCCAGCTGGGTGGATTTGGGACGTAGTCGTTGGGAGTCTTGGGAGTTGGGTCCCCTAGGGCCCCTGACGGCATTGCCAGTCGTTTCCATAGTGACGTGTAGCGGTTATCACGTTCGCCTAACACGCGAAAGGTCCCCGGTTCGATCCCGGGCGGAAACACAATCTTTGTCTCGTTCCCGAAATACATGTACGTTCGTTACCACACGAGGTCTCACGCAACGAAGTCTTTTTTTTCAACTAACTTGAGTTCGCACTTGACAAGTCGCCAAGAAAAGATCTAGCTCCCACGTAGGGAGCAGCACACCATTCCTCAGGTATCGCGGAAGCCGCTACCCGTAGCTAGCCCTGTGACTGTGGCTTGTGAGGTTTTGACTTTATTGAGAAAAAAAACGGTTTTCACACGTACATGTACATTATTATTATGAAATGACCCAAAGGCAATGTGCCTATCGAGGGGTTCATTTGATTGAAAGAACAGTAGATGTACATGTATGTACAAAGACAAGTAGGGATTGATGAGGAGAGAAATGGGGAAAATCAACTGCAAGGTGGCGGAATTCCGTTGATTGCATAAGCATGGCCTGTTGGGACTCCCCTAGTCAAAATAATAAATGGTCAGCTGTAAATTTCCTGAGGCGAACTGTACATGTACACACTGTACTACATGTACATGTATGTTTATACAATAATAATACTTCGAAGTACAATAATAATACTTCGAAGTACAATAATAATACTTCGAAGTACAATAATAATACTTCGAAGTACAATGTACAGTGTACCAGCACCTTTCCCACTTCCAGCATAAGAACCTGGGGCGAAGAAGAGAAAGGCTGAACGTCAACCCGCACGGAAAAGAAGTGTGCGCCCGACCGTGGCAAAGGTAGATGGGAAACTAGTACTAGAGTCCGGCGGATTCTGCCGGCAGAAAAATTGGCAGAATTCGGTACTTTTTCTGGTAAGTTTCATGCATGTTTGGTATGTGGATAAAGAAATGGAGCAGAATTCGAGGAATTGCTCGCCATAAGGTTTGTATGGTTCTACCAATTTCACTGCTTTTCGAGCAGAATCTGCCACCTTTTCGAGCAGAATCCTTTGAAATGAAGTCTTGCAATACGTCTTCTGCATTTAACGCCCATCTTGCCTGCCTTCTTAATGACGGGCCACAATGTACCCGGTTAAAACAGCTCCTTTTTGAAAATGTTTTCAATGAGTGATGTGTCGCTTTGTTTTGCTCTAATTGGTGCTTTTCTCCAATGTCTAGGGTCCAGCGGATAATGCTCCGAAAATGTTCGTATAATGCTAACCATAATGCTCCAAAAACTGCCTTATAATGCTGATTATAATGCTTCAGCAAGGGATATAATGCTCTTGGTTTGGGACAAAAATGGAAGAAAGTCTGCACATTGTCAAACTTCCAGGAAATTATGCATATCGTCGATCTGCATCTGAAGTTGCCACCTTATCTCTCACGAGCTCCACCACTTCTTAGCACTATAAGACATGATCGCTTCTCCATTGATTGCTCTCCATTCCAACTTTGATGCAGGGTTGTGGCAGAATAGTCGGTGTATCAAATCCCTCCCCTAATTATTCATGTAGTGAGAGATGAAACCATTATTGCAGGTAGTCATTCATTGTTGGGATGATGTTAATCTTGGCAAATAGTATTCCTGCCTGCAGACAAGCTGTCACTGCGTCCACTCTGTGAATAATGTCTTCATCTGAAACACCAGACGTGAGGCCAGCTCCTGAGATCCGATCTCAGATGGAGAGCCCTCTAATTTGCGGAAATCCTGAAAACACGTGGTCAGAAGTTATTTTGCCACTTTACATCCTTTGCTTGTGCTCTCATCTTCTCCTTGAGATGGTGTGTAGACGTATGGCTTGCCACAATACTCTTCCTTTCTGATAGCATTTGACTGTAGGCCTGGCATTACAACCATCCACAACTAACTGTACGTGCTTCATGAGGAAAGTAAGACAGGCGCTGCTGAGCAATCGACTTGGTACTGAGTCCATGAGAAGATCTAGTTCTTTTCGAGCCTCCTGAGCTGGACTCAGCAAAGACAGTTCCTTTGGAACGAGCTCTTTCTGTTTATAGCCGCTCCTTCATCCTGGTCCAAATATAGCAATGCATCAGTGTCTACTTCAGTATCGCTAGAGATGCTATCGCCAGAGCCTCTGGCACAACTAGAAAACTCTTCTTCGTCTGTTTGATATTCACTTCGCGTATGTCTCCTCCATAGCTCTCCATTATTCTAAAAGTAAAAGAAACCTCGTAAATAATTTCTCCGGATTTGTGCCACTTGAACTGTCTCGGCCTCGGTCGGGCAATGGGCATGCTTCACAAATGGCTTGTATACATTTACCTGACCACATCGCTACAATCATAACGTTCTTATGTAGCAATAGTTATGTAGCGTTAGTGCTAAATGTGTTACGTGTCTACACACTATCCAATCACAAAGTCATGCGCCGGTACAATGCATAGTGCTCAAATGCCCGGAATGGGCGGAGCGCAGTACGCAAGAGGTACACACAAGGAGTAAAATAGGGCTGTTTCGTTGTTACTCAGTTTCATGGCAAAAACCAATCATCAGACAACATCTCATGATCATGATTGTAGCCGATTGTTGCCAAAAACCTGGGATTTCCCGATATTATCCACTATGAAACTCGTTATGCCGCTCATACCTCACATAATGCTCGTTTTGTTCCTTTCTAATGCTCCATAATGCTCCGATGCTCGAATAGTCGTATAATGCCGAATATAATGCCGGCATTATCCGCTGGACCCTGCCAATGTCACGCAGTCGTATTTATTCAGCTTTTATTTCTTATGTACTTGCATACTGGTATTAGTTTAGTCCCACAACCTGCGATAAAATGATCAGCTGTAGCACCTCCACTTTTATGTTTACATGTATGTATCTATGTCATTCGGATCTTCCCAAGTTGTACATTGTACTGTTGAGATACCGAATTCAAATAAATCAATACCATCAATACCCTTCCCAATCCGCCGGTCCCTAGAAACTACTACTACTAGTACTACATCCTTGAGGAATCGTCCAGTGAGGTCGATAGTCAGGTTGAAGTCTCAAGTGGGTGAGGAAATCAGCGCAAATGGCAATGGTTGGGTAGCTGACGCCTGAAATCCACTTGAACGTCCGGTGGACACCCAGGTCAAGTAATAGTTAGTTCCAAAAAGCGTTGGCCATAACTCACACATAAGTCGTAACGTTCTAATTATAATGCTACTAACGGTATCAAGAGTAGAATACTCAGTAACCCCCAGGCTTATAATACTTTTGCTACTACATTGTATGATCAAGCTGCCATACAGCACTAGACACTTGTTTATGCCTCGTCATCATTGCTTTTTCTCGTATGGTCCATGTATGTAACTACTGGTACTTGTTTTTATTGTATCATTGTGTTACTTAATTCTGCCCGTACAAGAGGCCGGTTTACCAAGTTAATTAAAAAAACAAAAAAACATTGTATGATCATGATGATCGCGGCATGTTAGCTTTTGTTGTTGTTTGGCTTTATTTAGAGTGGAGTTTCAAAACAGGCCTAAACCTAATGACAATGGTCCCACTGATTAGCTGACTTGCTAACATGCAATTATCTACTCATACTTACGCGGTGCGAAAGAAGGAGGAAGAAGGAAATGCACTGACTTGAACCGGTCTTTGGAGAATACTAAGTCTTGTACAGTGTGAAGGAGGAGACCAGTATGCAGCAGTAGTAGAGTCTAGAGAAGTCTACTTGTACTAGTACTAGTGGAAGGGCCATTGGCACTAGACCGTAGTCTCGGCGTAGTATACAAAGCAGACGTGGACAGTTGCTTTCAAGACAGCATTCAGAACCCACTGTAAAAAATAATCATGCCAGCACCTGGCACACTTCTTCCGGCACCTGCGACTGCGTGCATCTTCCTAGAATCAGGCGGTAGGTATCACCGCTGGCAACAGACTTACAGAGTCAGAGCACCCCCCCCCCCCCCCCCCATGGCCCACCGTTGAAAGACTCAAACTCAAAGACAAAGTTAACTGAAAGGACACACAATCTTCGTATCGTCGATAGGCATGGGCGGATAATGCTCGAAAAGGCGGCAGATTCTGCTCGAAAAGCAGTGAAATTGGCAGAACCATACAAACCTTATGGCGAGCAATTCCTCGAATTCTGCTCCATTTCTTTATGCACATACCAAACATGCATGAAACTTTAATACCAGAAAAAGTTCTGCCTGCATCATCCGCAAAGGCCTAATCGTCGATGACGGGCCGTCGGCAGTTCTTTCATATGGCCGTCACTCTAAACTCAAGACGTCAGCCACGTTTACTAGTACAGTGCAGTAGTAGTAGCTTTTTGGTTTTCAGAACCGTTCCTGCATGACCGAGCATGGCGAGGCAGGCATGGCCGCTGCCACCAGGCCATGCCCGGGTTTTGGAAGGATTTTACAGCTGCTGCTGCAGATCGTTCTGCATTGTTTCCGAGTCCAACCGGAGGTTCCGATCCGCAATCAACATGATCAACGCATCAATGCCATCATTCATGGATAATATAAGTGATTGTTTGTGTAGTGCACATGATCCGATGACTGTCTGTCTGTGCATGGCAGTGTGGCGCACGGCCATGGCATTGTTTGTGTCCAGGGAAGCGTGGATCGTCACAAGCGTCACACTCGCAGTACCGGGCGGTAGTGCTAGTGTAGACATCTACGCATGTAGATCAGGGGTATACGACTCCCTGATCTACAGATGTCAGTGCAGACAGTAGATCTACATGTACATGCCAGCGGCCTTGACGGCAAAAGCAGCCGCGCGCTGTCGGGGGCCAAACTACAGTAGTACGGAAACTGCCAGCGAACGCAGCCTCAGTTCTCTCTCCGTCGGTGGGTTGCAGAACGTTCTTGCTTTTCAGGTACCAGGTTACGGTAGATCTACGTCGCTGTTGGCCCATCTTGCTGCACGGGCCTTTTGGAGTGTTGCTGATTGGGAGCAGTGTTCGAGATCTGCTCCGAATACGACGAATGCGATAATGTCTGCCGCCACGCATGAACCTCTGTCGAACACGGCGGGCGCGGGCACCGCACAGTCGCCCAAGCCTGGCGCACTGGTGAGCATTTTCAGCGCCGATCACAAGGACATGATGCTACTGGGTTACTACACTGCGCTGCTGAAACTGTTTGACGGAGCGTCGAACCAGAATGACCCGACGGTGTGCACAAAGGCGGAGGAGATCGTTGACTGGCTGGGATATGTGGTCATCATCGTCATTTACATTCTGCGACATTTCTGGCTGGAGGTGACCAACCTTAGACACATGCTAGCCGCCAGGATCGTGCGAGCGCTCCTGTTCGCGGCGTTCACGCTGTGCATACACAGTCAGCCGCTGTCGTGCTCGTTGCCGCGCCACACGGTGGGCAACAGCACGGTGGACGTGGACCGCTCCGAGCATCTGCACACGCTCAGCTTCGTGCAGGGCGCCATCATGCTGACGCTGGCGCTCATCGCCTCGGAGACCTGTCGCCGGCAGCTCATGGCGTCGGACGAGGAGGCAGTCGCTGAAGCCGAACATCCCATGACAACAGTTGCTACGGCGTCGCCGACGACAGCGGCGGCACCATCCGATACTGCGACAACTTCAGCATAGAGATACGACTTTTCAAGCTGCTGCTGATGTTGATAGTGATGACCTTGTCTTTATTGATTTACAACTTTCACTTAGGCAGTTAGTTGATGTAGACGCTGCCGGAGGACGCAAGCGTTGTTTTAGACTCTCGCGTTGGGCATGGCGTCCGGCAACAACTCGGCTGAGCTCCGGGCTGGTGTAAGCATACTCGCAGACATCGCGCGGAAATGCCCACATGCGTGCATGAGCTGATCTTTGCTGCCGCGCTGCCGCATGCAGATGCTCAGCTGTACAGCTACATATAGATGTCCCTCAACTTGCGACAAGGCATATTCGGGCAGCCTGAGCCAGGGACCTGTTACGTGATGTACATGACATTGTTCCAGTGTGCATGGCCTCCGTGCATCAGTGATCTCCGGCGGCATCTGTCCGCTGCAGACTGGCATGGCCACTATGCATGCAAGTATGCCGCGATTTATCATGGCTCTTGGCGAAAAACTGCATGTCCATTCACGGCGAGACGTTCGTGTCTCTGACGTCCATGCGCTGGCATCTTTTGCAGCATTCTCTTCTTTGTTGGCATTGCAAGTGCAACTTGGCGTGAATTGCTCCGCATGTGCTACCTTTGCAAGTCGATTTTGGTACAGTACCGCTGCTAATGCCGGTTAGGGTCATCCCTGAGCGTGCAGCCAGGAGAATAGAGGATGATGCCGGTCGTCTTATGCAGTTTACTTTTCTTTCAGATTATTTTCAGAGATTACTACTGAGCCGCCGTTGAGTATTCAGGCTATTTACCAGTACAGTACATAGAATGAGCTAGCCCTATCAGCAATCATTGCATTCAGTGATTAGTAGTACCACTTTGCTGTTTTTCTTTTTGCCAGATTCAATGCAAAGATTCGAGTTATGATCTAGACTAATATGCGCTGACACGCCGTCCCTGCAGTGGCTGGACCATGGCCTGTTACGTTAGTGCCAGTGTTCGTTGTGTTGGCGTCATGGTGGCCGATCATGTTGCACCTACAAGGCTACATGTATTTCAAAGTACCCTTCTGTACCATAGATCTACCAGATGTACTGCCGCAGAATTATTTGCATGTCAGCAAGAATCAGTCCATAACTTGAATCATGAATGTTCAAAAAGTTGGGGGTTCCTGACGTTTATGAGGGAGTTGTCCATGGTTGACTCCCCCGTGTAACTCTGAGTCTGATCTACATGTTCGTGCATGGACACCCTGTCTGTAGAACACGTTTTTCGGTAGACACCAGGGAGTCGTAAATACCCGTATTTTACGACTCCCTGGTAGACACCCAGGACATTTCACATGTCCTCCACAATGACTACCAGGTATGTCATGTTGTTGTTGCTCATAAAAAGTAGGTAACATGACACGGCACGTGCATAGACTAGTACTGTAGTAGTGATAGTACATACTATTACTACATAATGCACGCTTCAAAGAGAGCACTGACCGTTTACGTACATGCACCGACCCGTCATTTTGCAAACAGCATAGCTGCATACTCCAAAGCCTGTCACCATGGTCACGTCAATAGTGCCGTGGTGCACCAATCATTTCAAGAAATACAGTCGATCTACAACAAGTGACTGTCATAAAGACGAAGTAGTGGTGTTGTTGTCTATCGTAGTTACCTTGTTTTCCTCCTACCCGACTGTCGATATGAGTCGTGCCCACATGCTTTACGATGACAAACCCCTGGAAAGCGGGTCGACTGCGCAGCACCACTGGCAAGGCACGTTCACTGAAGAAACTGCGTCCAAAAACGACCCCTCTGACCAGGCACCGCATGGTGTCATCTTAGAAGCAGCCTATCAAGCGCACGAGAAGCACTACTTCGACGATGCTAAGAAGCAGCGATATCGATACTGGGCCGTGCATCTCGAGTTCAAGTCTGCTGCACGCCGTACATACGACAAATTCAACCAAGAAGTTGAACCCAATCTGGGCAAGACCAAGCTTCAAAACAGTGGATTTCTGAACTCGTCCTATAAAAAGGTACAACAGTATGTAATACGTGTACTGAAATACTACCATTACGACACATTCTTGAAGCAATCAGTTGTCAAATAAAACGGGGACATCTTTAGGCATTTGTCGAACACACCGATGGCGCACCATTCTCGGATAAGTAGTAGGGTGTAATAACAGGGGGCCAACATAGGCGAAAGAAACGAGTGCTGCACAATCATCCTCGCGCATAGAGGTTATTCAAATGATGCCATTGTGACGAATTAGCGGAACCGCGGATAAGCGCTAAACATCCAGCATGAGTCAGCGGAGCCACTTATGGGTGCTATCAAGAGTAGCTACAAGAGTGTGCAACTCCGGATCTCTCCTGCCCAATCTGCAGATACCCCGCCCACGGCGGAATTTTTTGTTGACGTCACCTTTTTTCAGAAGAACGCGCATTTCGCCGCAGAGCAGTGTGAGAGCACGTGCTGGGCACGGACCTTGTAGTGTAAAGCCGGCCAAGAGCACGAGGGAAAACTTTCCGAAAGACTCGCAGCGCGTGCGTCGTCGAAAAGATTACGTCGACAAAAAATTCCGCCGTGGGCCTACCCATCCGCGAGTTGCACACTCTTGTTTATCTACTCTTGGTGCTATGTATACAGCATGAGTCGCTAGTGAATTGCTAGTGCATCGCTGTGGCACAACTTTGCCAAAGCGTCTCAACTGATGGTGTAAGCGCATGACCTCCATACCTGATCCGGATAAAAACGAACCAGTAAAATTCGCCTGAGGATCTATTTACGGGGTAGATACATCTTCAGCTGGTTCATTTAGGAACTACATCTGCATCTGCCGCTAGGGTTTACCGGGTGTTAGCGGCCATCGTGAGTTCCCTTTGGGAACGGACACGATAATTTACTTTACTTTACTTACAGCTTGCTGAACGTTTGCTCCCCCCCCCCCCCCCCTCTCTCTCTCTTTCTCCCAGGTGGCTGACGGGAGTCCCGACACCTTATCCTATTCTCAGGTAAGGAGATGGTACTGATGGCAGTTTTGTCAGTGTGCGTTGTTTCCCCCTCTCTTTGCCTCGTTCTTTCATAGTATCTGCTTGCATGTATGCAAAACACGCCCCCCCCCCCCCACACACACACACGCCACGTGAGTGCACGCACACTCCCTCGTTCAGGGAAAACTCATTCCGCGGCCGTATGAAGCTATCTTCCGCTTTTGGATTTAATACAGGGAGAAAGTGTTTTCCATTTTTAAAAGAGATGGGAGCTTGGTCCACTGATCATCTCAGGGCACAGACCATACCTCAACGTACAGTGCAACCTGTCTATAACAAGGCCGTCACAGCCGGGGCGGCTGAGGCCGCCCCACTTTTTCGGCTTTTTTTTTTTTTTTTTTTTTTTTTTTTTGAGCGCTCGAGCACATTACAACAAAGCACAATGATCGCAGCTTAGCGCAAACGTGACAAATCCTTAAGGCCTTGTCCCCGATCGTGGTTTGTTGCAGAAAAGTCTTTCATTGCAGTTACACTGAAATGGCACCAAATGCCTGGAAATGCTTGCAATTGGCTTCAATTTTTGAATTATTTTCCCGGGGGAGGGTAATGTTTGTCCCCGATCGTAGCGTCTTCTTCGTTTGCTGCAGAATCAAAAAGACTTTCATTGTAGTTACCGTACACTGAAATGGCACCAAATACCCGGAAATGCTTGCAATTGGCTTCAATTTTTGAATTTTTCCCGGGGGACGACCCCCCGACCCCCCTTCCATGGCCGCCCCACCTCCAAAGTCGGTGCGACGGGCCTGTATAAGGAACACCCGGGATGATTGACCATACAATATTTGCTTGTCTGTACGTGTACTGTAACTGCTTGCATGCTCGTCACCTTGCCGTGCAGGTGTGTCAACTGATCGCGAGCAAAACTGACCTGGACTCCTGGTCACGGCCACGCCAAGCCAACTGCTTTGTGCTGTACCTGGCCGAGGACTCGATCAAGGACACTGCTCTGGAGGCAGGCCAGTGTCTGAGGGTGAGTGCAGCTGCCTTTCAAGTTTCCACTCTGCCCTTGTGTAGAGATTGTTTCAGTGCTTCACTCAGACTCACGGCTCAAGGTGTGTGTTGAGCGACGTCACATGTGCTGGTGATCTGCTCAATGCAAAAACAAACGAACAAAAACTTATGATTTTGCCATTTGAATCAACCCATGCCCTGCGCTTGTGCACTGTATAGTGAGCCAATCCTACGCTTGTGTTTTACAGTGCTGCCGGGTCAATGAAATCCGATTACGTGAGCCTGCACCAGTGCACAGCCCAGTGTCCACAGCCACAAGCTGCACAGTGCCTGCGGCCCATCGTGACATAGACTCACATGATCGGATTTCATTGAACAGAACTGTACTAGTAGACGGCTACAGAGAGCATATTACACATGGCAGTAGGATGAAAGCGGTTGAGTAGTTATCGATTCCGACTCTCTCTCTCGTCCCACCGCCTTCATTCACAACAAACCGCTTTCCTCGGCATGCAGTGAATACCCAAGCTACAGCCTACAGAGTCCTGATACCATCAAGAATGTTCTGTTGTCATCACGACTATTCAAATGCCATCAACAGTGGTATGATGTGATCACAAGTGTTCTGAACTTCTGACGTCATCAAGAATGGTATGATGTCATCAAGAATGGTATGATGTCATCAAGAATGTGCTGGTGTGCCCGATCACTCCAGTACATGTTGTGACAATATGACAATGTGTGTGTAGACAAACATTACGACTATGGTGTAGATGGTGTGATGTATTGTCATATTCTGTTCTATTCCCTGTAGATCCGCACGAAAGCCAACGGTCCTTTCATCGAGTCGTTCGCCTTGCTTGACACGGTGGAGAAACGCGCCATCACCAACTATTCGGGTGGAGCAGCCACTGGGAAGTCCTGGACGGACAATCTAATGGCAGCCAAGCAGTCCAAGGCCGCCGACCAGCTGCCATCCGAATCCAACGAAGGTGTTAACGATGATGAATGGGACTAGGGCGTTGCATGTTCTGTTTCCAGGCACATACATGACAGTATGCCGCAACGCAAACAGCCGTGCCGAGTCTAGGGAAATGAGAAATGGCTCAAGTCCTTCTCAAAACAGTCCGAACAAGCACCAGCATTTGTGTGCACTGTTTCCGATTCGTTCTCATCGCCACGTTGTGTACAGTATGCGGGCCAATCACATGTGCTAGGTCATTTCCCGTCGGACCCATGATGTGCTTTAGTAGCGAGTGGTCACTTAACAGACACAGCAGCAGGACGGCAGCACTCCGCGTTTCTTGATCATCGGATAGATTGCTGGCACAGGACTCCCTATCTACCGGCCGTGACCTCTCACGTCTTGCGTACGCAATAGAGTAGAGCCTAACCACCACTGAGTAGCCGCTATACATGCGAACACTGTTAGTTGTCACTTCATTCCCAGTAGAAATACCAAACTAGGGTGCATTTTTTTGTCAGTTTTATTATGAGGCAGTGCAGTAGCGAAATCTTTCAAAAGACACTTCTGATGCTGTTTACGATATCCGGTGATATTCAACTATTTGGAATTTTATAGCTGCCCTACACTTTGTACATTTTTTTGTAATTTTTACAGATGCAGAAAAATTAGTCCGTTTCTCTCCCTAATCATGAATTGTAGGGTTTAGAGAATAACTTTTGTGGCATAGGACATTTATTTTTGCTCAATAGACACCCTTAGCAAAAAACGTTACATTGTAACGGTATTATCGTAAGGGGGAAAATACCGTGATTTGGGTTCGACCTTTAGCAAGATGCACACTATTTTTAGTACGCTGTTGCCACGAGAATAGCTTTGATTTCACCCGGTACAACCATTTTTGTCACCATATACGCGATACAAGGTGAAATGCGTACAAACTATGCAATATTTGGCCAAAACACGTACCGTTGGTCACAACGATAAATCAGCCCCCATAACGTTTATACGCTGCAGCTTCAACGCTATTTGGGTGATCAAGGTACGAGTACCGTAAAAAAAATAGCGTTACCGTTGTTTGCTAAGGGTGTCTAGTGTGTGCATTTACCTCCACTATAATTTTTTCAGTACTGCAATTAGACTTCACTAACTTTACCTGGTACAGGTAGTGCATGTATTTTGAAGAGGTGGTTGGATGTATTGTGCAATGAATTCAAAGCTAAGCCGGGAATTTCTCGGACTTCAGGTTCTAGTTTCACTGTTTTTTGTTTGTTTGTTTGTAGTGACTCTCCTTGTTGTGTTAACACACCCACGCGCGCACACACACACACACACACGCACATGCACACAAAGCTAAAGTTCTCAGTCATAATGAGCAAGCAGATATACATGTACGTATACCTTGATATCCAATTCAAGGGAAGTGACAACCCAGCCTTGTTCTGGGGGATTGACTGAAATCAACCTTACAGATTTCAAACACAATTAATTTGTGGAGTCATTTTACCTTCCTGGCCTGCGCACAATAGAAACGATCAATTTTTTTTGAACTCGGATAATGAGCCAGTGTTCAATGTAAAATAGAAGAAGAAAACACATCATGGGAACGAGTTATCGCACGTGTAGTACTGGGGCCAATTCAAAAAATCGACCTCTAAAATACATGCCTTGACACATGTTGGCTAACAAGGATTTTTCGGTGTTATTTGATAGATAATGTCTTCAAGAGTATCTTGGCCCAGTATGGCGTGTCCAATCGCGTCCAAAGGTCCCGAAATCACCCTCGATAGGAATACAAAATTGCCGAAAAAACTAAGTTCTCATCGGCTATATTCAAGCATTTTCAAGACTTTCTCGGTACTATATTGACTGGACCTGGGAGTTTTTACCCTTTTATGTGCCAGGAGCTATAGTAACACCGTACATACACAGGATGCGAACCGACGCGTACACTGATTTTGTGCGAGAGTTGGAAAGATTGAGCATCAAGTAGTGTAGTTGTGACATACCAGAAATGTGTTACCTCGTTTGGACACTTTCTTCAAAGTTTTGCATTGACTCGCTGGTGCTTTTGCTGTCTGAACGTCCACGAATGGATCGATGCTGAATTCAGCAGAACCTTCATTACAATGTCATCTTGGCTCCCCGGAAAAGTAGGCATGATTCCAACAAGGAGCAGCACAACAATTATGTGTGGAAAGCAGGGGAAAGTCATCATAGCTTGCCAAGCCAGTTGTAACTATTCGTAGGACTAATCCACAACCGTGGAAAGTTTCAGACCTGGCTAACTTCATCGGGCTGGAATGAAGGCATTTACTTTATGAGTACTGCTGCACAGGAGGTGTTACAGTGGACGAGCATTTGATTCGAATCTACAAGAGCGGCTGGTGTTAGTACCATAATTCGAACACACCGACCGTGGTGAACAGCTACCATTATCACAAAGCCTATTTACCAGCTCAACAGCTCTAGGACAACTGCCTTAGGAGTGCCATGCTGCAGTGAGAGGGAGTAGCTATGTGGTGTGGAGTGTTACAAAAACGAAATCCGAGTACCTGGAGGTAACTTATCCCAATATGCAACACCAGCAGTAGAAGAATCATTTCCTTGTCGCAGAATTTGAAGGCTGGGCCTAGGCAGTGTGAAACTACAGTTATACTTATAAAACACTAACTGCAAGAAAGAGTCCGATGTCCAATGTCATGGCTTGTCTCTCCTGAACTGATCACGGCACGTAGTTGATGCGATTCAAAAGCGGTGGTGAAGAGGGAAAACATGTTCATGTAATACCTCATGAACTAGTGGCTAAAGAATTGTCCCTGACTGCAGAGCCAACAGTGATGGTGTAGGTGGCGGAGTAGAGATGGGCTCAGCTGTACGGCGTAGAGTTTCCGAAGCTCAGACGGAAGAACAACTTCAGTTAAAGTGAAACACATGGAAGCGAAAGTATTCGCATCACAATGTTGGGATCGATCAGCTTTTTAAACTGCAGCTATTCACATGTGAGCGTTGTCCAACTGCAGCCTTGAAGTCTTTTCAAAGCATTTAAGTATAGGGACCAGGGTGACAAGCTAGCCAATGTTTGGACTGTTTTATGCAAAGGATTTTGGTATTTTCATTTTCATCATTTTTCGTTACAGCACTGCCATCGCATACAAGTAGTGTTGTCCTTCTTACATTGCTGCGAGATCTATCGTATTATCGACACGTACTTCGAGTAAATTAGTTCAGGTTGAAACTGTCCTATAGCACTTCGTTCCTTAGACTCTGACAGTTTCCTACCACCTTTTCCTTCTCCTGTTAGTATTTGGGTTACAATACCTATTCTCTCAATTGAAGTGTAACGCCGAACCGTCTGACGCTTCTCTCCTGTTTGCAGTCTGATAATTATAGTAATGCATGCCTGTTAATAGTCTCATGTACCTGCTAGCTGCACATGCATGTACACGTACCTCAATGCTAACATTCGACGCGACATGTAAATGTACATGAACATGTCCAATAGCCAAGTAGTTTCACTGCACTTTGGAAATTTTGTTTTGACACTGTTAAAGTACAGTACTTGTTGCCGTACTGTATCTACTGCTTATTCTGAGCAAAATGAGGTGCTACTTGGCCATATACGTGTCAGTAAAAATGGATATAGGAGCAATTCTAGTTGGGTTGCCATGGTAATAACGGCCTTTTCTATTTTGATGTTTTTCACCATGTTCGGACACAATTCGGCAATCGAAACCTATGCCATCGTGTTCAGGAGGCAAACACCATCCAGGCATGATCATAAAATCTATGTTAGCAAACATGTGTCAAGTAAAAGTGAGAAATTTCAAATGGGCCCTAGGACTAGTGACGTTCTGACTGCTTATGATCTCGTCACAGTCGTGGATAGTTGCTTCATTATCCCCCGTTCCCATGCGTTCTCTTCTTCAACCACTGCGGCCTGCGGTAGATGATCTCCGCACTGCAGTTGGCTCCATTTGGAATTGACATACCATCGGATCAAATACGGGTACAAAGAAAATAGTAAAGGGCTTTGCCAGAGGCCTGAATAGTGAATACCTACCTAACTGTGCTACAAACAGACTAAAATGAATAAACAGAGCAAGCACATTTGTCAATTGAGGACACACCCTATAGGTGATTGAGCAATGGGAGTGCTTCATGAAAAACAAAACAAAACAAAAACAGCGATTGTTACCAAAATTAATGTACTTCGAATACACATGTACCTCTAATGGCAAGATGCTGATGCCAGAAATCTACGACCAGAAATCAGGTGCCAGTAATCTAGGTACACAGTAAATGTAGAGAGGATCCCGGCCGGAGACACCGCTCGGCTGTCTCAAGTACAAACAAATTACAATACAGTGCGTATCGGTTATAGCGTGGTCGTGTAAAAGAATATACTGCCTACAAGAATGAGCTCTCATGTTTTCATAATCATAACATGGATTTATTCTTACCAGCAATTTTTTCGTACAGTAGAATATATCGGTCCTAAGAATGGACTTTGTGTAGCAAAACATACCAGATTAGTACAAAAAAAAAAGTATATCGCCTATAGTAATAATATCCGTCCAATTCAGTTCCGATCTGACTCGCGTTGGGTCGTAGTGCTGCAGGTTCAACTGTTGTGGTCATGTAACTCATGTTGCATAGCCACATGGTAAGCCTATGTGACTATGACCAGCGGCATGCACCGTAACACTACATTGCATGTACGATGATCTTCCTGCCTCTGCGCACATGCACATGATATGTCACACTTGATTTATCGTGTTTTTAAAAGAAATATCGGAAATATAAATAGAAAGTCGTTTTTCAAACACCCACGCTATAACCGATACCTACTGTACAATGTACAGTTGTACTGTGCTTTCTCTCTCTTGTAAATTCTCTCCTTTCGGGTCCTCAAGCAGTTGTTGATTTCGTACTTAAAGTAAAATTAATAGAATTTTAATATGATGCGCTCCACTGAGTACTTTAATAATGTAATAAAACTCTGAATCTTGTCCACGGCTCTGCTAGTACACGGTGCACATTGGCAAGACCCGGTAACCAATGGTAACGTACCAGTGTTGTAGTGTACAATGTAGACTAAGAGCATCCACAACATTGCGGAACATAAAGTACTGGTTTCGGTTGTTTGTGCGTGTGTGCGTATGCGGTCGTGTCTATTCCCGCCCTGGAGATTTGAAGACACATTCCCGCTTCTGCTCTGCCTGACACCGCTATCATCCTGATTATGGGCTGGTGTTCAAGGTTCACTGTGAGTGTGTGTGTGTGCACGTGCGTGCGCGCGCGCGTGCATGCGTGTGTGTCAAACTGGTCGCACGACAAGTTGCCACATGATCAGCTGCAAAGCACGCAGTCCACACACGTACCTGACACTGTACGCGGTGAGGAGTTCGACACAGTCGGTGCAATGCTAGACCGACATGCCGAGTGACTCCTGTCATGTCACATGACCACCTTGCAAGTAGTGGATAGTACAGATGGTTATGACTCTGTCATGTTGGTCACATGACCACCTTGCAAGTAATGGACAAAACAGAAGGTTAGGACTCTGTCACGCTGATCACATGACCACCTTGCAAGTAGTGGACAAAACAGAAGACTAGGAGCACGGTGGCAAACTCTAGTGCAGCACACTCCGTAGCTTCTTTTTCTAAGACACATCGTCCATGACAGGCTTGGGCAGCGTCGACACTCGCCCATGGTGCGCGGCCAGGTTAGGCAGTACGGCGTACGTCACCCAGCCGAGCGCCTCGGCAAAGTCGGCGATCGCCAGGTCAGTCTCGGGTGAAAACGCCTGGTTGCCCGCACTGGAGATGAGATGCTGGCTAAGCTGGTCGGCCGCCCAGCTCTGATACAGGACCGCCGGTGTGCAGCACCGGTCGGCAGGGCTCGTAACGGCATAGAGCGCACGCCAGTACAGACGCAAGTTGTCCAGATGATGCCGGTTCAGCATCCACACGACAGAGAGAACAAGAAACGCCGCCGGCAGGGTCATCTGCACCGTGAACATCCACAAGCCACGGTGGCTGTACTCAGCGCTGTGTGGCGGCACCTTCACACGCAACACGTAGGCCAGAACCACAAGAAACGTACCCAGCAGAAGCGACACGACAATCAGATTCGGCATGTCTTTGTTTTGAAAGCCAGACCATCTCTCCGGGTAATACAGCTTAGTGTATGCCCACGGATGGTTGTATTTACTACTCTCAGAGTACGAATATGTGGACAAAGGACCTTTGATAAGATATCGCAGTGAGTCGAAGAATCCAGGAAGCGGTACAGTGTCGTCTTCAATGAGAACGATATATTTCGGTTTGTATTGGCTACAAGCCTGGAGGGCATGTCCGTAATCGTAGCGCTCCTTCAGAAATACACTGCCGGTTGAAGATAAGGGCGGTATGTGGTATGAAGGAATGAACCAGGCGTATCGCCGAAGGGCAGTGTGCAAGCTTGGGTCCTTTTCGGCGTTGGCAATCACCAGGGACACCCTGTCGTCGGCCAGTACCTCGGGCAGCAGTCTGTGCAGCACCTGAAACAGGTACTGCATGCGTACCGGCAGGCTCTTTCTCATAACCGTCACCACGGCAACGCACACATCGCTGGAGCGCGAGTGCAGTCGCGTTCTTAGTGTTTGGCGGACTTGTTGCGCCTTGCTGGTCTGGTTGAAACTGTCCATGTACTGAATAGCGTTCTTAGCTCGCATCCTGGCCATGGACTTGTCATGAATCCGTCCTCTTTCGGGGCAGAAAGACCGATAGTGGGAATGCTGCAAGTCGGTACAGAACTCATACGTCAGCCAAGCATGCAGCATGATGAATAGTGACAAAAATCCGATCCACTTGGACCAACATCGCAGAGTGCACAAACTGGGCATACCGTAGTCCTAGATCCTCGCAGCAGCAGAGTCCGGTGTACGGCCATGCATCACACCTCCATGCCTCTCCTAATCCATGTGGCTTCGACGACAGTGCCCGTGATGATGGGAAATGATACGTGGTCCCTGGCCTGGGTGGACTGCCTCAATGCCAATGGACAAGATAAACGCCAGCCATCATGATTCATGCCCTCTGTTCAACGCCTAGAATGCTTGTGGACGCACGATCAGGCGACCCTGCATTGGTCATGCTAAAAGTTCGAGTATCGATCATCTCTGCCACGACAAGAGTCAAGAGCTCCCTTATAATTATACAATCATAATTATTATGTATTGGAGAGAGATTTTCACAAACTATTTTGAACTACATGTACTACCGCCGCTACAGATTACAGTACAAGAGTCATGTTTCTGTCTGTTGCTGTGTTTTCGCAAGGGCGCGGGCCTGGGCCACGGGGGAATTCCCCGAAAATAGACGTGACATGTACGTGTTGTTCATCAGCTAAAATGACGTCACTCTGACGTACTGTAGCTGTGCAGTGACTCTGAGTCTGTGCTACATACTCGTAGTGTACGTGTGTATGCGTGGTTCGCTTTACAAAAATTTAATATTTTTGTTACCACACCTGTTGTTGCACTTTGATTATTGAAGCAAGAAGAAGCTCTTCTGCATGTGAAATATTAGGGTTTCGCTGTCCTAGCCTAGGTCTGTATCAATTGCCTCCTGACTGCTGTGAGAGAAGGCTGCTGCACGCGCCTCGACATGGACCACTCGGATCTAGGTCTGTCCCTGTACGACTATACGCTCAAGTACAATCGTAGACTGCCATGCAAAGTGTGCATCAAGCCGAAGCACATGTTGTGTGGCGAATGTGCGACGGAGGAGATTGCACCGCTGTACAAGCAGCTCGCCATCACAAAGAACGCTGTCCAGTATACGGCCAGGCACCGACTGCCTAAAGCTATGGCGGTGCGAGAGTCCTTCTCGGATGTGTGCAAGCGCACCAGCACATCTGAGCAGCGGATTGCTGCTCTGAATAAAATGCTGAACAGGGCCAAGGATGAGCTACATCAACAGCAACAGGCGCTTGAAGAACTAAAGCGAAAGAATGCAAAAGGCAAGCAGAGCATTGAGAAGGTGCGGCGATCCCGACGCCGCTGTCTGCGCAGCATACAAGATCTTGAGGGTGGTAACCGTGAAAAATACTCCGATCTTTCCGAGGTGTCCCGGCGGCTTGTTGCCCAGCGCCGCAGGTACTTTAACGACTTGCAAGCCATTTTTCCATTGGCTATGGCATCCCCTGATGCCCAGCTGACCTGGCCGGCTCAAATTCGATTTGACACCGGCAGCAGTCAGGACGATCGACCATGTATCCTAGACATTCTGAGGAGTGCCGGCCGGGCACGCTCCTACGCCACTGTGGCCGGTGTGCCACTGCCCTGCATCCGAGAGCTGCTGGGCCTTCAACTAGAAGTGGCGGGTGGTGAGAACGAGCCGCAGCTTGTTCCTCACGTTGTGAGAGCTGCCAAGTCAGCGCTGTTCTTTCTCTGCCTGTGCGTGCACAGCATCGGTGAGAGGATACAGTATACAAAGTTACTCACGTTGCCCTCGTTGGAGGAAATTGGCAATTTGCCGGACACGGAAGTCAGCCAGCAGCTGCTCAGTTGCGCCGTGGCAGTAGATGCCAACGTCGTGCTGGTGTGCTCGCAGCTCACCGCCTCTAGTGACGATTGCGAGGCTGACGGACATTCCTCCGCCGAGCGTGCAGTGTGCGCCTGCCGGAGTGCGGCTACACACCCTCACCCTGGCCTTCGCCAAGATCGGGCCGTGGACAACCTTCTGGCTTGCCTGTCCAGCGATAGAAACGGTAACCTGGGTCGTGATAGTGGTCCGTTCACGATGCAGGAACGCGCTCTGGTGCGCCTCATTGACAGGCGGCCTGAACTGGACGGCTTTGAAGAAGTCCATTTTAGTCCGTCGAGCGGCGAGGATGAGCCCGATTGGTCCCTGAACTTGCAAGACGGCACTTGGGTGAATTGCGCCACTGAGCACGTGCCGCTCGCTCCTGAAATGAACGCTGCAGCTCAGGCCGTTGCTGCTGCCACTGCTGCTGCTGCTGACAACACTGGCCTACTCTCAAGCACATTGTCAACGGTATCATCTGGTGTCTGGAGTGCTTTCTCCTATTTTTCTACCACGCGCAAGTAGAACAGGTATAGGGCTATAGTCGCTTGCCTGTGTACAATGTAGACGCTTTGGTGTGCGTGTGTATGTGTGTGTGTGTGTGTGTGTGTGTGTGTGTGTGTGTGTGTGTGTGTGTGTGTGTGTGTGCGCGCATTTGTGTGTGTGTGTGTGTGTGTGTACATGTGAGTGTGTGTGTGTGTGTGTGTGTACATGTGAGTGTGTGTGTGTGTGCTATTAGTGTCATAAGTTAGCAGCAGTTCTCGCTGGGTTGCAGTCATCTACATGGCTGACAGCATTTATGACTTTTTTATACTGTCTCTTGCTCCAAACTGCTCTCTCTCTCTCTCTCTCTCTCTCTCTCTCTCTCTCTTTCTTTCTCTCCATCCCTCTCTCTATTTCTCTCTCTCTCTCTCTCTCCCCCCCCCCTCTCTCTCTTTCTCTCTCTCTCTCTCTCTCTCTCTCTCTCTCTCTCTCTCTCTTTCTCTCTCTCTCTCTCTCTCTCTCTCTCTCTCTCTTTTTTTTTTCTCTCTCTCCCTCTCTCTCTCTCTCCATCCCTCTCTCTATTTCTCTCTCTCTATTTCTCTCTCTCTCTCTCTCTCTCTCTCTCTCTCTCTCTCTCTCTCTCTCTCTCTCTCTCTCTCTCTCTCTCTCTCTCTCTCTCTCTCTCTCTCTCTCTCTCTCTCTCTCTCTCTCTCTCTCTCTCTCTCTCTCTCTCTCTCTCTTATTTCCCCTTATTTGACATAATTACAGGCCTACTCTCAAAGCAGTGTTACTTTTTTTTAAATAGAGAAATAGATCATATACTCCAAAAAGCATAGATATTTTGATCAACATGTATGAAAGAAACAACTCTTCTCTGCCAGGTGAATGCTGCCGCGTTTTTCTCTGGTGGCTATTCTTTCTACTACTTCCAATCAAATACTGTTATACTAGAAGTCAGTGGTGGTGATGCACCTCTTTTTTTACTTCTTTTAAGTTCTTTAGAACTTTTTACTACGTTTGGAGTACAGTACCTACTTGCCTATTAGTTACATGTAGACCCGCTTTTTGCTGTTTGTACTGAGTCTGCGGTGCTTCGCACGCCTCCAGGTGGCGCAATGGATTGGACACGTTGTGCGGTTGTGTGTGTTTAGCCAGGCGTGCACCACCACACAGTCGAAATCAGTTTGCAGCGCTGGAAGTTCCTCTGTGCTTCTCCCATAGCTTTCGTTATCATTGACTTGCCTGTGTGGAGCTTGTTCTGAAAACGTTCTCAAGTATTCCATGAGAGCAGTCGTAAATGTGTCTTTGCAATCCCTCACGCATAGCTAAGGTGGTAACACTACGGTCCCTTTTACCGAGACGTCTTGCAGCAGCAATCAGTTCTTGCTGCTAGTGCTGGTGGCGGTGGTGGTTACGTGTGATGGCGACGCTGCTACTGGTGTTATTATTTTTACCTGCATTATCTCCTTAGACAGCCCTTGTGGTCTTTTACTGATACCGGTAAGAAGACCAGCGCGTTCTCTATCGTACTACTGCCATGCAGCTAGTTTACTGCCATGCAGCTAGTTTCAGCAAAAGTAAAATGTACATTTTTGGTGCATGTACGTGTATTTGCAATATTCATGGTGCAATGTATACTACTGCGGCATAGATTTGCTTTAGAAATGCCGGAACCGACAATAAATCACTACGTGTAAACTATTGTAGTCATGGGTGATTATCGAAGTCAGAGTGCAACTTGGTGTGCCGCTGTGTGTGTGTGTGTGTGTGTGTGTGTGTATGTATGTATGTGTGTATGTATGTGTGTGTGTGTGTGTGTGTGTGTGTGTGTGTGTGTGTGTGTGTGTGTGTGTGTGTGTGTGTGTGGTGCACGTGTCAGTTTCATGTACAAGTATCAGGCAGAAACTAGGCGCACTAAGTTCTTGCTTTAGCATGATCTGCTTCACTTCGGATCCTGTCCACTATCCTTGCTATAAACCTGTCTGTGGGTACATGAATCGTATCTTCAGATATGTGTTCTTCTCTTGCGAGAGGTGTACATGTGTGTGTGTGTGTGTGTGTGTGTGTGTGTGTGTGTGTGTGTGTGTGTGTGTGTGTGTGTGTGTGTGTGTGTGTGTGTGTGTGTGTGTGTGTGTGTGTGTGTGTGTGTGTGTGTGTGTGTGTGTGTGTGTGTGTGTGTGTGTGTGTGTGTGTGTGTGTGTGTGTGTGTGTGTGTGTGTGTGTGTGTGTGTGTGTGTGTGTGTGTGTGTGTGTGTGTGTGTGTGTGTGTGTGTGTGTGTGTGTGTGTGTGTGTGTGTGTGTGTGTGTGTGTGTGTGTGTGTGTGTGTGTGTGTGTGTGTGTGTGTGTGTGTGTGTGTGTGTGTGTGTGTGTGTGTGTGTGTGACAGTGTCCCATATGGTGCAGTGGTATGTGCAGCGATTTCCAATGGAGAGTTTACCGGTTGCGGGTTCGATTCCCGACGATTATGGTCACACACGTCTTTCTTCCCTTTCTCAGACTCCTCCTGTCTTTCATCCTTCTGTCGTGGGTGGTTACCAACAGCTAGTGCATGCTGCACTATCTGTATGTATACATATGTAGTGTGATGCGTGTGGGGAAAACAATGAAAAAAGACCAAAAGTAGGGATTCACTGGCCAGAAAACTAACTTCGAAAAACTTCTGAAAAAAACAGTCATAGCTGTGTGGTGTAGACCAGGCTGAATAGTGGCATTCAATTCTTCCGCCTTGCAAGCTGTTGAATGGTGCAATCCCAGCACAAGGTGCTATCGCCTCCAGCGATTTGCATCAAAAGGTCAAAGGTGTG
Source organism: Sycon ciliatum (assembly GCF_964019385.1). Classification (NCBI taxonomy): domain Eukaryota; kingdom Metazoa; phylum Porifera; class Calcarea; order Leucosolenida; family Sycettidae; genus Sycon; species Sycon ciliatum. Next base: position 7,905,204 of record NC_088650.1, on the reverse strand, counting down.
TGTGTGAAGTGACTTTTTCTAACAGCTGTGTGGTGGATACCAGGCTAAAAATAGTGGCGGTCAATTCATCAGCCTTGCAAGCTGTTGAATGGTGTAATCCCAGCACAAGTTGCTATGTCTAACATAGCTGTTCGCTATCATCGCTTCCGCGATGGGCATGTCTGAGGTCTGCGGTGTGTGTGTGTGTGTGTGTGTGTGTGTGTGTGTGTGCGCGCGTGTGACGTGTGTGCGTACATGCGTGCTTTGTAGTAACAGTTGGCATGGCTTTCAAATCACCAGCACTTGATAACTGCTAGCTTCATGCACTGACTGTACATGTACTGTACTGTCGTGCAGGTCTACAGTTAGTCATATTTTAGCTCTCGTGAGTCATGGTGATAGTCTACTAGTAGTAGTACTACTACTTAGCACTAGTCTCAGACTGGCCAGGCGCTAGGCTAGACCGGGACTAAGTAATACTAGTTGGGTACAGGTGCACTCAATGTCACGTGACCTGGAGGGAAATGGGAACATGATTTCGGACTCAAAATCCCCGATCTTCCAGTTCCAGATTTCCTTGCGTCGCGCAGCAGTGACTGTAGTTTTCCCCTGGGCATTCTGTCTACAATGTAGTGCTTCCACTGTTTTCCTTCATGGCAGACTGATGACAAACCGTGGCATAAGGCTGTGTTGTCTAGCTTGCTTCGACTGTAAGCCACAGCGGAATGTGAAGACAATATGCTACTGCAGAACATGGCACTGGCTGGAGTAAGACGGATGTGCCAGAAGATTCACACGAGAAGCTGTCACCATCAACGAGAGACTTCACAACACGCGTGTACGCACACAAATCGCGATGCAGAGATGGTGGTCGATGGCTGTCCATTCGGCATTCCTGACAGGATGCGTCTTGGCCTCTTGTCGTTTTGACAGTGACTGAAGGCGCGCGCGTGGACATGGCTGAGCCAAAGCCTACCAATCATACTCTTCAATCCAACTTCAACTTAGTTCAAGCCATGGATTTCACTAAATGTCAAGCTGATCGCTGAACTGAAGCTAAGCTGCCTTGTCCCTGTCCTAGCACCACACAGCGACAAAGCACAGACGTCTGACGAGCGCTAGCATTGCCTGAGTGTTTGTCAGTTTGACTCTGAGGTGGGAACCGCCCGCTGGACATGCGGACTGAGCAGTGATGTTCCAGGCAGTACATACTGCGGTAGCGACGAAAGCGCCTTTTATTTACAGGAGAGTCTCGTGCAGTTCTGCGGCTGAGCTGGGAATGCTAAGCCCAACGCTCAGCAGCTCTTGTCTGGAGACAAGCACTACCATAGCTACCCCTGGCATTCACCTAACACTTGCAGCATTAGCACCATGGACACACACACACACACACGCACACACACACACACACCATGTACCCACACACACCATTACACCTGGCCAAGCATCAGGATAACTATCACGCTCATGCGAAAGAAAGAACCGAACGATATTATTGTCGTCTTGTCCAGTGAGAGTCGAGTTTCTTTTCTCCTTCAAACTGTATCTGTCTTTCCCGCACACACGCTTCTTCTGTGTTCCCACCTGGACTCATCCTTGTGTCGTGGATGCCTGGTGGACGGCCAACAGTGTTCTAGTGTGACCCGCCGGTCTACGGTCTTGTCGGCCTACTAAGTACGACTAGTACTAGTACTACTACCGTACAAGTATCGTCGAGTGTGGCACGGTGAAGTCCCAGCGAATTAGCCATGGAGAACGGTGTCGACTTGGAGCAGCTCGATGAGGTCGAGCTGGGACAAAAGGTAAGCAGCGCCCCATCCAGACGTTCTGATGCTTGACCGTTGACGGCTCTAACTAAAAGTCTAAGCTAAGCCGTACCATGTACCCAAAGTATGCGCGTAATGCTAGCGTTATTCTTGGGCATGCATAAATGATAAAGCAGGCCTGGAAATTGAGTGGCCGAGGCCAGGGATAGCGACTGCCCACCGCCACCAGCTAGCCAAAGAGGAAGTGACGCTAATGGGGCACGCTGTGTGTGCGCAGAAAGCGAAAAGCGGCGTGCTCCAAAGTTACCTGGTGGCGCATGATGCTCTTGCCTGGCTGGTGTCAAGCAAGGAACTTCTGTTTCTTACTATGGCCATCGGCATCGCTTGATTTGGAAATTGTGTGACTAAAACCTCGCAGGGACCTTTTCAGATCCACATGTGATAGCGTACGGCACGCCAAAGTAGCTGGCTGAAACAGGCGTTTGACTTTGCTAGTTAGCTGCTGGAAAGCTGAATGCTGCTGCTAGTATACACAGGCGTTGCCGAATCAATTTCGTGTCCGCATCCGTCTGATAATACTGCTCTCCATTACTGCTGTCTGACCTTTCTAGCTCGACGAGGCTGGTTCGTACGAGGAGCGCAGGAAGATTCGAGCAGCCTTACGTCGCTTGCGCAAGAGCAGTGCGAACTCTTCGTCTCAACTGGAGCAAGCGCCTGACTCCTCCACCAGTGCCGACGCGTACACGCCATCTCCACAGTCGACCTACAAACGACAAGGCTACCAGGTGCAGAAGGATCCACCGCTGCACTACGGAGTCCGCCACTGGGAGAGCGTCAGTGTCGCTCCAGCGCTAGCCAGAAGGGCGAGCAAGAGCGAGCAGGGCTTTCAGGCGGTTGAAAATCCAGCAGTAGTGTCGACAGCACGGTCTTCCAAATCATCTTCAAGCTCCGCGGACACGAGCAGACGCGGGAAGAAAGACATAGTGGACGACACCGCAGAAGCAGCGCAGCAGGTGGAGCCTGCGGATGCCATGGAGCAGGACTATGGAAGCACGCAGACCGCTGCCAGAACGAGCTCCAGCAATGATGAATCAGAGAGGACGGATGGCGGACGAAGCAATCGCAGCGCCGAGCAGCCGGAGAGTGGTGCAGAGAGTGGCTATCGCTCAGAAAGCCGCATGAGCACCACCTCGTTCAGAAGCGAGGGCGGCGAGTCCGTGCATAGCTTGGACAGCGTCCAATCCGACTTGGAACTCGAGGAGACACTACAGAAGGAGGTAAGAGGACTCACTTCTTGTAATCGACGACGACGCTCTCACTGTTGGTTTGTTATGCGAAAAGATAGAGGTACAGTACATGTAGTGACAGTAATCGTTCCAATTATTTTCTAAATCCGTAAGGACTCTAAATCTGATCACCATATCCCCCCAATTTGATAATAATCATTACGACTTCCTCCCAGTGCAATGCCCTCCCAACCTCAATCGGCTGGATAGGGTCGTGTCACAGGCGGATTAGAAGCCTTTGAAGTCGCTTTCCACACACACAAACACACACCCATACACATAACACACACACACACACACGCATGCGCGCACGCACACACGCACACACGAGCGCACACACACACACACACACTAGAAACTCCAAGAGCATTTCCGCACCCTACCCAAGAGAGGACCTTGCGATGAATTTCTTTGCGACATGCCGCTTACCCCAGGAACACGTAGCTGCTGCTCTGTAGTCATGCGAGGATGTGGTTCTGCAATATCCTTGCCTCTGGGATACCACTTGCTTCATGTTACATCACACAAACATAGCGATGTACCAGAGGATGTGTATCTTGGTGGACAGAACACGACGCAAGCTAAGACTTAAAGTAAACGACTGAGCAATCACAAAATATCTGGCGACTTGCAGCAAGTTGTTAACTACAAGTAATGATAAGTTGTGACTCAGAGTGTTTTGTGCTGTATGGTCTCCATACAGCAACAGGCCGGATGTGCTTGCTGTACTATTTACACCTGGTGTGAATGCCACACGCTTGGCCTTATTTGGTAGCTTTCATAAGTTTGTATAGCATTTGGCGCAATGTGCTTCAATTAGTAGTTTTCACAAGTGTTGCGCATAGCATTTGGGGTGATGTGCCGTTCGCCACGTACCTTCGTATCCGCTGGCGAGTATCAGTCTAAACTGCGGTCAAAGGTATCAACGAAGCACATGCCGGTACTCATTCTATGATAGAACATGCATTGACAGTATAGTGAGGTTTTCAAAAACCTGAAAAGGGCCGGGAGATGTGCCCTTCCCTTTCTGTGTAAAACCTCATCAAAACATACAAGCTGTAAAGATATGCCGTGGGCTTATCTCGGGTGTGCCTCGACTCAGCCGCCGATGATTAGTGCATTCCAACATGCAATCCATGGCAAGACTGGGAATGATATTAGATGCTGTCAAGTTTCACAATGGGAGCCATTCTGCCTCAGCTTATCAGTCTGATAACAGGGAAAGTGACACCTGGGATGGGGGGGGGGGGGGGGTAGGTACTATGTGCATGGGCTCAATGCAACCTCGCCATGAGCCGCGGAGGACAAAGTTCCATTGAGCCGCATGATAGTCACAACATGTCCGTTTCATCACCCTCGAACTTATGAAGGGCTATAACTGATATTTCCTGGGGTAACAAATCAGTCTAATATATTAGCTCTCACTTTACTTCTATTGTCTCACCTTCCCTCATTCTATTTTTAGCACTTTGTTTTGTTCTCGTAACACATTATTGAATGTATATAAATTATTGATTTGGCATGGTTATTCTTCAGTCACGGCTTTCCACTGATGATTGTGACAAGAAAATCGATTTTGGTAAACCTTCATGACTTTGTTGTAGTGTGGCGATGACAGCAGAATTTGTTCTCTTTATAGCTATTATAAAATTGTTGTCTCCGCGTCGATTATCTAATATATATTCCTGTAATTGTTGGCATGTTGGCGTAAGCTTACATTACAGTGTGATGCCAAGCAACTTACGTTTACAAGAAGAAAAGGATTTTGAGGAAAAGGGCTATTCCTCAGGCATAAATTATGCAATAAGCATCCATCAACGATCATCAATCAGTACTGGGCTCTATTACGATACAGTAATGAATAACTTGTGCCCCAGTATTTAGTTTCCTCTAAATTCTTTTTGTCTTTGGCTCGCCATCTGAGTTCAAAAGGACTTTGGGGTGGACAAATACCGGTTTAGTCACACAGTGCCTTTTCAGCCTTTCTGTCAGGTCAAGCCAAGTCAAGTCATGAGTGCGGACAGATTCAGACGCACCAGTTCATCAACATGACCATGCCTATGGTGTGTGGTCTGTGATGTGTGTGTGTCACATGACCATGCCTATGGTGTGTGATCTGTGATGTGTGTGTCACATGACCATGCCTATGGTGTGTGATCTGTGATGTGTGTGTCACATGACTATGTCTAGTTATGGTGTGTGATCTGTGATGTGTGTGTGCATATGCCCTTGTGTTGGTGGTTAGATCGAGGCGTCACAGGACTATGACGAGCGGAAGAAGCTGCGAGCACGTCTGAGACACGTCCAACAGCGTCGAATGAGCAAGTGTGAGTACATGTACCTGATTGTGTTCACTACTGTTTAGCAACAGTTGTGGCCGAAGAAATCTGACCCATGAGCCAAACGCAGCGCCAAGGCTCGTGCAGCCCCTGATGCCCTTGTTTTTGGACCTTGCACGATGTAATTGAAATGAAAACGCGGCGCTGCTTTTGACTCGTAGGTTGGATTTCTTTTCTTCAGGGGCGCCCGCCAGAAGGTATTATAGTGTGGTATACGGTCAGCCATGTGAAGTACAATGTACTCGTGGGGGAGGGGTTGCTGAGGCGAAAACTTTGGGAATTTAGAGCCCAGATCAGTGTATTTTATTGATTCACAGGGTGCCTCAGAACTAAATATTGGTTGTGATGAGTTGGGAACACAGGGTGCCTGAGACAAAAAGTGGTACGGTCAATACCATAGTGACCGTAGCGTGTCCGACACCCCTGACTATAGAAGCATGCTAAGAACTTGATGTAGCAGCATAGTACCATAGATCCGCAGACTGTCTCACAGTTTGTCCCAGTGCCGTGAGTGGACTGGCGATGATACCTTGAAGGCTTGAAGCATTTTGACTTGCAGTCATATTGCTCGGAGTATGGACCTGAGTGTTTTGAAGCGAAATGAATAAATAGATAGGATCACAGATCTTTGTATGGGTCTTTTGTGGCCCTTATACCTCCAGATAATATTATAATAATGTATCCTGAAGTTTGTTGTTCCAACGAGGAACATACACCTCTTGCCGAACTTGACTCTTTGACGTGCTCCTCGTGTGCTCCGGTTGGCAGTCGTGAGTTGGTCAAGTGTCAAGTTCGGCAAGAAGCGTGTGTTCCTCGTTGGAACAACCAACTTCATGACTAATACCGCCGAAGTTGCAACTTCAAGTGTATAATACATATCATTGAAACAACATTTCCCTGTACCTTTCAAGATAATGAGGTGCCAAGGATTTGTACAAGTGCACCGAGGTTACCGTCTAGTTCAGCAGAAAAGGAACTGAGTGGAAACGCATCAATACACACTAGGTATCACGTGTCACAATCTGCATTCGTGATGCTTACGCGCCCTGGAAAATGTCTTACTGTATCCGTCAGGGTTTTTCTTCAAGAATCAATAGGGCTTGAAAGTGCTACGTCACAGCATAGCAACAATTTCAAAAATTCAAAAACTGGATCCACTTGGATCCAGTTTTTGTATGGATTCAAGCACATTTCAAGCCATCTTACTCACAGCAAGGTGATGTAGCCAGTGAAACTGACTGATT